>NW_016107459.1:3848680-3967927 GCF_001604975.1 Cebus imitator | reverse complement strand
TTTTTGAGACAGGATCTCATCACTCTGTTGCTCAAGCTGGAATGCAGTAATGTAATCCCAGTCACTGCAGCCTCTACCTTCCAGGCTCAGGTGATCCTTCCATCCCAGCTTCCCAAGTAGTTGGGACTACAGGCATGCACCACCATACCTGGCTAATTTTTTGTAATTTTTGTAGAAACAGAATTTCACCATGTTGCTCAGTCTGGTCTCTAACTTCTGAGCTCAACGGGTCTGCCTGCCTCAACCTCCCAAAGTGCTAGGATTACAGATATGAGCCACCATACTTGGCCCAGTACAGAATATTTTCAAGTGCTAGTGTATTTATACATATTATTACTCAATCAAATTAATGTAATCCTGCAACAAATTCTGAATGTACTATTTCTGTTAATACAAAGAAGGAAAATGAAGATTTAAAGATTAAGCAATTTGTCTTAGTTTACACAGTCTGAAAATGGTATAGCTTGGGCTTTGTTTCAATTCTTTCTGAGTCAAAGATTCTAAAGCATGTGATAAGGCAAATATTTGGATTGTATGAAAGTTCCAATAAGATGGGGAGGAAAGTTATGAAAATAAAAATTAGGGAAGACTAGAACGATAATACATAGAAATAGTGAATTGGATTTTAACATAAAAAGTGACCAAAATAATAAAAGTAGTAAGTATACCTTAGTCATACTTAAGTTTCTGAAAAGAGTCATTTTTTAGTTTCCAAATCTTTTCCTGGAAGATAGTTAGGGTTTTATAACATTGTCATTTTAATCCATCACTGATAATATGTATAAATAATAATTATAAAGATAACCCATTTTCAGAAGTTGTTAGTTTTAAAATATATTTTTTAATGTTTCTTTTGCACAGATACATAAAAAATAGATTGGAGGGTGCTGGTAAGACAGTTGTATAAGAACAGCTCTGGTTGCAGCTCCCAGCTAGATCAACACAGAAGGCAGGTGATTTCAGCATTTCTAACTGAGGTACCTGGTTCATCTCATTGGGACTGGTTAGATTGTGGGTGCAGTCCATGGAGGGCAAGCAGAAGCAGGGTAGGGTGTTGCCTCACCCAGGAAGTGCAAGGGGTTGAGGAACTGCCTCCCCTAGCCAGGGGAAGCTACTGGGGACTGTGCCATGAGGGATGGTGCTATCTGACCCAGATACTATGCTTTTCCCACTGTTTTCACAACATGCACACCAGGAGATTTGCTAGGTGCTGCCTACACCATCAGGGAACTGAGGTTCAAGCACAAAACTGGGTGGCCATTTGGGCAGACACCGAGCTAGCTGCAGGAGTTTTTTCTATACCTAGTGGCATCTGGAATGCCAGCAAGACAAAACTGTTCACTCCCCTGGAAAGGGGTTGAAGCCAGGGAGGCAAGTAGTCTTGCTCAGCCAATCCCACCCACACAGAACCCAGCAAGCTAAAATCCACTGGCTTGAAATTCCCACTGCCAGCACAGCAGTCGGAAGTCCACTTGAGACACTTGTGCTTGGTGAAGGGAGGGGCATCTGCCATTACTGAGGCTTAGTAGGCAGTCTTCCATTTATACTGTAAACAAAGTCACCGGGAAGTTCAAACTGGGTACAGAATCCAAACCAGCATGGCAAAGCTCCTGTGGCCAGACTGCCTCTCTAGATTCCTCCTCTTTGGGCAGGGCATCTCTGAAAGAAAGGCAGCAGCCCCAGTCAAAGATTATAGATAAAACTCCCATTTTTCTGGGACAGAGCACCTGGGGGAAGAGGCAGCTGTGGGCATAGCTTTAGCAGACTTAAATGTTCCTACCTGCTGGCCCTGAAAAGAGCAGCAGATCTCCCAACACAGTTCTTGAGCTCTGCTAAGGGACAAATTGCTTCCTCAAGTGAGTTCCTGACTCCCATGCCTCCTGACGGGGAGACACATCCCAGCAGGGGCCAACAGAGTCCTCATACAGGAGAGCTCTGGCTGGCATCTGCCTCTCTGAGACAAAACTTCCAGAGGGAGGAGCAGGCAGCAATCTTTGCTGTTCTGCAGCCTCTGCTGGTAATATCAAGGCAAACAGGGGCTGGAGTGGACCTCCAGCAAACTCCAGCAGACCTGAAGAAGAAGGGCCTGACTGTTAAAAGGAAAACTAACAAACAGAAAGGAATAACATCAACATCAAAAAGAAGGTTGCCCATGCAAAAGATCAAAGGTAGGTAAATCCACAAAGATGAGGAAAAATCAGTGCAAAAAGGCTGAAAATTCCAGAACCCAGAATGCCTCGTCTCCTCTAAAGGATAACAACTCCTTGCCAGCAAGGGAACAAAACTAGCTAGAGAATGAGTTTGACGAATTGATATAAGTAGACTTTAGAAAATGGGTAATAATAAATTCCTCCAAAATAAAGAAGTATGTTCTAACCCAATGCAAGGAAGCTAAGAACCCTGATAAAATGTTACAGGAACTAGAATAACCAGTTTATGGAACATAAATGACCTGATGAAACTGAAAAACACAGCAAGAGAACTTTATGAAGTTTACACAAGTATCAATAGCTGAATCAATCAAGTGTAAGAAAGGATATAGAGACTGAATATCAACTCAATGAAATAAGGCATGAAGATAAGAGAAAAATGAATGAAAAGGAACAAAGCCTCCAAGAAATATGAGACTATGTGAAGAGATCAAACTTATGTTCGATGGGTGTACCTGAAAGTGACAGGGAGAATGGAACCAAGTTGAAAAACATACTTCAGGATATTATCTGGGAGAACTTCCCCAACCTAGCAAGACAGGAAAACATTCAAATTCTGGAAATACAGAGAACACCACAAAGATACTCCTCAAGAGAAGCAACCCTAAGACAAATAATCATCAGATTCACCAAGGTTGAAATAAAGGAAAAAAATGTTAAGGGCAGCCAGAAATAGAGGTCAGGTTACCCACAAAGGGAAGCCCATCAGACTAACAGTGGATCTCTCTGAAGAAACCCTATTAAGCCAGAAGATAGTGCGGGCCAACCTTCAACATTCTAAAGAAAAGAATTCATATCCAGCCAAACTAAGCTTTATAGGCAAAAGAGGAATAAAATACTTTACAGACAAGCAAATGTTGAGGGAATTTGTCACTACCAGTCCTCCCTTACAAGAGCTCCTGAAGGATGCACTATATATGGAAAGGAGAAACTGGCACCAGCCACTGCAAAAACAAACCAAAATGTAAAGACCATCGATACTATGAAGAAACTGCATTAACTAATGTGCAAAACAACCAGCTAGCGTCATAATGGCAGGATCAAATTAACAGATAACAGTATTAACCTTAAGTGTAAATAGGCTAAATGCCCCAACTGAAAAACACAGACTGGTAAATTCGATAAAGAGTCAACACCCAGTAGACTGTTGTATTCAGCAGACCCATTTCATGTGCAAAGACACACATAGGCTCAAAATAAAGGGATGGTGGAATACTTACCAAGCAAATGGAAAGGAAAAAAAAAGAGGTGAGGTGGCGGGGAAGGTTATAATCCTACTCTCTGATAAAACAGATTTTAAACCAACAAAGATCAAAAAAGAAAAAGAAGGGTGTTATATAATTGTAAAGATATCAATGCAACAAGAAGAGCTAACTATCCTAAATATATATGTACCTGATACAGGAACACCCAGATTCATAAAACAAGTTCCTGTTGAACCCTGTTCTGGACCAAGCAGATCTAATAGACATCTACAGAACTCTCCACCCAAAATCAACAGAATATACATTCCTCTCAGAACCACACAGCACTTATTCGAAAATTGATGCCATAATTGGAAGTAAAACAGTCCTCAGCAAATGCAAAAGAATGGAAATCCTAACCGTCTGGCAGACCACAGTGCAATCAAATTAACTCAGGATTAAGAAACTCACTCAAAATCTCCTGACTACATGGAAACTGAATGACCTGCTCCTAAATGACTACTGGGTAAATAATGAAATTAAGGCAAAAATAAATAAGTTTTTGAATCCAATGAGAACAAAGACACAATATATGAGAATTTCTGGGACACAGCTAAAGCAGTGCTTAGAGGGAAATTTATAGCAAACGACCATCAGAGACTACTGTAAACACCTATACACAAATAAACTAGAAAATCTAGAAGAAATGGATAAATTCCTAGACACACACACCCTCTCAACACTAAATCAGGAAGAAATCGAATCCCTGAATAGATCAATAACAAGTTCTGAAATGGAGACCAATTCATAGCCTATCAGCCAAAAGCCCAGAACCAGATGGGTGGATTCACAGCCAAATCCTACCAGAGGTACAAAGAGGTACCATACCTTCTGAAACTATTCCAAACAATAGAAAAACAGAGACTCCTCCCTAACTCATTTTATGAGGCCAACATCATCTTAATACTAAAACCTGGCAGAGACACAACACAAAAAGAAAATTTCAGGCCAATATCCCTGATAAACATTGATGCGAAAATCCTCCGTAAAATACTGGCAAACTGAATTCAATAGTAGCACATAAAAAAGCTTATCCACCACAATCAAGTCAGCTTCATCCCTGGGATGCAAGGCTGGTTTAACATACACAAATCAAAAAACATAATCCATCACATAAGCAGAACCAATGACAAAAACCACATGATTATCTCAATAGATTATCTTCTATAAAATTTAACATGCTAATAACACTCAATACTAGGTATTGATGGAACGTATCTCAAAATAATAAGAGCTATTTACGACAAACCCACAATCAATATCTTACTGAATGGGTGAAAGCTGGAAGCATTCCCTTTGAAAACCAACACAAGACAAAGATGCCATCTCTTCCTATTCCTTTTCAACATGGTTTTGGAAGTTCTGGCCACGGCAGTCAGACAAGAGAAAAAAACAAAAGGTATTCGAATAGGTAGAAATGAAGTCAAATTGTCTCTGTTGGCAGATAACATGATTGTCTATTTAGAAAACCCCATTGTCTCAGCCCAATAACTCCTTAAGCTGACAAGCAACTTCAGCAAAGTCTCAGAATACAAAATCAATGTGCAAAATTCACAAGAATTCCTATACACCAATAATAGACAAACGGAGCCAAATCATAAGTGAAATCCCATTTACAATTGCTACGAAGAGAACCAAATATCTAGGAATATAACTTACAAAGGATGTGAAGGACCTGTTTAGGGAGAACTACAAAGCACTGCTCAAGGAAATAGAGAGGACACAAACAAATAGAAAAGCATTCCATGCTGAAGGATAGGAAGAATCAATATCATGAAAGTGGCCATACTGCTCAAAGTAATTTATAGATTCAATGCTATTCCCATTAAGCTACCATAGACTTACTTTCTTCACAGAATTAGAAAAAAACTACTTTAAATTTCATCTGGAATTAAAAAAGAGCCCATATTGCCAAGAGAGTTATAAGCAAAAGGAACAAAACTGGAGACATCACGGTACTTAACTTCAAACTATACTGCAAGACTACAGTAACCAAAGCAGCATGGTAGTGGTACCAAAACAGATATATAGACAAATGGAACAGAACAGAGGCCTCAGATATAACACCACACTTCTGTGACCATCTGATCTTTGACTAACCTGACAAAAACAAGCAATGGGGAAAGGATTCCCTATTTAATAAATGGTGTTGGGAAAACTGATAAGCCATAGGCAGAAAACTGAAACTGGACCCCTTTTTTACTCTTTATACAAAAATTAACTCAAGATGGTTTAAAGACTTAAACATAAGACCTAAAACCATAAAAATCCTAGAATAAAATCTAGTCAGTACCATTCTGGACATAAGCATGGAGAAAGACTTCATGACGAAAACACTAAAAGCAGTGGCAACAAAAACCAAAATTGACAATGGGATCTAATTAAACTAAAGAGCTTCTGAACAGCAAAATAAACTGTCATCAGCATGAACAGGCAACCTACAGAATAGGAGAAAATTTTTGTAATCTAGTCATCTTACAAAAGGCTAATGTCCAGAATCCACAAAGACTTTCAACAAAATTACAAGAAAATAAAACAAAGAACTCCATCAAAAAGTGGGTGAAGGATATGAACAGACACTTCTCAAAAAAGGACATTTATGTGGCCAAAAAACAAGAAAAAAAACTCACCATCACTGGTCACTAGAGAAATGCAAATCAAAACCACAATGAGATACCATCTCATGCCAGTTAGAATGGCAATCATTAAAAAGTCGGGAATAAACAGATGCTGGAGAGGATGTGCAGAAATAGGAATGCTTTTACACTAATGGTGGGAGTGTAAATTAGTTCAACCATTGTAGAAAACAGTATGACAATTCTTCAAGGATCTAGAACCAGAAATACTATTTGACCCTGCAATCTCATTACTGGGTATATACCCAGAGGATTATAAATCATTCTACTATAAAGGCACATGCACATATATGTTCAATGCAGCACTATTCACAATAGCAAAGACTTGGAACCAACCCAAATGCCCATCAATGATAGACTAGATAAGGAAAATGTAGCACATATACACCATGGAATACTATGCAACCATAAAAACTAATGAGTTTATGTCTTTCACAGGGACATGAATAAACCTGGAAACCATCTATGAATGATCTATTTTTTTTTGGATGTTGCATAGTTTATTTCACCATTTGTTTGTGTACATCCTCTCATGTGCATTTTTAAAAATTATACTTTAAGTTCTGAAACACATGTGCAGTAAGTGAAGGTTTGTTATATAAGTATACACCTGCCATGATAGTTGAGTGCATCCATCAACCCATCATCTACATTATGTATTTCACCCAGTGCTATCCCTCCTCTAACCCCACACCCACTGACAGGCCCCAGTGTGTAATGTTCCCCTCCCTGAGTCCATATGATCTCATTGTTCAACTCTCACTTATGAGTGAGAACATGCAGTGTTGGTTTTCTGTTTCTGTGTTAGTTGTCTGAGAATGATGGTTTCCAGCTTTGGTCAAGAATCTTTATTAAAAACTTCTTATCTGTTATGTGAGAAATGTAATACTTCACAGAATTTTTGCCAGAAACAAATTTTAAGATATTTACGGCATAAAAATAACATGTATAAAATGTACGGTATCTATTATTATATTATTGTTAAATTTTCTTCCCTTCATTATATCTTTCAAGGTTTTTCTCCAAGATGTAGTCCCCAATTGAAATCAGTCTCCCTCTTATCTGCTTCCAATTTTCATCTTTATTTAAAATTGCTACACTAAATTATAGAATATGATATAATGCGAGTAGTTATTTGTCACGGTATAACTTAGGCTACTTAATGGTGTTGACCACATTTCACATTATTATAACACCTGAAGGCACATTTAACAAACACATAAATAAGTTTATTTAACTTTAGTGAACAAAGAGTTGACATGTAGATATTAATATATTTAGACATTTAAATTTGTTTTATCTATTGAAATATGTATCCTAGATAGATAAAAATATAGCCCATGTTTATTATCAAAATTGTTACTCATTTCACTTTTTCTTTATAAACAGACTCACTATGCCATCCCTTTAAGCAGTGACCTCATCATGACGTACACAGTTTTGTTGTGGTCAGAAAAATCTCATTTAGACATCACTTTTGATTTGAAAACTATTTGTACATCAACTTTCAGGCATACCAATAAAATGAGATTGTTGAGGCAGGTCTCGATAATATAATGATTCATTTATGAAAGATAGCTTTGTTTGGAAATGTGTGTGTGTGCAGAATCCTTTGGAAACATTGAAATGCAAATGTCAACCAACCTCTGAGGAGATAAAATAAATAATAAACTGTTTAGGTATTTAGAGAAGCAGACTTAGCAAATATTTCTGAGATAACGAAAAAATATGTGTGATTTCTTTATTTGTTTTTATTTAAGCTATGTTAAATGTCAAATATTACTTTAAGGATATTAATTCAAAAAGCGCCAGAAGCAACTCTCTCTTTAAAAGTCAAGATCCCTTTTTTCAGAGAAGATTTAGTAATAAATCTTTATGCCACTAAGTGCCCAGAGTAATAGTTTAAATTCTAGAAACTCTAACTAATTTTATTAAACCCAAGCTCATAAAATCAAAAGGTACATTTTATGTAATAGTTCAATAAAACATAAACTTGCAGTTGATAATTGCATGACTTTATATACCACATAGGTAAGACTGGAGATAGGAGGAACTATAGCCTTGAAACAGAAATACAAATGATGAAAGAGATGGTAATTTTATGGATTCTTTATGTAAAAGGGAATATTCTATTTATGTCAGTCTTAATTGCTAAAACATGACGGTAAGCTTAAAATGAGCTAAGAAGCCTATTAATTATAACTTCACTCACACTAATTCTTTGCTTATGTCTATTTTCAAAGCTTACTACCCTTAAATATCAACCTTTGAACAACTGATTTCTTAAGGTTGAATTTACCAGTATATAGAACACAGAAGCTCGCTTTCTGGAAAGCTCCATAGCCTTGTCTTCTCTGTCAATTCATTCTCTTTGCAAACATTACCATGTTTATGATTTCTTTGTGTTGATGGAGGGGAACATTTTGAATTGGCTTCCTACTTGCAAATCTTGCTTCAAATAGGCATGTTTAGTTTGTCTCACCATGACATTTCTTGATGTTTGGGAACATCAAATATGACCTCAGGAGTAGCAGCTGTTTTAGTGAAACTATATTTCACATCTCTTGAGCTACAAAGGCACTTTGTCTCAACTTAGGGCACAACTACATGGGATATAGGTAACAGTGACTGAATAAGGCAGCCTGAGGGGTTCCGAAATCTGGGATTAGATGATTATTGTGAAGTTGTATGTGTGGAGAAAAATACTAAATATTAGGTGTTGAAAGAAAAGCCACACGCACAGGTGTGACACTAAAAGGCTGGTTTCAGACAAATAGTGAGTGCCAGTGTCAGTGACTGGATTATTCTGAAGTAACAAAGGTGGAGATCACTGAAGACCTGGAGGAAGAGTAGGCAGCTAGCCTTCAAGCAGTATACCCACAGCCAATGACCTTGGTTCGTTAATTCACTTGTTTACTACTGAATATTTACTATGTGTCACATCCTATGCTAGTACCTCAAAAGATTGTTGTGAACAAGGTGGACATGATATTTGCCCTCACAGCAGCAATGGTTTAGTAAGGAAAAGGAATACAAATTATACATACTTATTAAATAACTCTAATTGATGTGAGAGTATTTTGAATAAGTGCCATACTGTGCTATGAGACCATATGGCAAGAAAATATAACCTAGTCAACAGAATTATAGAAAGTTTCCCTGAGGAGGTGATATTTAAGCAGCCTCCAATCTGTAGGAAAAAGGCTGTCAAGTGTAAGACAGGGATGATTCCACAGAGATTGGGTCACTAGGTCATTTTTAAGACACAGATTCAGGAATGGGATAGGTGGAACCCAAGTTTGTGAAAATTGAAGCAGAAGGACAAAGTTAGTACAGCTGTAGGAATGATTTGATGCCAAGCCACGAGAGCAAGGTTAATATAATTTGAAATCTTTTGTCCTTGCTCTCCTGTCTTTACACAATTTCTAACCATCTTAAACTGAGGATTAATCTTAGACACTGGAAGAATGATGAAATTAAATGATTCCAGCTTTAGGAAGAGGAAGGTGCAAAGGTCTTGGACATTCTAGAATCTAAGGAGAATTTTTTTGTTACATGCTAAAGGCATTACTCTTTACAATCCATGGCATAAGGACAAAGAGATACTTAGGGTGGCCTACTATTCCAATCAGTTTTTTAAAAATCAAGAGATGTTTATTGAGTGATTATGATGTGTCAGACACTGTGTTGTTCTTTGGTGGGATATAATAGTGAACAAGATTAATTTTTATATTGAGATGTTCATACTCTAGTACAGGAGACAGCCATTGCAGTAGACTCCAACACATGATATTATAGCGTTGGATTTTAAAATCTCACACAGAGAGACAAGTAATCTAGACCTACAGTGTCAAGAAGAGTTTAAACTGAGATATTTAATAAATAAATAGTAGATGATTATTGAAACAATATGATTATCTGGGAGAATGGATGGACTAAAAAGGAAACAGAGTTAAGGAAAGCTAACAAAAGGAAAGGAAAATAGCTTTGATGAAAATGGCTTTTATAAAACAGGTGGACTGGGGAAAGCAAAAAAGTCGCCTATGAAGAATTAACATAAAGGCTAACAGTATAGAAAAAATGTGTGAGTTCCTGCAGTCCTTATAGGTTGTAGAATATTTGGCAAAGGGCTCCATGCTTGTCAATCAATACTGGTTATGGTTGACGTACTTAGTGTCTAAGCTACCTTAGATGCCAAGCTTAGGTGCTGTTGACTTGTAATAGAGAGATGCTTGATTTCAGTTGTTCAGCCTCTCTAAAGGCATCAAATAGCCATTTTCTACAGAGATCCCATGGTATAGAATTCAGAAAACCTTTTGTGTCTTTCATAGTTTTGGATGGAAGATTCTCTAAAACTTTTCCATTGAGGAATTTTTGTTTTTTCTATTTTTTTCCTTCGGAAATAATTTTGTAGAATTTCATAACTCTTACAAACAAATCTTGGAAAGGACTTATCTTTTCACACCTGGGATTGTTATCTTTAGATCTAAATACTCTGCAATCTCTGAGTGGAAAAAAAATTAACCATCTTGTTGGAATCAGATTGTTTATAGAAATCCATGCAAAATTCAAGTTAATATCTCAATAAATCATCCTGACACATTAGTCATCCTTTGTGCAAGTTTCATATCTTCCCTATACTGTACACTGTTGGCCTTTTACTTTACTATGGAATTTAGGGACAATTTATTATTTTTATTAAACTACATTTCATGTATACTAAAGACAACTTGACCATTCCAATCTCATATTTCCAAAGTCCAACCACTTTAAGGATTATATTTTTCTAGTAACTTCTGTTTTGTTGTGTGAAATTCCCTAAATTTCTCTTCTCTAAAAAATATACATAGTTCCTATGCACTGAAAGCACTAACAAGGTTAAATAACTAATATGTGGATTCAGCACAGTTTTATCTTCACCTAAATGAATTAACTATGTAGACATTTTCAATAAAAAGAACATAGAGACCTGGAATTTTTAACAATAACTGAAAGAGCAGCTGCTACCACTATAGGAAATTCATCTAAATGCAATCTCTGAGGGAGTTAGATAAACTCATTATCATAAGGAAGATTTTTTTCTCGTGTGTACAGAAGTCTTTAAAGATCAGTCATTTCTCACGAACTGTCTTATCCTTTAGTTTATCTGCCTATACTGCACCACTATTCAGCTTGTGGAAGATGATATTTCTGAGGTGAATAATTTGTTATTTTCTCTTTGGGTTTCTGAATCTGACTAGAGGTTGTATATGTTCACTGGGATTTCTGTTTACCTCTAATAGCCTCGTCCATTTCTTCTGCTTTAGAATAAGGTAATAATAAATAAGCCTACTCTGTCTAATTTATTTGCCACAAGAAAGTTTTGAACAAATACACCTCAGTAATTTGAGAAACAATTAACAATTTCCAGTCACTGGAAAGTGGTCACATCATACTAACAGACATGTTTAGTTCAGTTGGCATGATCATTTAATTTAACGATTCAATTAAAATTATTTGTCAGTATTAAAACTCCAAATTTCACATGAAAAAAAAATCTGAAGATTTAAACTACTATTGAAAACAAGATTTGGCATGGTGTTTTGATAAATATGGATTTAAATATGACAAGAGCAAATTGGAGCTAAGCCGCTCAATTTAAATAGAACATTTCCATTCTGCCTGGTTCAGAAAAAAATTGGCTTAGCTATCATGATAAAATACTTTTAACAATAGATTATTAAAAAATGAAAACAACAACAGCAAAACATGATCACTTGGTTTACAGTGGAGATTAGGTGTTTGTATACCTACCTTTTCATCTCTTCATAATGATCCTAACTAAAGCTCTGAGACATCCTCCATGGAATTCTTATGTATCAAGAATATAATTTGAAAACCTTCGTATTGGTAAATATTCATGCAAGTAAAAATAAAACCACCAGTTTGTATTTCACATGTTGTTTGAAAAATACCCAAAGACATTTAAAACAATGTTTCATGCTGAACTCTATGTGACATATTATTCTTATTCTATAGATCTTAGCACCTCTATAGTGACTTTCTCTTATGGCACAATAGTAGGTTAGAGCTATCTTTGTTTTTTCTTTATTCATTTGTTTCTCTAGCTCATCACTTGCCATTTTTATTTTTGTATAAAATATTGAGCTAAGATATACCTATCCAGAGATCAGATATCATATTTACTAAGATATTTGCTGACTATTTTGTTTCCTACTATCCAAAACAGGTTTTGCTCTTTGAGCCAGATGAGAACATACATTCATAATTCAGAATCTAAGCTTGGTATACTGTGCATAAGAGAAACATTCTATCTGAGGTCACTATGATGAGTTTACACTGAAAGTGTGTACACATAAGTGGAAAACAGCTTGCTGAGTCCTGTGTTTTTCTTCATCTATGTTTGACAGTATTTTAAATTATATATCTACATAACAGTGCCACAGATTTCAAGTATCTTTCATATTTTTCCCCATTTCTGCATTTAGTATTTTTCCCCTTATCTCTAATTGATATAATCTAGGAGAACTTTGTTTTTTATGTTTGTATTCTGAGACTTTCAGGGAGAAAGAGTTACAAAGAATCTAACAAACACATAAGTACAGAACATAAGAATGTGCTGCTACCAGGTTTTGGCCTTTTCCTAACCTTGCAATATCTAAACTCCCTTTTCCCTCCTGCCTTTGGCCAAGAGAGCAGATGGATAATTACACTCCTCAAAAGATAAATTAAAGAAAGAATTTGGACCAACTGGGTGACTGAAATATACTGCTAATGGAGGCTTGTGGAGAAATGGCTAAATAAGAGTCTCAAATGACCTTATTTTCCTCCTGGTGACAGTGTTTTTCAGATTAAAAGCTGTTTTCTTTTATTGAAATAGAATAGTGCCAAACATTGAACCTGCTTTGTAAGACATACATCAAGAGAGAAAATATTTCACTGCAATGACATGACCTGACATTTTAAAGCAGATAACAAATGACATCTTGTCAATGGCATCAATTTATTATTCTCTCTCTTGTACCTTGGTGCCACAGCAGGATACACATTCCTTTTAATCATGGGACTGTGTTAAACAAATTTTTACCAGCAGAGACTATAAAATGCCCCTCATCGTTTCCAAGTATCCTGACCTCTTGGCTTTCCCCACTGTAGCATATAAAGACAAAGGCTATGCTAAATTTTTCATCATTTTATTCCATTTCAGATCCAATTATGTGAGGGTCTTCCATCACTTACATGGGTGTATATGTTATAACACGAAGTGCCACACATTAATCAGACTTTTTCTATCCAGCAGACACCAGTGCTAAATTACTCTAAAAAAAAAAAAAAGGGGGAACATGAAATAGATGCAAATGTACAAAGAGGGTGCTCCCTTTTGTGCAGTCACAATAGGAAGTGACTTGTGAGGGTGGCCTTCCCATGAACACCAAGAAAGTCTCAAAGTGCATTTTTGTTTTTCATGTTTTCAACCACATTCCTCCCTAAAAGGACTCCCTTCTCCCACTTGCTTGAATATCCCTTTGCCAGTTTAAATCATGCAGTCTACTACTTTGAACATTGCCCTGGGCAATGACTTTCTAGTTGAACTGTTGTAACTAATCGGCCTGTAAGCTGAAAAATGACCAGCTTGACATTCACTCAGCCTTTTCAGCAATGAAAAGTCTCACATTCTTTCATGTCTCTTTCAAGCATACAGAACAAGACCTTAAATGCTGAATATTCGTAACTGATGACATTAAATTTGTGGGTCTGAGAGAGATAGAAAGGATTATATTGCTAAGTAGTCAATGTTATTTGGAAGTAATAGCATTATCTTAATATCATTTTAAACTATATTTAGGCTGTAGTTTCAGACACCATCATGAAGATGAGTTGCATTTGGTTTCCGAAGAAATATACAAAAAGTACACTAGGAAAGTTAAACAAATGTCCTATTGAAAAGCTGATGGAAAAGATTAGAAATTTTTCCATTTATGCAATGTGAGATAAGGCTTGTAGTCTGAGGCAAACAAGAATTTAAATACCACTGCAACAGATTTCTAATTACGTGGGTTTGGGAAAGTTATATAACCTTTTAAAGTCTCAGTTTGTTCCTTTACAAAAGTCATAACATTATTACCTACTTTATAGAATTTGAGAGGATTAAATGAGCTAATATGTATAAAACACCAGACATAGTTGCTGGCAGTGCTCAGCGCTCAAAAATATTAGTTTTCACTATTATCATCATGAAATTCTAAGGTATGCCTAGAATAAAACAGAATAAAAGGTAGTTGTTACTATGACTTCAGAGGATTGATTGGGAGAATAATCTCACTTGCCCTAAATTGAAATTGGGGATTTAGAAGTTTTGTTGCAGAAAGTATCATAATGTACACAAGAAAGTCTTTCCTAAGAAAGATTCATAGATAGATCGCCTGAGGGACAAGTTAAAACCAAAATTCTTCAAAAGTTAACTAAAAAACAGTGAATATATAGGCATCAATGCCATTCAGTATCAATGAATGGAATTTTAACTCCACATAAGAAATATTTAAAAGATTCTAGAATCTACGCATTTTCAGGAACATTGAACAATCTTCTAGAGTTGACTCTAAAACTGTATAAGAAATACGTAGATCTTAATTCACACAGATGTAGACTCTAGGAGAAGTCTGATGTGATGGTTTCATTCATTCTAGATTTACAAAATGATCTGAAATTCTTATAATTTTTTTGTTTTAATTCTAATATTTTGTGGTACAATGAATAGATTTGGGGAAAGGAAGTACATGTAAAGCAAAATTAGAAAATAATTTAGTAACTCACAGGAAATGCTCCTTTTATAAATTAGCTTGATCTATCCATTATAGCTCCAAATAAATAAAGGTGCTAAGTTTCACATTATTCATTCTTTTGCTAATGTAATATATACTCTTATCCTTATACTTCTAGTTTTCAGAACAAATGGAAAATTCTAAAACCAAATAACTGGCGAGTATGAACTAAAAACAATCTTACCTTAAGATATACAATTCAGAAACAAGTGATCATAGATTAGTTGAATTAAAAAATTAAAACTTTCATTTTAACTTGTTTCTTAGGCTGACTGTTAACAGATTAGGAATTTTTAAATGTATTTCAAGTTGCACATAGGCATTCCTAACATAATTTGGATTCAATTGATCCTTTTACTTGAAATGTACCGAAATGCATAGACCAAGAGGCAAGATAGACAAAAGATTAAGGATAAAGGAACTGTTGAATTTCAGTTGAGGTATAGTTTGTGTAATTTATGTTTTGCATCAACTTACACTCATACTGAATATAGGAAAAGGAGAACCAATTATTACCGTTTTTCTATAATAAACCTTGACATGCTCTACATTTTTTAATGGTATGGCTTTTTTTCCTTGTTAATTAGATTTTATAACTTAGGTTCATGTTTTTCTTCATCCCTATATTTTATTTACCTACTGTAGTTCTGCCCTTATTTTCCTTTATTTCTTTGCCTTCCTTTTCGTTTTTTTCCGAAACAAGGAACATTCAGTGGCACAAAACCTCACATGATCTCATTGACATAATCTATTAGCTTGCTTCACTGATTTGTCTGGTTCTCATTTCAGCCCATATGACTTATTCTGCTTAGCTTTACCTTTCATTAAAGTCATCAGTAGATATGTATATATATACATAGTACAATCTTGTATTTTAGACAATGGAATGATCAGAAATACAGTTTGTAGACCTACTTTATACTGATAAGTTAGATAATATTTAATATAAGGATACATAATGGAATATGAAAGTAACTGGCTAATGAAAAATGTGTGTTATGTTTTACTACAACAGTATCTTCAATGAAGAAGAGAGTGAGAAAAGCCTACTAAGATGAAATGGTGCTAAAATAAGTCTAAGGATTTTGATAATTAGAGTAGAATTGGGGGTCCATTCTGGGAAAGATGGTGAGAAGAAGACATGAACAAAATAAAGGGGAAAAATATGTTACACCCCAGGAACAAAGCGAACTAACCAACTGGCTGGCATAGGGTCCTCTGAGTCACTGACAGTTGAATAGGTACAGTTTTGGATACTGAACTAAGGACACCTGGACTGGACTTTATAGCAGTTGAAATATATTTATTATGAAAATTTCATAACCAGAATTTTGTTTTGGTTTAACTAAAGAGAGAAAAGAATAAATGGGGGAGATAAATCAGGGAAAACATTAGTATTTATACAGCATGTCCTATAGTTTTGATTAGTTTATCAAATATTATTGAATTAGGAAATGAAACTACAAATGGTAATACGTGATTGTCATTTCTCTCTAGAAAATCACAAGTTAATGAAGCATCAGACACATTAATGTACTGGCACTTCTGCAAGTAGTATCACATATATAATATATTCTTGAAAAATACTTGTATGTTGCAAAATTACATGTTAAAAAAAGAGGGCTTAAAGGAAAAATAAAAGTGTGTAGACTATGAAAATCCTATTTAACTTTGAAACCAGAGCACTGACAAAAGCAATAACAATAATAAAACCTCTACTGTTTACCTGGTACAGTTCACATTTGTACCCAGTAACAAAGTCAAGTAAGTCCTTCACAGACTTGATTTTTGGGCTCATGCTTTTTTCCAAAATCTTTGAGAACATTCACTTATAATAGAGACCAGGTGCATCAATATTAAAAATATCTTACCTAAAAAATATCTTCTCCTTCACATAAGAGAAATTCCTTCACAGTAATTTCATCTGTAAGTTCAAATTGACTAGATAACTTAATATTGCGGAAAGTATAGCAATTATTGAAGCAACTAACCCCATGCCTAACATAAGTGACTTCTTGGATTTTCAGGCTTTTTTCTTAAGGTTTTCTATATATTACTAAAATACTTTCTGTAATTGTGAGAACATTTGCCCTTGACTTTTTCAAAATATTAATAACATTTGAAAAGTTATGAGTGAACCAACACTATATTGACCTCTGCATTATATTAAACTCATTCTCTTAGTAATAATAAATGAGCTGATCTGCATTAAAGAAACACAAGTTATAGAAGAACAGATTGAAATATATGTCTATGGATAGAGGCTAGAAAGGACCTCAAGGTAACATAAAGAAGAGCTATTTGATTTAACTCAATGTTCTTGTGAAGGGATACTGAAAGAGGTGACATCTTAACCAAGTCTTAAGGAATAAGTAATAGTTGATCAGGTAAAAATGGTGAGACGTGAAGTCTTTTGTAACATTTTTAATTTTTATTTTTCCATAGGTTCTTAGGGTACAGGTGCTGTTTGGTTGCAGGAGTAAGTTCCTTTATTATTATTATACTTTAAGTTTTGGGGTACAGAGAAGTGAACTCTTAACGGAGAGGAAATTGGAGCTCAGAGAGGTTGCATAAGTTGCCAAAGATTGCAGACATAGTAAGTTTTTTTAGAGCTAGTATTTGAGCACAAGCAATATTGTTTCAAGTGTACAATCTTCATGATTATGCTATATTATCTTTTTTATGCTGAGTATTTAGAATATATTTTCATAGATCAGGTGAGGTTTGAGAGTCTGAATTATAACACTGATGCTAGGAATGGCAAAGACATTATGATTGGAGAAACATTTAGTAAGCCAGTTATAGAGGATTTGGCCATTGATTCAATACAGAGGCGACAACAGGAAAAATAGTTTCTGATAAGGGCAATAACTGTTGCAATGGCAACATCACTAACTGAAATTTTGAATAAAAAAAGAGGAAGCGGTTTTGAAGAAGGGTGTGAAATTCTCTTTTGGACATGTTGAAGGTACTGTGGGCCTGTAGAAGAGCTGAAGGATGAAGTGTAGCTTAGCCATTGAGTAAATAATTGTATATGTAGCACTGTAGCTCACAGAATGGGTTCAAGATTGGAAATGTAAATGTATAGAGTAATTATCTGCATATAAATGATTGTTCAAAGTATAAAAACACATGAGATTTTACTCCAGAATAGTACAGATCAATACCTAAGCATCAAGCAGAAATTGAGCTCACAACAAAGACTACAAAGGGACAGTTCTGGACTTAGATATGAGCAGGGTCACAAAAAACAAAGAAAAATGTAATTCAAGAAGAGTTGTGTCTCAGTCTATTTGGCTGCTATAACAAAATACCATAGGTTGGGAGGCTTGTAAATAACAGATATTTTTTTTTCACAGTTCTGGAGGCTGGGAATCTAAGATCAGTGGATCAGCAGAATGGGTGTCTGCTGAGAACCCACTTCCTGGTTCATAGATGGCAATCTTTTTGCTACAGCCTCATATGGTAGAAGTGACAAAGGATCCCTCTGGAGTCTTTTTATGAAGACACTACGTAATTCCATTGAAGAAGGCTCCACTGTTGCGACCTAAGCAACTTCCAGAGGCTTCAACTCCTAAAACCATCACCTTTGGGGTTAAGATTTCAACATATGAGTTTTGGGGAGACACAAGGTTCTAGTTAATTATAAGTGGTAAATGTAAATTCAGTGTGGGGGGCTATTTTAAATTACAGAATTAAGGAAGTATGTAGAGTGAATTTAGAATATCTTTAAAACAAATTTTCTCTCAAAGTGCAAAAGAGGGCTAGAATGGTAGCTCTGGTTTAGGAGTTAGGATCCACAAAGAACATCTTAGGATGAGAAAATTCAAATTAGTTTAAAGATTAAGGCAAAGAGGTAAGTGGTCACGGATATTTTGCAGAGAAAAGGCATTATTAATGGAATGAATTCCTAAATAAGATAGTAGAGGTGAAGGGTGGACATTGAGTGAAGGGAGGGACAGCTCTAACACAGGGAACAAGGAAATAAGAAAAAAGGACATAGGCTATTCAATATTAGTGTGAAGGTAGGAAGGAAGATGAGATCAATTAGACCTGGCAGACTCAATTGCGTAGGCCAAGCAGAAGGCAACAATTACACCTGAGATTAAATGGAATGAGAATAGGTAAGATAGTTTATAGCCAATGGTGAAGGTCCAAAACTGTTCTTCAGAACAAAGGGAAGAAGTCGGTTTTAAAAATTAGTAAATTATTATGGAAGGCCTAGCTACCCTTTGTGACTCTGAACTTACAGAATGTATGATATTTCTTAGTAATTCTTAGCAATTACTTAGTAATTCTGAGGTAGAGGAAAGGAAAGAGCAAATTATGGGGATGGTTGAAATTATTGACTTGCCTAATTAGGTGCCGGATTTTGTGCTTGGTCTTCAGATAAATTATTTCAGGTTACCCTCACATCAATCCTGTAAGGCATCTAATTTTATCTCTCTGTTTTACAGATGAGAAAACTAAGTTTTAAAAAGTTGGTGAAGGCCACACAGAAAGTCTAACTCAAGTTCAATTGAACACCATAATCTATGTTTTTTGCATCACAGCTAGTCCTGGAAATGGAGAAACCAAATGTTAACCTATGCTGAGAAAATAACAGTGCTAAGTGGCGTGAAAATATGTAGCTACAAGTCCAATAGAAGGAGACTCGCTGATTCAATTTATATGAGAAGTGAAAGAAAATACAACAGATAATGTATATATTTTTGTTGAGGGTCTTGAGAAAATGGTGATGACTTGCCATTAATCAGAAACATAGCCAAGAAATCTAGCTCTAGAAAAAGATTCAGTTTTAATATGCTATATTTGAGGCTATAATGGTAAATGCGGCTAGAAATACCCAGGTAGCATTAAACGTTTGGAGCAAGAGTTTGAGAAAGATACAGTTGGACATAAACACTTGGGTCTCATTTTCTTTGACAAAATAAAATATCTAGTGTAGATAATAAAATAAGAAAAAAGAGAAACACCAGAAAAGAGTAAAGAGCCTTGCACCACATATTAATGTTTTGGTCAGTGATGCACCACATATTTGATGCTGGTCTCATAATAATATAATGACTGAAAAACTCCTATTGACTAGTGATATATTATTGATATATACCTTGTCAGGATCAATAGGCCTTGGCTAATGTGTATGTGTCTTCATTTTTAATGAAAAAGTTTAAAAAGCAAGAAAATGTAAAACTTCAAATAGAAAAAAGTTTATAAGGATATAAAGAAAGAAAATAATTCTTTTTACAGATATACAATGTGTTTGTGTTTTAAGCTAAGTGCTACTAAAAAAAGTCAAAAGTTAAAAAGTTTGTAAAGTAAAAATGTTACAGAAAACTGAAGCTTATTATTGATCAAGAAAAACATTTTTAATATGTTAAGTGTAGTCTATGTTTAGTGTTTATAATGTCTGTAGTAGTGTACAGGAATGTCTTAGGTCTTCACTGTCACTTACCACTCACTCTTTGACTCACCCGAAGCTATTCTGGTCCTACAAGCTCCATTCACAGTAAATGTGTTGTTAGTACATTTTATATCTTTAGATATATTTAAACACACAAATATTAACCACTGTGTTACAGCTGCTTACAGTATGCAGTAGAGTAACACACTGTTAAGGAACAATAGGAATAATAAGCTTCACTGTACAGCCTAGTTGTGTAATGGGCTACACCATCTCAGTTTGTGTAAATACACTCTGGTGTTCACACAATGATGAAATTGCCTAAAGCATTGCTGAGAACATATCTTTAGAATTAAACAACATATGACTGTCCATGTAAATTTGAATGGCATACATTCAAATTCATAAAACAGTACAAATGTAGAAAACAAATACCCAAACTAGGAGGAGGAGAACTAAGAGAGGACAGTGCCATGTGAACTGAAAGAACTGATGTTCGGAAATTGTTCCTTAGAACCAGAGAAAAGAAAATGAAGATTTTGATATGTCAGTATTTTCATTGTTTGATTATCTCACTCTTGGCTTCAAAAAGGGCATTCTCTAATAGAGATGTGATAGGAAGAGAATCTAGACTACAGGTTTATATGTATACTCGTGTATTATTATTGCTCTTTGTGCTTAACAGACACATATTATGGCATGTTATGGTCGCTGCTATGGTTTGGACATTTTTCCCTCTAAGCCTTATGTTGAAATTTGATCTCACTGTTAGAGATGGGGCCGGGATAGGAGGTATTTCTCACTGTGTGGTGTCGTACACACTGGATCTGCCTCACCTTCTGCCGTAAGTGGAAGCAGCCCGTGGCCTTCCCAGAGGCAGATGCCCAATCTTGAGCTTTTCCAGACATCAGAATCATGAACCAAATACACCTTTTTACTTTATAAATTACATAACCTCAGGTATTCCTTTATTATAATCCCCAGCAGACTAAGATAGTCACAAATTGCAAAAAATGTAACTTTTAAAATATAACTTTTTCTAATTTCCCTACACTGGGGTACAAACCTGCTTAGTGGCAAATGAATTACCCTGGGTTCTTTATTGGTTTCTCTTTGTCACCACAAAATTTTCTCATTTATTTTCAGTATAACCAAGCCCAGTTGGCATTTTCTGTCCTCAAAAACTCTCTTGTCTTTCATCCAGCTTTCGAAACTCCAGGAGACCTGACTGTTGTCAGCAATATAGCTGGGAGGGTGGATCCTATCTCACCCTCACCTGAGGCCCATATTTCTTTCAGATTTAGCCTGCTCTGGTGTAGTTCTGTATGTTAATGCTCAGCCTTTGTAGCTCTAGCCACGTCTTCCTGGGCCTGGCCGTGGAGGAATTGACTGATCTTCTACCTTTTTTCTGGGTACTACGTGTACTCAGCCACCCATGGTTACTCTTATAGTCCATAAGTCTCTCTTCACCAGCTCTAGCCAGGAAAGGAAAGGTGATAGCCATATGAGTTAAGATGTGGGGTAGAGACCAAGCTTCTACATTGCCTCAATGTCTATTTTCATTTCTTTCCTTTTTTTTTCTTCCCCCTCTTAGCTATGAGCATTCTTTATGATGTCTTAGAACTGGGATTAAAAGAGCATCTCTGTTTATTCCCTAGCTTCATTCAATTTTTTTAAAAAAAATTTGTATTAACTTCCAAAGGAATGCTTTCAAATTAAAAGCTAAAGATTTTTTCCCTATGCTATTTATGGCAGCTGTCCCTGGGGTAAATTCTGGGTTATTGTCTCTCAGACGTAAAGGAGGACTCCCATGGGAAAATGAAAAATATGTGCTGTTTATCTCACATTATTAATCTTCTTTATTTATCACATCTTGCTCCAGAATAGGATTTATGGCAGCTTTCATATATTTAGATAAATTGAAGTAAAAAAGATAAATGGATGGGGGCTGGGAGGGGACGGCAGGATAGCAAAAGAAGGGAAGATGAGATGAATTCAAGACTGCCGTAAAGTTATCTAAATTTTCTTGAGGCAGGTCACACATTTGACGCAAGGTTTTCAGTCAAATTAAAAAGGACAACATTGGAGAAACATGTTACACAGTATTAATAAAAAAGAAACTCACCTGTTGCTTAAAGAAGCACAGTTATTCTTGCTAAGTCCAGACAAAAATTTCTTCTTTGATTCCTCATAAAAAGGACTCTGTGACATAGTGAAGAATATCCTCAAGAAATTGTAGTTTACTACATCAATAAGTTGTATGGGACTGTTTTT
Source organism: Cebus imitator (assembly GCF_001604975.1). Taxonomy (NCBI): domain Eukaryota; kingdom Metazoa; phylum Chordata; class Mammalia; order Primates; family Cebidae; genus Cebus; species Cebus imitator. The sequence goes on along the minus strand of NW_016107459.1, from coordinate 3,945,337 downwards.
TACAGAGTCCTTCAGTGCAGGCACAAGGCACAATGCCAAGGTGAAAGCACAATTTATTAAAAGGGTTTCTGTGGGCAACAACATTTTGCAGCCTGTGTGTGCATTTGTCTGTTTGTCAGACTTAATCTATGGGTAGGTTTTAATGGTTCCTCTATGTGGATTGAATTACACTTCAGGAAGTCTTTTACAGATATTATTATCTTAACTGAAGTTTGGATGGGTATTGGGCGATAGTAAATTTGTAGTTGGAGTCCCTAACAAGTACTCAGGGTGCCACTACTTGGTGTTATTGACGAAGAGCAGAGCCACACACCTTATTGTCATGTGGGCTGGGAGTAGAACAGCATTTCTAATGAAGAGGGAGGGGCATTAGAATGAGCTTGAATAATAGCTACCCCATTTCTACTCAGAAAATGGCTGTGGGAAAAGTTGGTACAAAATTTCCCTCATGAGGCAGTGTGGTATCTGCTTTAACTCATTGATAGAAAGGCCCCTTGAATCTGGCAACAATAATTTCGGCCAGAGGGGGAAAATATATAGTGTGTGTATTTAAATACTCAGAGCAATTATGAAACTCAGCATGGTCTCCATTGGCCATTTAAACTTGAACATTCTAATTTTCAATGTGTCCCACAAAATAAATTGGTTTCAAATCATATACAGAAGTAAATACATGAATCAAATCTGTCTAAAATTAAGTCAGTCAAGTAAGTATTGCATTCTATTGAACAAAAATAATGAGATTGGTTTTAATGGAGTTGGTAAGTAGCATTTCTCTTCGGCAATAATTAAGTAGAAGTCCAACTTGGAATTTTAGAACCATAAATGTGAAATGCTTTCATTTTTGCCAAATAACTTTTTTGCCGTTTATAAATAAAACTATTATAAATGGAGTTCAATACATTGAGAGACTTATTTATTTAGCATGGCTGCATAGTTAACATTGCAAAATCATCTACGGTGAAGAAGTCATTGCTCTTCAACATTGCCCATAGGTTGTCTGATATTAATGATTAAGTTGTAAGCTCCACCAGAGCACAGAACACTTTTTTCTTAAAATATTTTATGTTTAGCCCTCAGCACAGTGCTTACTATATAATAGGTATTAATATCTATAGAGTATAAATTAAGAGCAGTTGCTATTATTACATTAAACATTTTTCTCTAGTATGACCAAAACAGATAAAAATCAAGAGATGTTACTGGTTTTGAGTAAACATTATGTATTTAAAAGAAACAAGATATACATTTCTATAAAAATTCATATCTACTTTTAATCAGTTACTTTTGATTTCTTCTTTAACTAAAAAGAGGCTATCACATTTCAACTAATGATTTATGATAATACGTGAAGCATAATATAACCAAGCCACTTTTGCTTGATCCTTTGAACTCATATATCTTTAAAAATATTTTCTAAACAAAATATATAGTCTGACCTAACTTTGATATTAGAAAAAAATACAGAAAAGCTTACCTAAATACGTTAGAAAGCTTAATGTGATGAATGAAAAGCAGCTGTCAAGGTTTTGAAGACAATGGTTCTGTATTTGCAGGTCATCATAGTAATTAAAATACGGCAACTGCCAGATGCTTCTTATACTTGTAGATGATGAGTTCATGTTGTTTTTGTGAAATTTATTAACCGGTGAGTATTAGACTAAGTGTCTTAATGTGCTGAAAGACCAAAATTAGAAACCTTGAATTTAAAAGTTGCCATTTGCTTACTGTTGCTAATAGCTTACCTAAAGTGGCATAAGTAATAGAGATTTTTATCTCTGAATGATATTCCTGCCAGCACTACCAACTGTTGAATGTTAAACGTGAGATTTGGATTTGGCAGGTGCAGAGATTTTCAGTCACCTTCAAAAAGTAGTATGTAGACACTCAAGCCAAACAGCTAACACTAACAAAATCAGCATCCCATCCATCTGGCCATGGAACAAACACTTCAGTCATCTTTCCATCTTTGATTGATAATATTTCTAGAAATGGATGATTTCAAACATTATTTCTTATTCTCAGAAAAAAAATGTTTTGTTTACCTGGCAATTGGCTCTAGGCAAAATTAGGAAGTTAAAAATATGTCTTCAGCGTCTTACTGCTGCTCTTTCAAGCCAGCTCCCACAACACCACTTTTACTCTGCTCACTCATCCTAGCACATTTTGTTAATTTATTAACCCTAGTCATTGCTGTACCAAACGTTGATCAGATTGAGTTGATGCCTACAACTGATTAATCTTCTCTCAGCCAGCATATTTTTTTAGTGCTCTGTGTTTATAGATGATTATATTTAGTAATTGATTAGGTAATCTATATCTTGATACTTAGCTACTGATTAGTTATAATCCCTAAGTTAAAAACTACTTGCTTGTGTAAAATGTGACTTTTTCTCTCTAAAATTACTTATAGAATAAGCATAATTTTGAAAATGCTCCTTTCTTTCTAGTCTGCTTGAGAAATGTTTGGGAAATTGTTAGCTTATTCAGTACTCCTGGAATTACAGATCTTAAGCAGCGTTGCAATTTCTACTCCTCTATCTGGCTAACTCTGTCTGGAAAATTTCTTTCACAAATGACTTTGGAAGAATTTGGCAAGGCTAGGAGAAAGTAAAAGTTTTTGAGGTTTGACAAAATCCCTAAAATTTCAAAAGAACATAATTTCTTATTTAACAGACTAATATGCTTATTCATAGAATGAGATGCCAGATTGAATTTAACAATAACAACAACAGAAATTGGACTGCTAGTCTGTATGTTTAAATTAGGGGCTAAGATTAATAAAAAAGAAAAGAGAGAATAACCAAATTGATTCAATAAAAAACAATAAAGGGGATCTCACCATAGATTCCACAGAAATACAAAACATCATCAGAGATTATTACAAACAACTCTATGCACATAAACGAGTAAACCTGGAAAAGAAATGGATAAATTCCTGGGCACTTGCCTCCTCCCAAGCCTAAACCAGGAAAAAGTCGAAACCCTGAATAGACCAATAACAAGGGCTGAAGTAGAGGCAGCAATTAAGAGGCTACCACCCAAAAAAAACCCCAGGTCTAGATGAGTTCACAGCGGAATTCTACCAGACATACAAAGAGGAGCTGGTACCATTCCTTCTGAAACTATTCCAAATAATCCAAAAAGAGGGAATCCTTCCCAAATCATTTTATGAGACCAACATCATCCTGATACCAAAACCCGGCAGAGACTCAACAAGAAAAGAAAACTTCAGGCCAATATCCATGATGAACATAGATGCAAAAATCTTCAATAAAATACTGACAAGCCGATTGCAACAGCACATCAAAAAGCTTATCCACCATGATCAAGTAGGCTTCATCCTGGGGAAGCAAGGCTGGTTCAACATACGCAAGTCTATAAACATAATTCACCACATAAACAGACCCAAAGACAAAACCGCATGGTTGTCTCAATTGATGCAGAGAAGGCCTTTGAAAAAATTCAACAGCCCTTTATGCTAAAAACCCTCAATAAACTAGGTATTGACGGAACGTATCTCAAAATAATAAAAGCTATTTATGACAAACCAACAGCCAATATCATACTGAATGGACAAAAACTGGAAGCATTCCCTTTGATATCTGGCACTAGCCAAGTATGCCCTCTCTCACCACTCCTATTCGATATAGTTCTGGAAGTTCTAGCCAGAGAAATCAGGCAAGAAAAAGAAATAAAGGGTATTCAGATAGGAAAGGAGGAAGTCAAATTGTCTCTATTTGCAGATGACATGATTGTATATCTAGAAGACCCCATCGTCTCAGCCTCAAATCTCTGGAAACTGATAAGCAAGTTCGGCAAAGTCTCAGGATACAAAATCAATGTGCAAAAATCACAAGCATTCCTATACACCAATAACAGACTTAAAGAGAGCCAAAGCAAGAACGAATTGCCATTCACAATTGCTACAAAGACAATAAAATACCTAGGAATACAACTAATGGCGATCATTAAAAAATCTGGAGACAACAGATGCTGGAGAGGATGTGGAGAAATAGGAACACTTTTACACTGTTGGTGGGAGTGTAAATTAGTTCAACCATTGTGGAAGACAGTGTGGCGATCCCTCAAGGACCTAGAAATAGAAATTCCATTTGACCCAGCAATCCCATTACTGGGTATATATCCAAAGGATTATAAATCGTTCTACTATAAGGACACGTGCACACGAATGTTCATTGCAGCACTGTTTACAATAGCAAAGACCTGGAACCAACCCAAATGCCCATCGATGATAGACTGGACAGGGAAAATGTGGCACATATACACCATGGAATACTATGCAGCCATAAAAAACGATGAGTTCGTGTCCTTTGTAGAGACATGGATGAACCTGGAAACATCATTCTCAGCAAACGGACACAGGAGCAGAAAATCAAACACCGCATGTTCTCACTCATAGGCGGGTGTTGAACAATGAGAACACATGGACACAGGGATGGGAGCACTACACACTGAGGTCTGTTGGGGGGAAATAAGGGAGGGACAGCCAGGGGTGGAGAGTTGGGGAGAGATACCATGGGGAGAAATGCCAGATATAGGTGATGGGGAGGAAGGCAGCAAATCACACTGCCACATGTGTACCTATGCAACAATCTTGCACGTTCTTCACATGTACCCCAAAACCTAAAATGCAATAGAAAAATTAATAAATAATAAATAATAAATAAATTAGGGACTACTTAAATCAGAGAGAAAACAAAATTGATGTTGACTTCTATCTTTTTATATTTTATTTTCTACTTTTATGTAAGATGAAACAATTTATTTCTATTTTATTTTAAAAAACAGGAATTAGGTATAGACAATTCTGTAATATTTATCCTGTGTTTTTTTCTAGATAGAATATCCAGTTATATGTTTTGCATAATGCAAAATCCTCACCATCACAGAGAACACATTTTAAATTTATGGCTCAGAGGGATTTCAATCATCCTTGGCATTCAGCACTCAAGGCATTTCAGATATTTATTCAGAACAGTATAACAAGAAGTACACAACAGATTGTAATTTAAATGCTGTACTTTCTTGCCACATGTATTTGGAGCAAAAGCTTGGAGAATATGTACAAATAAGAATGTATTATGAGTATCACATGTTTTGACTACACACTTGGATAAGGGAATTATCACATATTTTCATTTAACAGACTTTTTCTCAGCATAGCTTTATGCCAAGGGCATAGAAGGACACTGTTCTATTGTTCTGTTCTTATAGACATGCAGATTATTTTGTATCTACTTTAGGGCATGTGCACTTCCATGTGGAAACCATTGCTCTATGTGGTAGAGAGCAAACAGAAATATTTTGATATGGGATGCATTTTCTTTCTATGTAACCCCACCACGATGCAGAGGATAGATGGAAGGGTTGGATGCCAAGAAGTCAAATTAAAAAGTTGTTTTGATAATTCATGAGGGCCCAAGGAAAGCTTGAATTCCAGAGGGGATTGAGAGAGAGAGAGAGAGTGAGAGAGAGAGGAGAGAGGGAGGGAGGAGTGGAGAGCTAGCATTTTCTAGGAGGATAAGGAAAGAAAAGGTAATAATCCAGGAAAAGGAGTAAGACACAGTAGCTAATAGATAGGGTTGAGGAAAGACATGTAGAATTAGATGGGAAAAACTTTGGCAACACCCATATTTTAAAAAGCAAGAAACAAACGAAGCAGCTGTCAGTAGAAAGTTACATCAAGGAAAATAATAAAGAAAACTTAACCAATAAGTTACCAATAAGTTTCAAGGTTGTTCAAGGGTGTACACATTTGACTAGCACAAATGCTGAAAATGAGCTTACCTTGCTACCAATGGTCATAGGTAAATAGAAGCTCTCTGGTCTTTGTGTGCACATAAATCCAGTAAGAAAAAAAGATAGCTTATTTGAAACAAATAAAAGCAAGAGAATAAGGAGTTAAAGACAAGAGTTTGATGATTGACAATGGAAACAAAAGCTGTAGATGTATTAAAGAGTTTGAAAATAGACCCATTGGATTTGGAAATTAAGATATCTTGTGATGCCCATGAGCACAGTTTTATCAGAATGATAGATAGAGAAGTCAAATTATAATTGACATAGATGATAGTGAATTACGGAAATTGGGAAAGCAAGTGTATAGGCATTTATTTTCTTTGATCTAGTCAATGCTAAGGCAGTTTGTTTTAAATAATTTGATGAGTAAGATTCAGGAGAGAGGCAGAGCTAAAATACCTGGAAGAGATCAGAAAAACATTGATGGGACAATTCAAGAGGAAACCAAATGTACAGGTGAAAATGTGCATCTTGGGAGGAGAAAAGATGGTAGTACGAGGTGTAAACAAGAACTGGGAAGGAGGTGGCCAGGCACTTTTCCCCAATGGCTTCTACTTTATAAACAAAGAAATAAAAGATTTGCTGTAAGTGAGAAAAGTACAAATTTTGTAGGGAGCTTGAGGAAAAAGGATACCAGAATTGAAATACCAAATAGATTGAATGCAGTGAACACATGATTAAGCGAAAATACTCCAGTCACTAAGGAACCTCAGAACAGTGGCTATTGTTTTATATGGCTCTCACTGGTGCTTATCACCACAGTCTTTATGAGTCCCACAAATATTTATTGAGCTCAGCTTATGTGTCTGGAACTATGTTAAGGTCTAGTAGGTTTTATAGGATAAGGAGAAGAGGTCACTCTTCAAGGAGCTTGTGTTTCTGTTCTGTCTGGTAGGATTAGGCCGAGGAATAGTTTATTTCAGCTCATTCTCTTTTTGAATTGAGTAGTGCTTCATTGTCACATTATTACATTTGGTGCTTATATGTGACTGCTTCTTGGTCTCCTTGCACTTTCCTGGACATATTGCCTGCATTGTGCAAATGAAGAAAGAATTTATAATGTTAGCATTTTCTTTTTCTTCTTATGATTTCAAATATTGTTAGGCTGCGTGTTTAGCAGTGCTGCCTGCTGTGAATGCCTCTGTCTCAATTTAGCATCATTCATATAAATATGTAATAACTTATATTAATGTGACGTCCCTGTGCAAGACCAGTAAACAGGATACTAACTACAATGTTCATTCTGCTGACTTGTGAGAACAACCTTCATTTATTTTAGCTTATCAGGTAATCTTTAACCTGCTTTTCAGGTAGGCATCACCAAACCATTTCTGATATCTATAATGTTTTCAACTTTTACTAATTTTTTCCTCCACTGATTGAGAATATCTTCCTCTCTCAAGTTTTATGAATTAAACTGCAATCATTTAATGTTTGCCACTATGCTGATATATTTCTTTGTTTATGGCACATGAATATTTAATAAATAATGAAAATAGAACTAGCAAATTAAAAATTTTTTAAATTTAGCTAGAATAAAAATATTGACCAGACAGACCATTTATAAATCATTTTTCTCCCTTATTCAGTCAACATTTACCAATAAATTAGGGTATAAATTCTTGTTTTCCATTTCTTATTGTTTCCCTCCTTTTCACTAGAAAAGCAGATATTTAGTTCTGGCAAGTTGATTCTAATGTGGACAGCAGAAGGGAATCTGGATGGTTCCTACATCCCAATCTCAGTAACTTGAACTAAATTAGTTCAATCGGATTGAAATGCAGAGTTTGTATTCTCTGGTTAGATTTTTTTTCTCCACTCTCATGGTGTGGTGCCCAGAGGTAAGATTCTGACCCATTGAAGCCAGGCTAGAGTGTAGGGGAAGAGACAGGCAAAGACGACTTTAAGCTTCCATAAAATGAGTCAAGCCCACCTTATCTCTGGTCATTTCATACACGTGAGCCAGTAAAGCCCTTTTGCAATTTGTGATGGTAAATTTTAGGTGTCAACTTGAGTGTACCATAAGGTGCCCAGATTAAACACTGCTTCAGTATATATCTGTGAGGCTATTTCTGGATGGCATTGTCTCAGCGAAGTCGATAGCCCTCCTCAATGTGGGTGGCATTAGCCAATGCATTGAGGACATGAGCAGAATAAAAAGCAGTGGTAGGAGGAGTTTGCAGCTCACTGAAGGAGCTGGGATACGTCTTCTCACCTTATTCTCACCTTGGCTTGAGATTTATATCATATACTCCCCAAGATCTCAGGTCTTTGGTCTCAGACTGAGTAATGACACTTTCTTGGGTCTCCAGTGTGCAGACTGCTAGCAGATTGTGGAATTTCTCAATCTCCATAATTTTATGAGTAGTTCCTCATATTAAATATCTATATATAGATATAAAATATATATCTCCTATTGGTTCTGTTTCTCTGGAGAATCCTGATGAATATACAATTTGCAAAATGACATCTTCAAAATTACTACAAAATCCATTATAAAAAGCAACATGATAGAAACCCTTTGGAGCTAAACAAACTGATAATTAATTGAAGCTCCATGAGACTCTTGACACCTAAGCATCTCTGAATATTGTTTTTTTACTTTTCTCTAAAATGAGAATAATTAAACTCTGTTGCTGGGTTGGCATAACAATTGAATAATAGATGTAGAATAACTACCACACAGTACATTTATTGTCAGTGTGTACTGTTAGGGATACAACATCAATTATTAGTTTTGAACACAACAGATTCAGCACAATAGTCTTTAGGATGGTTTTGAGAAGACTCAGCTCTTCTCATCCAAGAGGCAAATCTCTGCAGATAAGTAGGAAATATATGAATTGTGCATTTCCATCAACTAGAACTAGTTTTATAATCTATCTTCAGCATTGCTTGTTATTAGCAGGAGTTCTGGGAATTTCTGTGCCCAGTGAGTGAAAGCTTTCCTTCTGCCTCCTATCACAACATAGTTTACACATTTCTCTGAATGGGCATCTGTATTATAGGGAAGTTTAAATATCATTTCTAGCCATTTTAGTCTTAAGTAGGCTCCTCAGTCGGGACTAGAAATCAAATTGACCCAAGAGAGACTAACAGGAGAAAAGCATACAAGTTTTAGTAATTTTTACATGGTACATGGGGAAATTCATAAGAAAATGAAAACCTGAAGAAATGGTCAAAAAAGAAAGCTTTTATACATTTTAGACAAGGAATGGTACATTTGTGAAGAATTGACAGGATAAAGGAATCTAAGCTACAGGCAGTAAATTCTAGGAAAGTCACTAGAAGATATATGGCGATGGGAAAGTGAGACATGTAAAACCATGGAAGATAAGTTACTTCAGCAAGTGTATTTGTGTAGGTCCATTAAAGCAATGATTCCAGCCTCTGATTATAAAGATTATTTTCCCACCCTGGTATGAGAGAGTCCTCCTCAGAGGATTTTTAATGGCTTTCTGCATTTGGGAAAGGACAGGTCAGACAGCCCTTTCTGAAGTACAGTTTCTCAAGTGCTTTCACCTTGAAATAATATGGAGGTGGATTCTTGATTAACAGATTAATGCACTTCAGGGTGGGGGTGATTGTGAGTGAGTTCTCTGATAGTTTCTAGGAGAGCTGGTTGTTAAGAAGTGCCTGGTACCTCCTGTCAGCCTCTCTCTTGCTTCATCTCTTGCCATGTGATGACTGCACATGCCAGCTCCCTTTACCTTCCATTATGAATGGAAGCAGCCTAAGGCCCTCCCCAGATGCCTGATCTTGAACCTTCTAGCCAGTAGAACTATAAGATAATTAAGCCACTTTTCTTAATAAGTTATCTAGCTTCAGGTATTCCTTTATAACACCATATGGATAAAGACAACCTCACTGCTTTCCAACATTTCTCTCTCTCTCTCTCTCTCTCTCTCTCACACACACACACACACACACACACACACACACACACATACACACAGAAAGAACACTTTCTCCCACCTGAGATTTTGCTTACCATCCTAATTTTGACACTTCCCTAGTTAATAAAGATGGGTATAGTTCTCTAAACTCTTAGTTTCTGACGTTTTTATACAAATTGGACAGATTGTCTGTGACCACCTTATTGTCTCTCCTGCCATGAGTGCTAGAATGATCTGGAGACTCCAGCAGCTGTGCAGCTTCTCTCAGATCAGTCTCTGGGCACTGGTCAAGGCTAAACTTAAATTTATCTCATTTAGATTGCATTAGAACCTGAAGCCTATTTCCCCATCCCTTCCTCGGGAGCTATCCTCATGCAAGGCTAGATTTTCAGGCCCTAACATTACCTATTTTTTGCATCTTCTTTCCTTAGGCATGCTATCAAAAAACCTTGGTGAACTTCATGGTGGAGTTCTTTAGATTCAGAAAAAAAGTTAAAAATTCTGATAATTATGAACATTTTCAGAAAGCATCAGATACTTAAATGGATTGGAGTATAGTTCAGTATTTTTTTTCAACTTAAAAAAATTGGCTACCATTATTGAGCCTTAATTATGTGCCAGTGACGAGGCTAAGAATGTTATATGCATTTTCTCATTCCAAAGAAGGCTTGCTTTCAAGACTTCCATTCTCATTTCTCTTAGAATTGCAGTATTTGGGAATGTTAGTCTCCCTCAACATAGTATGTGATTAAATTGAAAAGTAGACAATATTTATAACAAAACACATAGTAATTTCCTGTATGTCTTCATATTATTTAGATAATCAAACTCAAAAAAGAAATAAACAGTAGCAATCTAAACCTAAAAGTTGAAATATCCTTGCATTATGAGAAATATGGAAAACAGAGAAACAGGAAAAGCAGAAAAGCTAATGATAAAACCCCTATAGTTTTGCATGCAGCAATCTATAAATTTCTTACATGGGTATATTTTATTGTAAGTTAGAAACTTATACAAAACTATCATGTTCTATACACTGTATTGACAACATTAAAGAGATTTTTTTTTTCTCTTGGGTTGTGAGTCATAGATTACTTTTCTTTTGTCCAGTAAACAGCAGATTTCAGTTGTAAGCATAAAGTGTTATATTTTATACTTTTAAAGTTGTAAGTATAATATTTTCATATCATTTTTAGATCTGCATTTTTCTTGACTAAAGAATGCTGCTTTTGTAGTGAGTAAGTCAAATAGATTGATTCTTTTGCTATTAGATTTATGATTTAGGATTTCTCTTTTCAGTCATTCTAGGAATTCAATGAAAACAGACTTCTTGCATGCACAATTATTTCTTTTTCTGGTTTTAAATCTGGGTGTTACCTAGGAACTAGGGAAATAGAATCCAGTGAGAATTGTCTGTGTAATACTGTGAGCTTCATAATGTTTTGAGCTCAGAAAACCAAGAAAATTTTATTTCCTGACCTATGTACTCACGGGATGTTCCGAAGATTAATGTGTCTCTTTCAAAGGCACTAAGGTACATTTAGAGCACTAAAGAAGTCATTTACTAAATGGTGCCCTTGAGACTTGAAAGAGTTAATGTACCTTTCACAAGGTGAGCAATGTACTCTCAAATGTATGCAAAGATCAGCACCAGAGCTTATAAAGAATTGTATAAATGTTGGTTAAAAGCAGCTGGAAATCCATAGCTCTGTTATTTATTACCATAATCTTTAGTCAATATATTTGCTGGTGTTTGGTAGGTGCATTATAAACAATGCAGACAAATGTGAATCTTCTCACTTTTAGAAGTGAAAATGTGAGATTCTATAAACACTTGCCAAGGGAAAGTATTGTAAATGTGTTAATGTTGCCTAAATGGCTTGGATTTCCAGAACAAGACAAACTATGAAAATTTAGACCTTCACTCCAAAAGTTAAAATTAGAATGGTGTTGAATCCTTTGCAGATTTTCTCTGTAAGAATCCTCATGAATTATTTAAAGATATAATTCTGAGAAAATTCACAATGTGTGATGCTAAGTGATAGAAAAGCTAAAACTGAATATAGAATTTAATCACAATTTTATTAAATATATGATATAAAAGCCTAAAGGAAATTTAGCAAAATATTAACCATCTTTTACTCTAGGTGATGGGATTACAAGTTTTCAGTTTTGTTTTTTTCTCCTATGTTTTCTGTTTTCTCTACATTTTCTGCAATGAACATGCTTTGTAGGACTTTCTTTTTTGAGATGGTAAAATGTTGTTCAGAAAATGTTAAAACAGGTTAGTAGCAACTTTGACTTGCTGAAAGAGGATAACATTGTTATTTTGTTTTCTTTTCTCTGAAGGAAAAAAATCCTGAATATCACTCTCAGCATGATCCTTGTCAAAGGAAAAGCTGTACTCTTCCCAGTGACTGTTACCAAGAACTCGATTACTCTTCACAGCCTGGTCCAAGATTCTCAGTAACAAAGTTAGACACAAAGAAAATAAGAAACGCTGTACCTTGAATGATCAGTGGGCCTCAGGACTTTTGCTTGCCTTTCTTTACCTTCTTATTCTTGCTGGCTGATGTAATCTATGCTCATAACTTCAATTGCAGTTTACATGCTAAAAACTCAAATACCTTTGGAATAGATTTCCCTCCATTTTTCCCTATCCACGTGGATATACAAACACCTGGTACATGTGGATATTGCTAGTAGTCACTGCATAATAAATACACCTGCAATTGAACTCAAACACTTCTCCGAAGCTCCTTTTTTTTTTTTTTCTAATTGCTCAGAAAATGACACTATCATCCTATTGGTTTCCCAAAGCAAAAATGGTGGCAGCATGGTTGACTTCTTATATCGTCATTTAATAACTAATTCTGTAAATATTACCTAGCCATATATTTCTCAAATGCCTTGATTTTTCTTGAACTCATTCTTACAATCTCTCTGAAGTGCTTCCATTTATCTCGTATGAATTAGTGCAATAATCACGGAAACTACATCCCTTTATTCAGTCTCCTTTTTCTATATCTGTCATCCACATTGCAGATAAACTCATATGAAGTCAGATTTTACACCCATATTTGTCCCTGTTTCAACATTTGAGCTCTTTCCTCCATGAATTTTGCTTCCTGTGAACAAAACATGAGGAAAGCTTCAAGTATATATATAGCAAAAAATTATAGACTTCTAGTTAAAGATCGTAGTTTGAATTAATGAATTGATTTTCATTTCTTCCTCAAACTATACAAAAATGTTATGATATCAAGTTTTTTTTTCTGTATGACATAAATACAAAAGGCTAAATAGAATTCAGAGTAGAGTCAGACTTATTTTCAGCATGAATTTAGAAATGTTTTGTCTAAAACAAGGGACTAGTTCAAGAGAAATGGTGTTACCATCAGTAGTTCTCCCAAAGGAATGGCCCAAGTTTACGAGCATCACCCAGCTCACACACACACACACACACACACACACACACCCAGAGTTTCAAATCAGTTTTGGATTGTCTCACTCTTAGAGATGGAAAGATAACCAAAACTTACCACACTTTAGGAAACCCTTTAATGTCAAAGACAGAAGCTAAAACAAACAGAACCACAAAACATAAATAAAACCTTGGAAGAAATTGTGAATATAGGGAAAACAACACTTTAAAAAAATCATTAGAGGCTGTGGAGGGCTGCAGAAGTTCAGTAGAAAGGTAATGGAACTGCTCTGTAGTACGACTGTGATGATGAATAAATGATTTTGTGTATTTGTCAAAATCTGCACAACTATACAGCATTAAGAATAAGTAGCACTAAGAATAAATAATTACATTCAAGTTTTTTTTAAAAAAAATCACCAGAATGTCAGTGGAACCCCAAAGAGAACATAAACTGTAAGAACTAAAATCTAATTGTATAGCATATGAATAATATAACCATACTGAAGAGGTTGAATTGGGTGCCTCCAAAAAGATATGTTAATGTTTAAAGCCCTGGCGCCTGTGAATATGAACTTATTTGAAAATAGCTCTTTACAAAGGCAATCAATTTAAAATGAAATCATCAGTGTGGGCCCTAATCTAATGACACATGTTCTCATAAAAAGAGGAAATCTGGAAACAGAGACAGACACACACAGAGGGAGGACAATGTGACTATATATAGAAATCAGAGGGCAGTATGACCAGAGTGATGGACCTACAGGCCAAGGTACTCCAGACACTAGAAGAGGGAAGGAAAGGTTGTCCCCTGGAATCATCACAGAATGCATGGCCTGCAGACATATTGATTTCAGACTTTTAGCCTTCAAAACTGTGGGACGATGAATTTCTTAAATGTTTTTAGCCATCTTGTTTTTGTTACTTTATTACAGTAATACCAGGAAATGAATACAGTAAGTTACATTGGAAAACAGCATTTTAACTGGATTCCTTAAGGCTAATAACAAACAGAAAAATGGTGCACCAATGCTGTACTCTAGATAAGAAGTTTGTTTCTCAAAGGAAGTCCAGTTAGAGTTCTGGAACTACTTTAAATACAGAGTAGTGTTGACCAAATAAATGAATATACTGTAGACAATGTAGATTGAAAGATGTCTCTCAGTTTTGGAGAATGTAGTTAAAATAAGGGAAAGAGAAAGGCTACGTGAACCCTGTGGTGCTGGATTAGAATTGGAGATGTCAATATGAGTTATATGAATGTTTTAAAACTATAAGGACAACTAAATATGTTTCTAAATATAAATGTGTACGTATATGTGTGAGGTCCTAGAAGCAATGACTAAATATGTATGTATATAAATATGTCTGTAGGTACAACTAAATACATATGTGTGTGAGGTCCTAAAGGAAATAATAGTGAGCACACTGAGATCCACAATTTAGTTTCTAAATATTGTTGTTCAATAAATCAGAAACCGGAGTTTCTGGGAAAAGGGACCGATTCTAGGCTGAAACAGCATAAATATAAGATAAGCCTGGTACATCTTGTGGTTTCTGTGTACATTTTGAAGCTAAGTGCTAAAAAACATGTAGACGTAAGTTGGACGGTCACTGAAACTAATCTGAATCAGTCCCTAAAACTAAAACAATTGAGCAAGAAAATTAATAAAGATAGTACTAGATTATAAAATCAATAGTCATGAATCCATACCAAAAATAAAATAAGTAAGCAAATAAACTAGTAAATAGGAATGTGTTGTAGGGATGGTAGGGAGAAAACCCTTTCATACAGAATAACACATTATTTCCAATTAATAAATGTAGAAGTCACACAGAAAATAGAAATCACAGATACAACAATAATTACTGTGAGCAATATCCACCAACGGAATCTAAACTTAGGGTACAAACTTTTGAAGATGAAACATGGTATATGGGGCCTGAAGATATCTTTCTTAAAATATTTATTAACTGTGAAATAAAATATACATTAAAATGGGATAAAATAGGCAGAAACCACTATCTAGGTGATCAAGGTAAGTATCACCAGTAATAGCACACATCATGATCAGGTATCCTTGATATGACATACTCAGAACAGCATACCACTTTTATATTCTTCCCCCAAATCCACAATCTTGATTCACTCATGGGAAAATATCACACAGACCTAAATTAAATGATATGTTAGAACACAACTGATCAATACTCTTTAAGAGTAAGGTCATGAAAGACAAGGAAAGACTAAGGAATTGTCACAGACTGGAGGACACTAAAGAGACATAATGATTAAATGCAATGTGGGATCCTGGAAGAGATAAGGGACATTAGAGAAAGAAAAAGAAAAGAAACTTGTAAAATGTGAATGAAGTCTAGTGTTTATGTATTGTAACAACATTAATTTCTTAGTTTTGATCATTGTGCTACAGTTATGCAAGATGGTATCACTAAGGAAAGTCAGTGTAGGTATATGAGAACTCTCTATACTATTTTGGAACTTTTCTGTAAATCTGTTTTATTTTCAAAATAAAAACAGAAAAAGCATACCAATGTTATCTTTAGAGAGATTAGAAAATACACTGTTCCATGAAATAAGAACAATAAAACTAGTGCTGTGGTTTCAATGTGACCTCCTAAAAGCGTGTGTTGGAAATTTAATCCCTAATGTGACAGTGATGGGAAGTGGGGATTTTAATGAGACATGATTAGGTTATGAGTGTGAAGTGGATTGATGTAATTATCATGGAAGTATATGAGCAAGACGTGGAAGATAACATGGAAGTTTGTTATCTCAGAAGTGAGTTCCTTATAAAAGGGCTAGTTTGTTTTCCTTTTGCCTCCCTCTCACTCTCTCTTTGCTCTTCTTTCACCTTGGGACAATGAAGAAAGAAGGTTCCCACCAGATGCCATCTCCTAGATCTTCCAGTATCCAGAACTATGAGTCAACAACGTATTTCTATATTGGCTGAGTAATAAAATTCTCCGTCTGTGGTACTGTGTTACAGCAGCACACAACAGACTAAGACAGAAATTGGTACTGAGAAGTGAAGCTGCTGCTATAAAATATAACTGAAAAAGTGAAAGCAGCTTTGGAACTCGGTAATGGGTAGAGGCCTAAACAGTTTTGAAGTGAATGCTGAAAAAAAAGCCTACACTGCTGTGAATACAGCATTAAGGGCAATTCTGCTTGGGGGTCAGAAGAAGAGAAGAACCTGTAGGGAAGGTCTGATTCTTCTTAGAGATTACTTAAATAGTTGTGACCAGAATGTTGGTAGAAATACATGTGGCAAAGGCAATTTTGATGAAATCTCAGCTGGAGATGAGAAATAAGCTATTAGAAACTGGAGTAAAAGCCATTTGTGGCATAAAATGATAAAGAATTTGGAAGAATTTTATTTGTGTCCTATAGCTTTATAGAAGATAGAATTTAAGAGTGATGAACTAGGATATCTGACAGAAGAAGTTTCTAAGCAAAACTCTGAAGGAGCTGCATGAGTACTTTTAACTGCATATAGCAAAATGTGAAAAGAAGAAATAATTTAAAAGCGGAATTTATAATTCAAAGGGAAACAGAACTTAGGCATTCAAAGGATTCTCAACCTGGCCACGGGGTAGAATTAAAGGACATTTTCAAGAGAAGAAATCAAGTTTCAAAACAATTGTGGTCAAACAATTGTTTACTAGGGAGGTTAGTATGGATAAAATGAAGCCAGAGGCATATCATCACAACAGGGGTAGAATGACCTGGAAGGCATTAATCAATATGAAAACTACACTGGACTTTTTAGTAGCAACATTGGAAGCCAGAAAACAACAGAGACACTTTAGTGAAAAGTAACTTTCAAATTAGAATCTAAGCAAGCTAAGCTGTAATTCAAATGTAAAAGGAAAATGTAGACTTTTTAATATAGGTAATGTCTTAAAAGTTTACCTTCAATTCACTTATTTTGGAAAGCCATTGAAGGATATATTTCAGCAAATCAAAGGAGTACATATTAAAGTATATGTCATGGGTTTTCAGCACAAATGAGAAGGAAAAGAACATATTAGAATGATAAAGGGTGTTTCTTCCACAACCCCAAAAAGGAGACTTTGGAAGAGATTTTCAAGAAGACTAAAACAGAATAATGAATGAAATGTTTAATGAGTTTTGTGGATTAATAAGAGAATTATACCATTGACAGAGAATAGAAGGGTAAACAAGTAATAATTCATACAGAAAATCAAGCAGACAAATAGAGGTAATTATTAACTGCAGGGAAAACAAAAGTTATAGTGTAAGGAAGAGTTATGTATTGATTATTATATGACTCACCTATGACCAGCATTGGGCCCTATAATGTTGAATATAAACTTGACCCTGAATTTCTATGTTTGTATTGAGATAATGGGAAAATTGAAAATTTGAATATGTGATGTCAGGATAGCTATGCAAAGATGAGGTAAATCCTGATCTTCCATTTTGGAATTTCGATGACAGTCCTGCAATGTTAAAATACATAAATAAGAATAATTTGCAAGGTATTTAGATGTAGAGAAGATAATAGCGAAAGAATCCATTTAAAAAGTCATTATTAGTATAATAAGTAATTTATTGATGAAATAAGAGGAAACAAAGGTAAACTTATTTGAATCTTTAAACAATGTTCATGAATAGTTGTCATAAGTATGAAAACCTCAAAACAAAAAAGAAAAAAGAAGAAATAACTAATTGATTTCCAAATAAAAAAAGGGAAAACATTCCAAAGCCATTAAAATTGTTTTGGCTAAGATTAAGAGAACATCTACTCTGTGCTATGTGCTGTTTTAAGTGTCTCACACTTATTAATTCAATCCTGTTAATGATTATTCCCATTTAATGAATGCGACACTATGTACAAAGAAATTAACTTATATCCCCAAAGTCACACATAATAAACAGCAGTGACAGAGCCTGAGCCCAGTTTATCACTGGAGCATGCATTCTTAGCAACAGTACTCACACATAATAGAACTCACACATAATAGAACGCATCAGAGGGATACTGTGATTATATGGACAGACCCTCAGATAAAGTGCAAGAACACTGGTCCATATTCTGGCTCTAACATTTACTAACTATAAAGTTTTCCAGAAGTAAATTCACTTTTATGAACTTCAGCTTTCTTTTCTTTATTGAAAAATAATAGTGGCTTCTAAGTGCTGATGTTAGAATGGAATGAGCAGATGTCAAGTCAAGCAGAGGGAACAAACTAACATGAAGCCAAGCATAGAGAAGGGTACATCATAGGCACTCAAAAAATGTTAATTGATTTAAATTAAATAGATTACTGAGATGAATATGAAGTTCAACTCTTAGTGCATCTGAAAGAGATTACTGAGATGAATATAAAATTCAGCTCGTAGTGCATCTGAAATTTATTCTACTTAGAGTTCCTACTGGGTGTCTAAGGGAAAGCCATGGATATTATATGGAAGGCAAAACCATACACATATTTTGATGATTTAAAATAGATGGTCTAAATTTCCTTATATTTTCCCCAGAATCAATCTAGAATAACTATTGGTTAAACTATCATGATGTTTTTTATTTAAATGCTCCTTTCTAAAACTAATTTTTGTGTGTTAAATTAATTCATGTATCTGACTTAATTACTCTTGTTAAAATTATTCTCTTGGGTTTTCTGAATGAATCATAAATGCAGTCAGTACTTTTACGCTCCAGGGATAAAACTTTGACAACATTAAAGTGAATTTGGTTCTAAAAAAATCATATCTAAAAGATCTGATTTTAATTATTTGTGCTGAGACATTTTTATTGTCTCTGATCATTTCCCAAGGTCCAGAGAAACATTTCTGCTATAGGATATTAATAACTGTTATAAGACAAAGGTGGTCCATAATGATAAACTATTTGGAAAATGCTGTGGTAATAGTAAGATGAGTTTCTTTTCTGCAACACTTTTCAGAGTGTCAATGTGTGAGTTTATTCATGAATCTCTAATGGTGAATATAATGTGCAATTTATCAAAATTGATATCTCCATAGCAGCATATTTTTTTTGGTCTGGGTTTCGTTTGTTATTTTTTTCTGAAGCTTGAATTCGACCTTTTTTTTTTTTTTTTTTTTAAGAAAGCACAGGTTAATTTTTAGTGTTTTTTCTTCAGAAAACACTTTAGGACCAAAAGGCTTAACTAATACATGCAGCAGGAGGGTTGACATTGGTAGCCTACTTTATTTTTACGTTAATTTTAGCCTTTTCTACTTTCCTCCTAGTCTTTCTAGAAGTTTGTGCAAGGCCTTTCCTCCTAATTCCTCTTTACAACTTATTTTTTTTTCCTTAAGTATTTGATACAATAGAAAGAAAAAAAAAATCAAGAAATTCAGGAAGCTCACATGGAGATGAGTTGACATGTAGTTAAATCTAAAAGTCAACATGAAAGAGCAACTTTCATCAGAAAAATTATTTCTAATTTTGATGCTTCAAATATAAATCAAGTTACTGTTGAATAGTAGTTCAAATTTTGGGTACTGAAGTTTGGGTTGGAATCACATCTAAGCACATAGCTTTCCAAGATTTAGTTTCACAAGCAATTGCTGTAAAATAGACATGCAAGTTTGTCATGTTTTCTCTATAATGTGGAAGATATATTTTGCTTTTTTGTTCCCAAGAATATTTTATTTCTAGAAAATGAAATAAACAATAGTCATATAACTAGTTCCCAGAAAGGCAATTTGTATACAACTGTTTTATTTATTAAATATGAGAAACTTGATTAATGAATTTAGCAGTGATTCCTAATCTCATGTAATTGGACTATCCACTTTCTGACTTCTAAAATACAGAACACAACAACATAAAAAATCCAAGTTTCTGTTTTGCATAGAAACTGCCATGGTAAACCATTATATTATCAAAATTTAGAAATAGATTCAAAAATTATACACAAGTGGATAGTCTAGGCTATTATTTGGATTGTTTATAAAAAGAAAAATATTCTAAACAGATCATCCAGATGGATGAATTACTAGATTTTACATCATGTAAACATTGGATCCTAAATCTCCCCAAAGGTCTATCATTCGGGACATAATGAAGAGATTTACAGGTTAAAGAGCCGTCCCTAATATTTAGCCTAGTTT
Source organism: Cebus imitator (assembly GCF_001604975.1). Taxonomy (NCBI): domain Eukaryota; kingdom Metazoa; phylum Chordata; class Mammalia; order Primates; family Cebidae; genus Cebus; species Cebus imitator. Next base: position 3,925,068 of record NW_016107459.1, on the reverse strand, counting down.
CTCCTCCTTCTTAAATTCCTTTTTATGAAACCAGAGGTTAACATCAACCACGAAGAGCAATTTTTCTTTATCTTAGAGACACCGTAACCTACATCACAGACTTATCCCTGCTTTTATTTTTTGTCCACTGGGTAAAATGTAAATCAACATGATACTCGATGTTTACAGAGAAGCTTATCCCTCTCATACCAAGGGTAGCCATACAGATATCCTCTCCTACAGCAAGGCTACAGCAGAAATCCTTATGGAAGGTGCTAGGTTTCAATGACATGCAGTACATTTTTGTTGTCAAGACTCTGTGATAAATACAACAACAATCATATTCATAATTCACATTTTCTTCATACAGGTTCTCTGCATAGCAAAAATAAACATTTTGTAAATTATTTTAATTCCTTCCAATGCATACATTCATGAAAATAAATGTTTAAATGACTCTGATTTTATTTAACCTCATGCACTTAAATGTCCTGACACATTTGTTTCCTATGAAGAAAATATATCCTTCCATAAATGCCACACATGCATCTCATTTCTCCACAATTAAAGTTTAAGTAAAAGCAAAGAGCCATCAATGCATGGCAAATTTTGCAATGCAAGCAAAGGTTGTTGTTAGAAGAGTATCTTCCACTGTAAGCCTCTGGCTCCAGTGACAGCACTCCAAAGAATGGGGAGGAAGAATCAACTTGGCAAGCAAAAGATGCACAGAACATGATAACTAGCTGGAAGTTATTAAATTATAAATGCCTCTAAGCGTGATGCATAATCTATTTTTTAATAAATTTTAACTATAGATCACCTTTACAAATGTAATTCTCCCTCATTAAATTGTGTTAAATATTTCTCTAAGAAACTGAAGAAAATGGAAAACCTTAACTAACTATAATTTAACTTGCATTTGCAGTTTTATTTAACTTTTTTAGTTCTAATTATTTCCACTTAACTAGAAAGCATAAAGACTAGTATATAGGTTGATAAATGTAAAATAAGAAGCAACAAGGCTGGGTGTGGTGGCTCATGCCTATAATCCCAGCACTTTGGGAGGACAAGAAGGGTGGATCAGAAGGTCAGGAGTTCAAGACCAGCCTGGCCAACATGGCAAAATCTTGTCTTACTAAAAGTACAATAATTAGCCTGGTGTGGTGGCAGGCGCCTATAATCCCAGCTACTCAGGAGGCTAAGGGAGGAGAATAGCTTGAACCTGGGAAGCAGAGGTTGCAGATCGTGCCACTGCACTCCAGTCTAGGCAACAGAGGAAGACTCTGTCTCAGACAGAAAGAAAGAAAGAAAGAAAGAAAGAAAGAAAGAAAGAAAGAAAGAAAGAGAGAGAGAGAAAGGAAGGAAGGAAGGAAAGAAAGAAAGAAAGAGAAAGGAAGGAAGGAAGGAAGGAAAGAAAGAAAAAGAAAGAAAGAAAGAAAAAGAAAGAAAGAAAGAAAGAAAGAAAGAAAGAAAGAAAGAAAGAAAGAAAGAAAGCAATAGCTTTGGTATTTGTTTTAGTTTTGTATATCTTGGAAAAAAGGAACTTGAATATGTTCCCCATCTTTGGATATACCTGTATAGAAAACCTAAAAGTTCAGTCCTTTGACTGGATATCATTCAAGGATTAATACTTTATTGAATGAAAAACCCTATTCAATTATGCATAAATTAATGATTTTAATGATAGATCTCTGACATCTATCTATGTCTATGTGGTGATTTGCAAATGATGGCTATAGTTAATTCCTAGTACCTGTATGCATGCTTCCTTGCAATGTGACTAACACTTTTTCCATCACAAGATACAATCTATTTCCACTCCTCTTAATCTGAGCCAGCTCTGAGATTTTCTTGGACTAAAAGAATGTGATAGAATTGACGCTACGTAATTTCAAGAATACTTGCAAATTCTGCTGTAACCCTCTTCTAGCATATAAGAACACCTTATAACCATCCAAAAAAGTATGAAATAGTCTCCTTGAGAGTGAGAGACTGTTAAGGGGGAAAAAGAAAACCCAAATGACAAAGCACCAACTTATAGAATCGTGAATCAATAAATGATTGTTTTAAACCAGTAAGTTTTGGTATGTTTTTTCTTTAACAATAGATTAATGAGAATTTTTTTGCAATCATCTTAAGTGAAGATATTATATTTCTGCTCTTTACATAATTTATAAACTACATATTTATAACATTCTAATTTAGAGGCCATTAAAGAATTTTATCAGCTAATGGTACACATTGGATATCAATTTTAAATAACTTTTTGAATGATTCTCATTACTATCTCTATTTTATTAATTGAGAATAATGGTTTTGTTTTTTATTGAATTTGTACAGTTTGGTTTTCTTCAGGTTAAGTATATTGCACTGAACCTTACTTAATGAATGCTAATATATGGTTGCATAAAGTGTTTTTTGGGGCATTTGAAATATTCTTGTTTTCTCTGAATGTCATCCTCACACTGTTTAGTTTTGTGTCATTGGCATTCTGTCGTCAAGCTTATTGTTAAAAGTGTGAATTCCCATTGGGTATAGGATCAACCATAGAGGAATGCTTCTTGGTTCTCTCCATTCTGCCGAAAACAGCTACACTCCCGACAATAGTCCTTGCTTGCTCCCACCCTATCTTAATCAGGAATAATGTGTTCTTGGCAGATTCAGTCACATCCACCCCTGAGTTTAAAAAAATAAATAAATAAATAAAGACTTGATTCCAGTTTGGGAGCACATTGCCCAGATGTGACATGAGTGTGTTTTCTTGTATCCATTGTGCCTGGGGTGAATAGAGCCCCATGTCAATATGCATAGTTAGCATAGACATTGCACCTAATCACTTTTAACGCTCCTCAATTTATCTTGATTGATTACTTTTCAATCAACAGCATGGATATATTTTACTCTAATAGAAGTTCCATGTCCTAGAAAGCTCATCCCTACAAAGCCAAGTCTCAGATCCCATGGATCACACGTCTTGGATATGGCTGCTGACCAGAATCAGAGTCAAGTATGCTTGACTTGGTGGAGTTGGTGATTTACACATTGCCGATTCTTTTCCAGATCTCTTTTGCACTGTCCAGATAGAATTTGCATTTGTTCTTTCTTTGCTGTCTGAGCATACGAACTAACACAAATTATCACTCACTGGAAAGAAGCTTTCTGATAGACGCTCAAGGATTATACATCAATTAGGATTTTATGAAGAAACAAGATGCATGCCTAAAGGGAAGATTGAAGGGAGGTTAATAAAATGATGCTTTTCAGGCTGGGAATGAGATGAAGCAATTACTGTCCATGGGGCTAAAGCAGAAAGTGAAGGGTGTGTCCTTAAGGGAAATGTGTAGGAGGTAAAGTCGTAGAAAAGGAACCACTGCCAAAACAATACTGCTGATCAAGAAGAAAAGGGTCTGAGTAAATATCCTAGATTCGCTTTCCTTCAGACTTCTGATCTCCAGCTAATTTTTTCCGTTTGCCAAATCCAGCAAGAAGCTAGCGGGCAAGGCAGCTTTTGGGAAACACAGTAGGGCAGAGAAGAATATGAGGGGGAACAGACACTAACCACCACAGTTGGGTTAGAATGGCTACCATATTCTAGATTGAATTCAGGTCTTCTCTCCTACCCAGAGCAGATCAAGTGTTCTCAGGTACTTCTGGAAAATAAAATGTGCTCTCCAAATATAGAGCGTTAGCAGGAAATTAAACTTTATCTTTTGCAGACAATAAATACATCAAAATAAAAGGATTTATAACTCGATGCTAGAGACTGCCTTTTCCAAACTAAAGAAAGGTATGAGGAGTGTGCACAGGCTTTAATTATCAGACAATTTGGCTTTAAATCTTTGATTCTCTACTTTTCTGGATGTATAACCTTGAGTAAAATGTTGTTGTTTTTTGTTGTTGTTCTTTTGCTTCCTTACCTGTAAAATGGAGATAAAAATACTACTTATACAGAATTACTATATATATTAAACAAAGAGGTGATTATTGGAAACTTACAATATGCTCAGAATTTAGTGAGCTCTAAATAAACTTGAGTCATTGTTTCCATTTAAACATTGTTAAAATTTTTAACTTTGGTTATTGCTACTTTCTTATTATTTAAATAATAGGACTGCTCTGAAAGGTGAGAATCTCTGGACTGCAGCACCTAATAATAAATTTCTTTCAAGGATTGTGGATTCATCTTTAAATTTGATAAATAATTGATAATATACTTAATATAAATTAAATAAAATCAGTTCTAACATATTATATTTCATTTTTGATAATAAGAAAGACTATCAAGAGCATTGATAAGCCATCTGATAAAAAAGTTTATGATTCGAGTCCTAGGCCAATATAGATTTTACTCATGAAAGTTACTCAGCATGTTTTAATTAAAATCTCATTGATGAGTCCAAAAGTTGAGGTGGTGGGAACAATGAACATCTTAGTGACAAGATATTTATGACAGTTGGAGATGTATTAGAGACTACCAAGAAATTAATCAACAAACTATTGCATTGATAATTTTTACATTTGAAATTTTAATAAACCCACGTTTGTGTGGACAACTTTTTTAAAATCACAACTTTAATTGATATTGTTTCTTTTTTTGACTCTTTTAAATATTTTGGGATGAAATACAGTTTTGAAAAACCTCTCCTATCATATTTACATGTTTTGCTTTGTGGTGAAGTCTCATGGATATTCCTCCATGACAAATTAATGGTACAAGATACAAACCATTAGATGAGTCTCAGGTTAGAACAAAGGAAGTGTTAGTCCAAAATGCTATATTTCAAAAAAAATTGCTGGAGTGTTAAGTGATGATTTATAAATACAGCTAAACTTCTAATCTCTAAGAAATTTTGAAAAACATTTATCCAAACCAATAAATAGCAATTTCTTCAGGGTACTTTCAAATGGTATTTCATCACTAGTTTTATTTTTATCTGTTTTTTAAACTTCAATTTCTCATGAAAACAAGTTGTATAGCTATGGTATTACTCTAGCAAAATGATTTCCATAAATAAAGCAAGATACAATGGAAAGGAACATATATAAAGATTAATGCATCAGACTTTTAGGCTTATGGTTACTAACTGTAATTCCTGAGCCTGAAGTTATTGGAAAGAAAATCTCTCTTGTAGAAACAGGCAACAAATCCCAAACTATCTGGGCAGCACAGGCAATTTACTTTCCCTTGACTTAAAGAATTGTGGTTTTATAGCATTTTCCTCGAGTTTATTGATTTCATATGCAGTTTTGTACAATGACATAATACATCTGAGCTTCACATACAGAGACAGAATGGATAACTAACATTTGTGTCATTTGTCAACCAAAAAGTAATCAATGGGTTCTAGTCTTAACTTAGAGGTGGAAAGCAACAAGGGTAAAATTCTCTTCAATTCTCAGTGACAAAAAACTTAAGGACATTTCAGAAGAGAAGAAAAAAAAATAAGACAAGAAATTTTAATGTTAAATGCTTGTTACAAAATAAAATCAAGTGTAAGTTTTAAGAGTCTTTTTATCAATTCACTTCAGTGACATGGTAAGTGGTTAATCCTTTGTGTGTGAATTTCTGCCCACTCAGAAAAAAGTGTGGGTTCTTTAACTCACAAAAGGTTATCAATGTGAATACTCAATAAATGTAGATTCATTTAAATAGAAAATAATTTGGAGGGCAAATATTCTACCACATCAAAGTGCAATAGTCCTTTATATATTTATACAAAGTTTGTTTTTATGCCTCATTTACATATATCAGTATAATTTTTTATTATCATCAGAAAAACATCAAATAATAAACTATTCAGCACAAATGATAGTACTCAGAGGCAGACCTAGTCAAAATTTTCAGGTTGGTGAAGTCTTTTTTTCTTTTTTCTAACTTTTTCTCTGCCTGTACTTTCCTCTGTAACTTTACTCACTATACCCAGTATACAGTGTTCCTGTGTATACTCCGTTGTTTCCCTCTCAGAAGCTGACCTAGCTCTGTTTTTGCTCTGATCTGTTCTATCCTAACCTCTTCTCAAAGAACTGGCACCTCCAATAGCCACTCACAAGTAGGCAGGTGACACCTTGACCACATTCCTCCAGGCCCAGGTAATTTGACCACCGAGAACTTCTGATTTAAGAAGGCTAATGGACTGACTGACTGACAGATAACTCGTGATTTGTGTACATCTCAGGTGGTCTATAGCTCCAGAAGCATCAATCCTGGTACTTGGTCAGCCTGCTATACTTTCAGGGGTTAGAATCAGTCTGAGATACACATCCTGGCAATCTTACCAGAAAACCCTTGCAGAATGCCAAAAGGCAGAGCAGCAGAACTTCAGGTGTCATCCTTCATTATGTTGAGCAGAGTTAATCAGATCCCTGTCTCAGAAATTTGAAACTTTGTAACAAAAGAGAGGAAAGAGTTACAGTGGGAAGTGTGTGCTTGAGCTGAAAAAAAAAAAAGAAGAAGAAGAAGAAAGAAAGGAATAAATGAAATGAAGTAGTGTTAGAACTACACTGGCAAGAATGAAGCATTGTGCATGAGCGGTTATGAGGGAGAAAAACCTCAGAGGGAAACAGTTAAGGGAAAGATGGATAGGATAGACTCACCGAAAGCAGAATCACTGAGAGAAATCACACAACCCCAGAGAAGGGAGAGAATAGCTTCAATCCTTAATGTTTCCATTTCTAGCTCCTATTCACATGAGGCGTGGCTTTGATTATCTTCTGGACTTTAAGATTCATGAACTTGCCATATTCAGAAAATGTCATTTCATTTTTCTTTAGCTAGTTTCATTGAATCTTTGTTCCTTTTTACCAAACTATTCAATACATTATTCACCAAATTAATTTGGAAAACAATAGTTCTTTGATTTTTCAATACTGTATAACTCATCACACACTTTTGTAAGCACTATCTGTTTCATTCTCACGACAGGGATGTGAGGTCAGGAGGACAGGTATTGATATCTTCAGTTAAAATAAGGGAATGGAATCTTGGAAAGCTGCAGTAATTACAAAGGCTTCCAAGACTTACCTAAGTAAAAATGGGACCAGAGCCCTGATTTTGATGTGTGTTGGTTATGCCACCAAATTATTCCTGAACACAAACACACGTACTTATACATGCACATCAAGATTTCTAGGCCACTTCGTCCTTTATTTTTTAAATTAAAGTGTGGTCACAGTTATAGACATAAAACATAAATGTCTTTCTACTTCCTCTTTCACCTTCTCTGAGGAAACTCAGGTTCCTCTCTAAAACCTCTGGTAACTGCAAAGCAGTCTTTCAGTCTTCCACACAGCTTCCCAGCTTCCCTTTTTCTTCTTCTGGCTTGCCATGTGCATGTATTATTCTGTTGCTGCTGCTAATGACAGTGCAATTGTTACCGACAGAGGTCAAGGTGCTGCAGAGCAGTAAAGATCAACTAGTTACAGTTCTATTGGCACTTCTGATGCCCTGAAAGACTATTAATGCTCACAGTCATTCTGTAGACATCATCCTGGTGGCAGTTCATGTCTGAGTTTGAAGAAACACATGTAAGCATAATAGGTCCCTACAGCTAATGAAAAAAGCTGTGATGAATGCAAATGCTGTTGTCCAGGCTGTTTTCAGTTTCTGTTGTTGGAGATGCTTTCAAAACAAGGCTGCTGGATCTTCTTCAACATCTTAAAGGTGATTTGAGTGAAACAACCCATAAAAAACACCATCCTACACTCAATGAACACTGTGACACAAGTGACTTCCATCCTCTCTGCAAAAGAAAAGCCCTGTGGCATTCAGGAGCAATTTTAGCAAATCATACGCTTTTATCATTCTCTCATTCAACAAATACCGAACACCGATTATGGCCTTGATGTGGTAAAGTGATGAACCAGACAGATTCATTGCTTAAATTTGTTGAGTTTGAATTCTAGAATAACAAGTTCTGTTAGCTTGCTACCTCTTTTGGTGGTACAGAAATGTTTGTATCTGACATTATAACTGTAACCTGAGAAGGTAGAAATCAATAAAACATCTATGTAGATTTGAAGGATACTAAGGGCAAAGGGGCTTTCTCCTTTTCTTTTTTTTGGACTCTGAAGGGACTGTATTTCATAGACTCTTCTTTCATAAATCATATAAGCAGCGGTCCAGCTTATTGGGTAGAGAGGGGGCCTGAGTTTAATGAGCTTTTCATGGAGTGGACAAAACTCAGAAGACATCTCAGCACATGGTGAGGGAGTTTGTTAATCTGCTTGGGTGCCTTGACTAAGGAATTTGCCACAGAAGAGGCGAAGTGAAGTGAAGCAGAGAGTTAAATGGCTGACAACCTGGGTCAGACACACAGAGGATCACAGGTACATCTCAGGTGCTCTAAAGCTCCAGAAGCACCAATCCTGGCACCTGGCCAGCCTGCCATACTTTCAGGAATTAGAATTAGCCTGAGATATACATCTGGCAATTGTAGCAGAAACCCCGTCTCTACTAAAAATACAAAAAATTAGCTGGGCATGGTGGTGCATGCCTGTAATCCCAGCTACTCAGGAGGCTGAGGCAGGAGAATTGCCTGAACCCAGGAGGCGGAGGTTGCGGTGAGCCGAGATCGTGCCATTGCACTCCAGCCTGGGTAACAAGAGTGAAACTCCATCTCAAAAAAAAAAAAAAAAAATTCTTGCAGAATGCCAAAAGGCAGGGCAGTGGAACTTCAGGTGTCAATGATCTGGTTTTCAGCACAGACCAGTCACACCTAAGTGTAAGTCAGTGAGGATCCTGAGAACCTGCCTGGATTGAACGGCTTCCTCTCTCCTGCCCTCTTCCTTCCCATCACAGAAGCTACACATCCCTATACATGCAGATGCCACCACAGAAAGAAACGATAGGGACATAGAGACAGGGGAAAGGTGAAATAATTCTTAAAGCTTTATAATTCATCCAAAAGAAAATGAGTTAACTGAAGACATTGCTTAAATTTGGGGATAAGCCACATTACATTATACTAAGTTTAGTATTGTTTTACTACCATTGCATGTATGTATGTAGGTGAGGGAAAATAATGAGGGATATTAGGTAATTTTGTACAAAAATTAAGAAGCCATATATTTTGTATATAACAGCATAACTAAACCCAATTTGTAAACCTGTATATTATCTTGAACTCATAAGAAAGGAAGTATATTTGTGAAATATCAATCATTGCTTTTTATCAAATATGTGAGCTATTATTTCAAGTACATATTTAAGTTACATTATTGATTCATTAAAATAAAATTGAAATCTAAATCATATTAGCAGCTTAGCCACATAGTAATGAAAACTTCCAACAAAAACCATTTCAATATGTTACTATTTATACATGGCTGTTATTGTTATATATTCGTTATAATGTGCATATAGATTGCTTATTATTATCCAGGTTAAGGTATATTCATGGGAGGATTAAGCTCTGAAATAAATATGATTTGCAATTGTCATTTTTATATCCAGTGGTCCTACCTGCAGCTCGGCTATCTGGGCCACTCTGATGGTTCTGTCTCAGGAAACAGATGCCCCAGCAGAATCTAAAACCAAGGAGAACTTTTCTTGGTATTTTTATTTTCCAAATGTAGACCTTGAAGTCAATGTTCCTGATTTGCAAGAGCTATCCTAGGTGAGCTCAAAATGTCTAAGCTCTAAAATCGCTAGGAAAACAGTTTATGCCATTAAAATCTACTTGAATAAAGAGCAGTAGTGACAGACTCCCTCCTCCTGCATGATCCGAAGAAATAAAAATTCAGATGACTAAGGGGAAACATGGAGATGCAGGTATGCAAGTCCTGGTGTAAAAGAGAAAAAGAACCCTGCGGACGTGACTGAATTCGGCAATGAGGGACTGTTCTCTATTGAAGTCACAACCTCCCATTGCAAGTTTCCAAGGAGCCATATGAGAGACAAGCCCAGTGTCCTAGACCGTCCACACAACATTTACACCACATCACCAGTGCAGAGGGAGATATGTTAGTATTTCTGTCAACATTATTAATAAAGGACTTCCCTTTCAAATCAATCAGAGTGTCCCTCTTCAGTCACACAGTAGAACTCACACCTGCCACAGCCTTGAAACATTGCTCAACCCTTTCAGAAGTAACCTTCAAGAACAAGCAGTCCTACCTGCTCAATAGCTCCAAGTCCTCTTAAACCCCTAAGATAGGAAATGACACCCTGGACACTTTAACACCTCCCCTCAACCTGAAGTCCTACATTTCTACGAATAAAATACCTTTGAAAATTGCACTTGGCAGCTTAATAAGAATATTTAGTGAGCAGCAAACATCATGCTGCTAATAGTAAAGTAGTAAAGAAGAAAATATTAGAGAGAATATTTTCTTTAGAGAGTATTTGTTACCCATCAAAACTGCAAATACTTGCAGTATCTCTAAGTAGATAGAGATGGTAACATTGGGAAAATCAGAGCTGATAATCCCTTTTTATAACTTCTGATGAGTGATCTCTCCATTTTAAAAAAATAGAATCCATCTTGGCATTGCTCTCTCTTGCTTTAGGTTTTTCCATATACATTTAGATCACATGGTGAGTTTCCCCTCCCACCTCACTCAGCCCACCTTTGAAGTCATTGGCACACAGATTTTACTCACACCCACAGCTTTCTGCCTCTCTTTACCTGGGATGCTTTGTCCCTGGGATTCTGCTTGGCAGGACATTACTGCCACCAGGACTTGTAAGTGAGTAGCTATATAGCTGTATTTTTTTCTCCCACAGTGAAATAATTTTATAGAATCTCTTAGTGGGTCCTGGGAAGAACTGAGGAGTTTCCCATAGCAGTAACCCACTTAATAATGCAACTTTTACTTGGTTTCTCTCCCTTTTAGTCCTCACTTGTTCACTCTTTCAATGTGCTTGCTAAGATTACCTACCAATCTACAATATACTTGTGTCCAAATCCTTGCTTCAGCATTCACTTTGTAAGGACCCTAAGGAATGCACATTGTGGAGTGTATTAGTCTGTTTTCAAGCTGCTGATAAAGACATATCTGAGATTGGGAAATGTACAAAATAAAGAGGTTTAATGTATTTACAGTTTAATGGATTTACTGCTGGGGAGGCCTCACAATCATGGTAGAATGTGAAAGACACGTCTGGCATGGTGGTGGACAAGAGAAGAGAATGAGAAAGAAGCGAGAGTGGAAACCCCTTAAAAACCATCAGATCATGTGAGACTTATTCACTACCATGAGAACAGCATGGGGAAAACCACCCCATGATTCAATTATCTCCCACCAGGTTTCTCCCAGGACTTGTGGGAATTATGGGGCTACAATTCAAGATGAGATTTGGGTGGGGACACAGTCAAACGATATCATTCTACCCCAGTCTCTTCCAAATCTCATGTTGTCACATTTCAAAATCAATCATGCTTTCCAAACAGACCCCGAAGTCTTAATTCATTTCAGTATTAACTGAAAAGTTCACAGTTCAAAGTCTCATCTGAGACAAGGTAAATCCCTTCTGCCTATAAGCCTGTAAAATCAAAAGCAAATTGGTTACTTCCTAGATACAATGGGGGTGCCAGTATTGGGTAAATACACCCATTCCAAATGGGAGAAATTGGCCAAAACAAAGGGGCTACAGGTCACATGCAAGTGTGAAATCTAGTGGGGCAGTCAAATCTTAAAGCTCAAAATGATCTTCTTTGACTCCATGTCTTACATCCAGGTCACACAGATGTGAGACGTGGGCTCCCATGGTCTTGGGAAGCTCCACCCCCGTGGCTTTGCAAGGCACAGCCTCCCTCCTGGCCATTTTCATGGGCTTCCATTGAGTGTCTGTGGCTTTTATGGGCACACAGTGATGCTAACTGTTGGTAGATCTACCATTCTGGCATCTAGAGGATGGTTGCTCTCTTCTCACAGACCCACTAGGTGGTGCCCCAGTGGGGACACTGTGCAGGGGATTCAACCCCACATTTTCCTTCAGCACTGCTCTAGTAGAGGTTTTCCATGAGGGCTCTGACCCTGCAGCACCCCTCTGCCTGGACATTCAGGCATTTCCATATTCCTCTGAAATCTATGTGGAGTTTTCCAAACCTCAATTCTTGGCTTTTGTGTACTTGCAGACCAAGCACCATGTGGAAGCTGCAAAGACTTGGAGCTTGCATCTCCTGAAGCCACAACCAGAGGTGCACTCGTGACACTCCAGCCGTGGGTGAGACACAGGACACTAGGTCCCTAGGCTGCACACGGCAGGGGAACACTGGGCCTGGCCAAAAAAACAGTTTTTTCCTTCTAGGTGTCTAGACCTGTGATGAGAGAGGCTGCCATGAAGATCTCTGAAATGCCCTGGAGATATTTTCCCCATTGTCTTGGTGATTAACATTTGGATCCTCATTATTTATGCAAATTTCTACAGCCAGCTTGAATTTCTTCTCAGGAAATGTTTGTTTTTTTATATCACCTTGTCAGGCTGCATATTTTCCAAACTTTTATGCTCTGTTTTCCTTATAAAACTAAATGCTTTTAACAGCACCCAAGTCACACCTTGAATGCTCTTCTCCTTAGAAATTTCTTCCACCAGATACTCTAAATCATCTCTCTCAAGTTCAAAGTTTCACAAATCTCTAGGGCAGGGGCAAAATTCCGCCAGACTTTTTGTTAAAAAATAATAAGAATCACCTTTGCTCCAGTTTCCAACAAGTTCCTCATCTCCATCTGAGACATTCTCAGCTTGGATTTTGTTGTCTATACATTATCAGCATTTTGTTCAAAGGCATTCAACAAGTCTCTAGGGAGTTCCAAACTTTCCCACATTTTCTTGTATTTTTCTGAGCGCTTCAAACTGTTCCAACCTCTGCCTGCTCCCCAGTTCCAAAGTGGCTTTCACATTTTCAGGTATCTTTTTAGCAGCGCCCCTCTCTACTGGTACCAATTTATTGTATTTGACCATTTTTATGCTGCCAATAAGTACACACTTGACTGGGCAATTTACAAAAGAAAGAGGTTTAATGAACCTACAGTTCCATGTGGCTGGGGATGCCTCACAATCATGGTGGAATGTGAAAGACACATCTCGCATGGCAGCAGAGAATAGAAGAGAATGAGGAAAAAGCAAAAGTGGAAACCCCGTATAAAACTATCAGATCTTGTGAGATTTATTCACTACCATGAGAACAGGATGGGAAAAACATGATTCAATTATCCCCCACCAGGCTCCTTCCACAACATGTGGGAATTATGGGAGGACAATTCAAGATAAGATTTGGGTGGGGACTCAGCCAAACCATATTATGGAGTCAATATATCTATGTATCACAATCCCAAATAACTTGAATTGTAAGTAAAAGATGGATTTGTTGATATAAATTATCCTAAAATAAAATAAAATATTGTATTATACCTATTATACCTTCTTTATTGATTTGATTTATTATGAGAAAAGAGTCTCTCTCTCTCTCTCTCTCTCTCTCTCTCTCTCTCTTTTAACTTCATAAGGAAATCACAATGGAAATTAACAGGAAAAACTCAGGAAAACAAGAAACCTCAAAGATTAAGCACAAAGCATTTGCCCAAATATACCACTTTCCAGTGTTTATATTGTCCACACCATTTCCTTTAAACATATTGGTATCTATCTAAGCTGAATCCCTATCATTTTCTAAAAGTAGCTATCAGAATTGTCCTCTAAATTCCTTTACAACTCTCCAAAGTTATGAAGTTCTTTTCAGGGTAAAGCACAAAGGAATGCAAGTTTGATTTTGTTGAGTTAGAGAGATCTGCCCTTGGGAAATGTTTGTTATGTTTAATTATATACCTGTGTGTCTTCATGAAGCACTCTCTGTGTTAAAGCAATATTGATCTACTTCCATTTCTATCTAGGCATTCTGTTTCACACATCACTGTAGACATGATAAGCATTCCAAAAAACGTTAAGTCTAGAGAAAAATATATAGGACCAAAAGTTAAAAAAGTACCAGTTCCTGTTTTTATATTTTTGCATTAGTGTGTTGATAAAATATGAAGGAACAACAATGATTTCTTTTTATACTGTACACTCTAGAGTCCTTAAAAGTCGTGAGGTGAAATGAAAAAAAAAATGAAATGAAAGCAGTAAGGGCGTATTTGGATCAATTTACATAGCTCTACACCTGGGGCTAGCTTGCCCTAGTTATGATGGACAGGTGTCTGTTGGTTCTTTCTTAAATTCATCTTCACTTATGGAGCTAAGAAAGCACTTGTCATTCCAACCACATCTAATGCCGTTCAGAGACTATAACAGAGAATAAAAGAAGAACAAATACTCAAATAGGAAGGCAGCTGGCATAATTCAAGGTGAATCTCACACATGGGGATAGTCTGTCTTTATAAGAAGGTAGTGTAAAAAATAGCTATAATTTGTGTCAGGGCATATACTTGAGAGCTTTCAAATTGCCTGATGGTAAAAATGGGAATGCTGCTAATAAAAATGATTAAGGGAAAAAAAAACTGAAGGTAACTGACTGGCTAAGACATTTAGTAATGGAATATGACACTGTTTACTTCTAGATCACTGGTTCCAATTTAGCCTAAATCAGGAGTAGTTGAAAGCTGTGATCATCTAATGTGTTCTTGGTGGCCTATTTGAAATAATGTGATGGTCTTAGCTCAGGGAAGACTGGTCTGTTGCAGCCATAAATATATCGATATCAGTTATAACCTTTCAATACTTTTAGTTGCCTTGAAATTATTAAAGAACAGGCAAATAATGCTTAGGGCTAGATTCTGTTCTGATCTTTCTTACCAAAACTTAAACATTGTCAAAAAGGGCCCCTCAAAAATTGAGTAAAGATCTTCTCCCTGGAGACCGTGAGGGTTAATTGGTGCCTTTGGATTGTTCCATGTGGCAACTCCTAGTTTCATGGAGTTTCTATTTTGATTTAAAAAAAAAAAAAAAAAAGAAACAAAAAATAGCATTCTGTCATTTAAGTGGAAGTTTGAAAGGTTGAAAGGAACATAATTTGATTAAGGGTCTTCTTTTGTTTTCTTATTATATTTTAAGCTTCTTTAACAGCATAGCTTGGGTTTCTGCATAATTTTAGAAATATGACAAAATATAACTTTCTAAAAATGTTATCTAGATTTCTTCTGTGCTTTGTTTAACATTCATTTTCTCCAGAAAACATCAAGCCTGAAAAGTAATGACTAGCAGCCACATAAATGGGTAGTAATATCACAGGAAATCAAGTACCATTTATGGAATATATGCACACAACAGCAATGTAGTGTTTACCAAACCCTGGAGAAGCAGCAGAGTTTTTTGTTTGTTTGTTTTTTAAGTAAAGAATATTTACTCCAGCTCAAGGGAGGTAGTTAAACTTAAAAGAATGTAAACAACAATGAAGACAATTATTTTTCAACTATGAATAAAAATCTTTCAAATAGTTATAATCCTTAATGTACTGTCTCTGTCTATGGCATTCCAGGTAAGATTTGCATTTTGTAGGTTTGGGCAGTTTATGTCATTGTGAAGTATTAAAAAGGAATAATAACAGATCAGATCAAAGGAAGTCTGTGTCACTGAGATAATGTTGCATAAACTTTGGTGTCCAAACAGCTAGGAATATTGGCTCCATCATTTACTACTATTACTCTCTTAAGTGAAAGAGCAATCTCTCAGCATCAATCTTCAGTCATTAATATATAATTCTATGAAACAAGGCATAACAGTATAAAACTTATTTGGCTCTTATTATGCAGAAAACATAGACATAATATTTGATTGCTTCCATTTAAAAATTATTTTAAATATAGATTATATATAATATATAAAATTATATGTATTAGAAAATATTATATATTACTGAAAATTGTCTTCAGTATGTAGAACTTGAATTCAGGATACTAATTAACCTCCTTTGACCATTTTGAATGGTATAGAGACATTTGTTGTTTAACATGAATTAAATAAACAAACAGTGCCTAAATAAAAGTCAAACAAACCAACAAACCAATAAAGAAAAACAAGACCCGGATAGCGACAGAACTTCTGGAACTCCTGGAGAGCAGCTTAACTCCTTCTGTTCAGTGTCTCATAGCAAAGAGACAGATACAAGGTGCAAGATGAAGATTCCAATATTGTTTTTATTTTGGGGTAGGCCAACAACTACCAGCAATGCTCTATTGTAGAAATTCTCTATTGTAGAATCCTCTATTACAACCTAAGGTCAAAATCATAGTCATTTTCTTTCTCCTTTTCAAATGTTCTTTCGGTACAGCTGAGGCTGCAGAGAAATTTACAAGTACAAGCATCAGTAAGCTTCATTGAGGATTAAGGCATTTTACAAATCTGGTCACTTAATGGATGGCAAAGCCCTTGGGCTCAGGAAGGAAAGATGGAGTCCCTGACTCAGACATGGTTTCTACTTTCACCACTGCTAGCTATGGGATTGTATGAAAAAAATCAGTTAACATCTCTATACCTCAGTTTCTTCCTCTGCAAAATGGAGATAATTTAAGATGTGTTTCATAGGGTTATTGGAAAAATTAAATAAGTTAACATATAAATACTTTAGAGCAGGAGTCATTGTCTTCTTACATACATGTGAGACTGACCATATGTCATAAGTGTGTGTATAGGACATGTTTCTTTAATTTAAGGTCTCAGACATGAGTATGGTACTTGGACCAATAGGTATTATAATAACATTCACTACAACGTGAAAGAGTAAAGAATGGAGAGAAAAGCTATAAGTGCTCACTGGCTTTTTGTCATTCTGTAGAGTAAAAGAGAAGCCTGTCTACGAAAACAAGAGGAATGAGAGATATTATTGCCCTTACACTCCAAACAATAATTTCGTTAGCTTTTGAAAGTTCCAATGTAAGAGCATCTTGAAAGCATATAAAAAAAAAACTTTAGATTTTGTGAAATACAGCAACTTGCATGTATACATCATGTTTCTCTCTGTATCTTGGGATCAGCGAATACGTGTGGACCTTAGATAATGAGACGAAAACTGAAAAAGGAGAATTCCTGCCTGGCTCAGCCACACTTTATTGAAAAAATCCAAAAATAGTATCTGAATATGGACTTATATATCAAGAATTCCACTTACTTCGTTGAATAAAGACATAGGAACTTATTTCAAAATATTAAAGTCCAACAACTCAGTAAAAGACCCAACAAAGTGCTGCATAGTTTTGCAGTATGACTTAAAAATGTACACTTTTAGAATTCACACAAGATTACATGGATTGAAATAGTAAGGACTTGAATCATTTCTTCTAGGCTTCTTATGGGGAAAAATTAAATTCAAATAGGTTTTCTAAAAGCAAAGGCAGAATACATCTGGTAGTGAAAGTTGATAGCAGTGACTGAGTTTTCAAAGCTTTTATATGCATTGTTTTCTTTGATCATTCTAACAGCTTTGGGAAGTAAGGCATTGTTATCATTTTTGTTTTGTGCATGAGAAGAGTTAGCCTCAGAGAGTTGATTGTTCCTGCTCACACAGCTACAAAGTGGAAGAGACAAGAGTCAAACCACAGGGCTCCACGCCTCCTGCAGCCGCACCATGCTGGCACTAAGAAGTTATTATTTCACTTTCACTTTTCTAAGCATTGAATTTGTTTTATTTTGTGAATATCTATCAGAAAATACAGTGGAAACTAATAGAGGTTCATTCAGTTCATCCTATGTTTATGGTATAGCTATTGTGTTTTTTGATAACATACTCTTTTTATAGTTCTCGGGTACGTAAAATGAGAGCAGCCTACACTATATACTTGCCTCTGCGAAGAACTGTTTATTTAGCATTTCAACTACTGCTGTTCCTAAAGCAGAGATCTAGGGCTAAACATAATCTGAACGGATAACTGAATTCACAAGGCTATATACTAAAACAAACAAACTAGTGAGCCAAATGATAGCTCTTCTTTAACACAGTTGCAGGTTATTCAAACAATATCTAAGCCCCTTGGAGTTTAAAATGACCCGTTACCATTTTCAAGGTGTTTCTATTTTGTACACAGATTTGAAATTTTGAATAATACATTTATATCTGGGAGGACCTTATCAAAGGTTATATACCGACTGGCATGATGTTGAAGGATGCCGTAGTGAAAAATCCACGACTTACTGCATTTCCACTCTATCTTCCAAAGCCATAGAATGAAAATAGTCTATCTTCTTGAGATATATTTCTAAATTACTGTCCAACATTCACTGGTAAAGTTGAAGAACCTTGAAAATATCTTAATTTTAGAAATCTAGCTACTTTATAATTGGTCAAATAAACCATTTCTATATACGCATACCTTGTTTTATTGCATGTTGCTTTATTGAGCTTCATATATATTGTGTAATATATATATGTATTTTTTTTTACTAATTGAATGTTTTTGGCAACCTTGCATCAAGCATCTTGTTTTTTCCAGCAGCACATGCTCATTTCGTGTCTCTGTGTTACATTTTGTTAATTCTCTCAATTCTTCACACTATCTTCTTATTGTTATATCTGTTGTGGTGATCTGTATTAGTGATCTCTGATATTACTATTGCAATTGTTTGGGAGCATCATGAACCATGCCCATACAAGAGCAAACTTAATTGAAAAATGTGTGTGCTGACAGCTCCACCAACTGGCTGTTACCCTGTCTCTCTCCCTCTTTTCGGGTCCTGCTATTCTCTGAAATAAAATAATATTAAAATTAGGCCAATTAATATCCGTACAATGGCCTCTTAGTGTTCAAGTAAAAAGAAGAGTTGAACATTTTTCACTTTCAATGAAAAGCTAGAAATAATATGATTAAGTTTAATGAGGAAGGCATATCAAAACTGAGGAAGGCCAGATGCTAGGCCTCCTGCACCAAAACGTTTGCAGAGTTGTGCATGCAAAGAAAAAGTTCTTGAACGAAATTAAAGGTGCTACTCCAGTAAACAAATGAATGATAAGAAAGTGAAACAGCCTTCTTTTGAGAAGTGGCTGTTCACCTTTTTTGCCCAGTTTTGGATAGGGTTTTTTTTTTCTTGTAAATTTGTTTAAGTTTCTTGTAGATTCTGAATGTTAGACCGTCGTCAGATGGGTACATTGCAACATTTTCTCCCATTCTGTAGGTTGCTGTTCACTCTGATGATAGTTTCTTTTGTTGTGCAGAAGCTCTTTAGTTTAATTAGATCCCATTTGTCAATTTTTGCTTTTGTTGCAATCACTTTTGGTGTTTTTGTCATGAAGGCTTTGGCCATGCCTATTTATTTGGCCAAAAAATATATGGAAAAAAACCCTTCAACATATCTGATCAATAGAGAAATGCAAATCAAAACCACAATGAGATACCATCTCACATCAGTCAGAATGGTGATTATTAAAATGTCAAGAAATAATAGATGTTGGTGGCGCTGTGGAGAAATAGGAACACTTTTACACTGTTGGTGAGGATATAAATTAGTTCAACCATTGTGGAAAATACTGTTGTGATTTCTCAAGAATCTAGAACCAGAAATACCATTTGACCCAGCAATCTCATTACTGGGTATATACCCAAAGGAATATAAATTATTCTAACATAAAGACATATGCTCAAGTATGTTTATTGCAGCACTATTTACAATAGCAAATACTTGGAACCAACTCACATGCCCATCAATGATAGACTAGATAAAGAAAATGTGTTAGACATATACCATGGAATGCTGTGCAGCCATAGAAAGAAATGAGATCATGTACTTTGCAGAGACGTGGATGAGGTTGGGAGCCATCATCCTCAGCGAACTAACAGTACAACTACACCCAAATGCCCCCTCCACTTCTTTTCCAAGTGTTATGAATCAAGTATAAACAAAATTTCACTATTACACTGCACATTTATTTTGCCTGATTATGAGATTTTTCTAAATAGAAACATGCACTTTTTGGTCTGTCTTCTTTCCCTCACTATTATGTTTATGAGATTCATCTATATCTTTGCTTGGGGCTGTAGTTTGTTAATTTTTATTCTATACAGGATCCCATTGCATAAACATACTCTCAGGTATGCATTCATTTTACTATTTATGAAGCATGACTTTCAACTTTTGTATATTGCAAATTGTGTTGCTATGAATGTTTTACTACATGTCCTTTAGTGAACATATGTATAAGAGTGGACTGTTGGGTTGCCGGGCATGTATATGCTTAGGTTTCACTGAAGCTGTCAAACATCTTTCCAAAGTGAATGTATTAAGTTATATTTCCATTCCCAGTGTGTAAGAGTTTCCATTGCTATATATCCTTGCCTAAACTTGATTTTTTTTTTCCTGATTATAGCATTTTCTGGTGGTTGTGTATTGCTATTACACTGTTAAAATATTTTAGTCTAATTACTAATGAAATTAAGCCCTTTTCACAAATTTGTTGATCACTTAATTATGCTTTTCTGTGGTATGCTTGTTCCTGACTCTTACCTATTCTTTTCTATTGATTTTCCTGTTTTTTTCCCTAATATCGTAGTCAACTATATATTCTAAATAAAAGTTACTTGTAGACTACCTTCTCCTTGTCTGTGACTTCTATTTTTGAGAATCTTAATGATGACTCTTGATGCACAGAAGCTATAATCTTATCATCCTATTTAGCATTTTTTCTTTATGTTTAGCACTATTTGTATTTATAAAAGAGATCTTGGCATATGCCAGATTCATAAAGATTTTTTAATGTTTACTTTGAAAATCTTTATTATTTTCATTTTTACATTTAGATTCACAATCCATCTGGAATTTGTTTTTACACATTGTATGAGGTAGAGGCCAAGATTCATTTTATCCATATGGATGTCTACCTGATCCAACACCATTTACAGAAAACTTTACCCCTGGCTCAATGTTCTGACTACATTGAGACTACCTTTTCAGAAATTACCTGACAGTGCATTTGTGGATTTGATTCTAAATTCTCTATTGTATTCTATTTTTCTATTTGTATATCATTGTGCTAATAATACTCTATTTTAAATACTATAGTTTTATAATAGTCTTGATATTTGGAGTTTAAGTTTTCCAACCTTGTTCACCAGTTTTCTTCTTAGCCTTTGCATTTTCCTATACATTTTACAATCAGTTTTACAACTTCCAAATAAAAGAATAAGCTGCTGGGGTGTTAAACATGGATCATGGTAAATCCTTAGAACAGGTTAGTGATATTGATGTCTTTGTATATCGAATCTTTCAATACACAGATATTTTTACTCACATTGTAATTTTATAAAAAGAAACATTGGTTTATAAAGTCTCCATAAACACTTAGACAAGTTATCAAACTCAAATTGATATGTTGCACATGATCCTTATATATTTTTAATTAAACTAAATTTTCCTAAATGTCTCTACTAGGGTATAAAATTTGATCACACTGCTATTAGTGTCCAAGTCTGATTTTCTCATCATCCGCTGTCCTAAGGAAAGCCTCATTTCTTCTTTTAAGGTGCGTTATACATGACATCATGCTACATGAGATCTGCCTCTGTCCTTGCTTTACCACTGAAGCATGTGTTTTCCTACATCAGACAACTGCTCACTAGTCCTTCTGCCATATGCCAATCCAGGCCACTATCAGACGCTGCTTCAACATGGTTCCAGGACATGCTCTCGGGTGCTAATGGCTGCTCTGAGTCAGCATGACCACTGCCTACCCCTGCCACTCTACGCCACTATTCAAGGTGTGTCTGGGAAGATTCCAAGCATGATGTCCTATGAGTAGATTTCCTCAAACCACAAGGCATAAGGTCTCTTCAGCCTTCAGATGGGTTGGAAATTTAGACAGCACTGCGAGAGCACTTTCTGAGTCTGAACTCTTACTCCTTTATTTCTAGTATGCAAAATGCCTCAAGTTGGATAAAATTGGCTCAAAGAATACCCATACCTTAAAGTACACTAAACCACTGCTTGCTTCTGATATTTAGTTGTAAATCCATATCAACATGATGAACTCATTTTTCCATTAAAATGTCTTCTCCTTCCATTGCTCAATCTGTCAATAATCTGGCTTTTGTAAGTCTCTACCTGTCCCCCTACCACCCATGTGTTTGCCACCAGACCACCTTTCTACATCTGAGGTCTAACTGTGGGTGTGATTAGGGTCCCTCCATTCAGCCTTAATTTCATTAGAATATAAGAATTATAGTGTGGTTGCATATGTGGTTTTTGTCTATTGTGAATATAGCTGATGTAATATACATGTACACGCATATGTGTGGAAATGTGTTTTTATTTCTTTTAGGTAAATTCCTAGGAGTGCAAAGGCTATAGCATATTGTAGATAAATATTTAACATTTTAGTAAGCTCCCAAAATGTTTTACAAAGTAATTGCTCCACTTCTACATTTTGAAAAATAGTATATAAAAGGCTCAGTAGCTTCATATTCATGCTAACACGTGATACTGCCAACCTTTTTTGCTTTAGCCACTGTAACGAGTATAGAGTAGTATCTCGTTATGATTTGTATTAGCTCACCCTATGACCTTAGGGTGAGCATCTTTTTGTGAGCTTACTGGTCATTGAAATAATTTCTATAGTGAAGTGTGTGTTCACATCTTTATGACCATTTTAGTTGGATTATTTGTCTTAATATTAGTGATTTATAAATTCCCTTTATACCATACCATAAATATATGTTGCACTTCAGACCATATATTTATTCTAATTATATTACTATAAATACATGGCATTCCTCATACCACATATTTACTTTAATTAAATAAGTTTTGGCTCTATTGTAAATCATTTTCCAGTTATTTGCTACTACATATAACTATTCTTACATAATATGGCCTGCCTTTTCTTTTTTTCCCTACATCTCCAAATTTTTTTATTTTAATATATTTAGTTGACAAAAATTAATATATTCAAATCACCATATAGCATGATTGTTTTATGTACATTAATTAGTACATTACCTCCCACAGTGTACCTTAGATCCCCAGAACTTGTGCCTTTTTGACATCCTTTGCAGAAGTTAATGTTCTAGTAATTTTCATAAAGTACACCTCATCTTTTTTGTTTTGTCGTTTATGTGTTTTGTGTTCTGTTTAAGAGAACATTGCCTAATCAAATGTTGTAGAGATTTTTTTTGCTTTAAGGTTTTATTTCTACCACTTACAATTAAGTATACGATGCATTTTGGATTAATTTTTGTGATTTTGTGTGGTTAGGTTTGATTACATCATCCACATGGACATCCAGTTGTTTCAGTACCACTGTCAAAGACTTTTCTCTGCCCATTGAATTGCTTTAGAACTTTTGACTAATATCAATTGATCATATATGTGTGACTTTTTTAATCGATTTATTATTCTGCTCCATTAACCCTTTGATGTAGCTATACTTTCACTGATGCCATACTATTTTGATTTCTGTAGCTTTATAGAAATTCTTGAAATCAGGTAATGCATGTCTTCTAACTTTTAAAAAATTACTTTGGCTATTCTAGGTTGTTAGCAATTTTATATAAATTTTATATGAATCACCTTGTCAATTTCTATCAAAAGGATTGCTAGGACCTTGACTGAGATTATGCTGACTCTACAGATAATTTTAAGGAAAATTAATATTTTGAGAATGTTGACCCTTTGTATCCATGAAAATATTAAATATCTTTATTTATTTACATTTTCTTTAATTTTTTTCAATAATGTTCAGTAGTTTTCAGTGCTTGCATATCTTAAGTTGACTCCTAATTATTTCATATTTTTCCATTATGATGATAGAATATTATTTTATTTTCCAAATATTTTCTCTGCTATTATATACAAATTCAAAAGCTTTTGCATATTAACCTTATATCCTACAACTTTGACAAATTAACGTAATACTTTTAATAGTGGTTTTATACAGTACTGGGAATTTTCCGTGTAAACTGTCATGTACTATGCAAACGTAAGTAATTTTATTTCTTTTTAATCTGCATGCATTTTACATTATTCATTTCCTACTGCAATGGCTAGGACCGTCAGTACAAGGTTGAACGGTAGAAGTGAGGGAAGACATTGTTGCTTTATTTCTAATCCTGGGAGGATGCATTAAATATTCATCGTTAAATATGAGGTTAGCTTTAGTTTCTCATAAATGTACCTTATCAGTTGGTGGAAATCCTATTTGTATGTAGTCGAAAGTTTTAAAAGGTCTTAGTGCTGAATTCTGTCAAATATACTTCTGCATCTACTGAAATGATCATGGTTTTTCTCCTTTATATGGTAAATATGGCAAATTACATTGATTGCATTTTTAATATTAAATCAGTCTTTCGTTACCCAGATAAATACAACTTGATTATGATGTTTGACCTTTTTAAATGTTCCTGGATTTGGTTTGCTAATATTTGGTTGAGGATTTTCATGTACATATTAATGTAAGGTATTGGTCAGTATTTTTTATTTTTTTCAAATGAATTTGGTTTTGGTATCAAGTTAATACTGACCTCATTAAATGAGTTGGGAATTATTTCTTTCTCTTCTATTTTCTGAAAGTGTTTTATATAGACTTGGTATTGATTTTCCTAGATGTTTGATTGAATTCACTAGGGAAGCTAACTAGGCCTAGACTATTCTTGGTTGGAACATTTTAAACAACTCTCAAATTAATGCACTGAAATAGTCTCTCTTTCATATTAATATGTATATTTAAAATTTTTTTAAATTATACATTAAGTTCTGGAATACATATGCAGAACCTACAGGTTTTTTACATAGGTATAAACGTGTCATGGTTGACTGCACCTATCAACCTGTCATCTATATTAGGCATATCTCTTAATGCTATCCATTCTCTAGTCCCCACCCCCTGATAGTCCTGGTGTGTGATGTTCCCCTCCTGTGTCCATGTGTTCTCATTGTTCAACTCCCACTTATAAGTGAGAACATGAGGTGTTTGGTTTTCTGTTCCTGTGTTAGTTTGCTGAGAATGATAGTTTTCAGCTTCATTCATGTCCATGCAAAGGATGTAAACTTACCCTTTTTTAACGGCTGCATAGTATTCCATGGTGCATATGTGCCAAATTTATTTATCCAGTCTATTGTTGATGGGCATTTGGGTTAGTTCCAAGTCTTTGCTATTGTGAACAGTGTTGCAATAAACATACGTCTGCATGTTTCTTTACAGTAGAATGATGTAGAATCCTTTGGGTATATACCCCGTAATGGGATTGCTGGATTAAATGGTACTTCTGGTCTACATCCTTGAGGAATCACCACACTGTCTTCCACAATGGTTGAACTAACTTACATTCCCACCAACAGTGTAAAAGTGTTCCTATTTCTCCACATCCTCTCCATCATCTGTTGTTTCCTGACTTTTTAATGATCACCATTCTAACTGGGGTGAGATTGTATCTCGTTGTAGTTTTGATTTGCGTTTTTTCTTTTGAGAAGTGTTTGTTCATATACTTTGCCCACTTTTTGATGGGGAAGATAAAAGAAAAGCTAGTTTTATTATTTATGAACAATTTCTAATTATTTTTATATACAAATTTACAACAGCATTTCTAATAGGGGCATTTTCCTCTTGAATTTACTCATTTTTTTTCTAAAAATATATAATAATTTTTGAAAACAGGAACAATGACATATTTGTATTTGTTTTCTAGTGTTTAACATAGAACTACTGGTAGTGTCCAGTAAATGTTTATGTAAAAGAATGAATAAATAAACTAATAGAAAAGTCAATGATAAGACCCATAATTTAACCAATTTATCCCCTCCATGTCACAGCTTTCTCATGCATAACAAAATGTGTAAATATATTATCCAAGTTCAAGGCCGTTTTGAAATCTCTTGAAATATATTTATATTTCACTAGTTTGGCAGTTGGATGTAGAAAAGGAAAATGAGAATTAAACAGCAATGATTCTTGCAGGCATACTCCACAGTCATTCATACAGATTTTAGTCTTTTTCTACCTTCTTATTTTCGGGTAAGTTTTAGTACAGTAGTCCCCCTTATCCATGAAGGATATGGTCCAAGATCCTCAGCGGCTGCCTAAAACCACAGATAGTACGAAACCCTATAAATATCATGTTTTTTTTCTATACATAAAGTATAATTTCTAAATTAGGCACAGTAAGAGATGAACAACAATAATAAAATAGGACAATTAAGATAATGTACTATAATAAAAGTTATGTGAATGTTTTCTTCTTTTCTCTCTTTTTCTCAAAGCATTTTATTGTACTGTATCACCTACTTTCATACTATGGTTGACTGTGGGTAAAGGGATCATGAAAAGTAGAGCTATGGATAGATGAGGGGTACTAATAACTATAAGAATGCCTGTATGGCATTCTGGATCTGTGGCAATTTCCTATTCTATGATTTAATAATACAGTTTAGAGATTAAAAGGACTAAGAGGAGATGTAATCAAACTCCATCACTGCACAGGACAATTAATTGAGTCTCAAAGAAAATACCTGTTTTTCTACCTCTGTGAATGACCTCTCATCAAATACAAAAGCCTTTGAGTAACAAAATAGAAAGGTTAGGAAAGGTGATAAGAGAACTAAGGTAATTGAAGATTTCCTCTTTCTTTTTCATTCTCATTTATCTTCTGGAACAGATATTTTTATTAATACTGGAAGAAGAGATTTATACAATAACTCTGTAGCACTCTTGAGGGCACAAATATGTCAATCAATGTAAAACCTTTAAAATCAGGTATATTTCCCCCTCCTCTGTGTTTTTTCCTACAGTTTAAGATTACAAGATGTTTTCTAATTGTTTCTTCCTTAAAATTTTACTTATTTCAATGCCAATGTCAGGGTTTCACGGAGCACATATTTTTTACAACTAAGTCCCACAGTAAATTTGAAATGACTTAATGTTGTTGTGACTTTATATGTATATACATATACCCGTACGTTTACTTTTAATTATTATTCAATGCAAAGGTTGTTTTATATCTCTGGAGCAAACAACACATTTCCTTCCTTGAGCCATAGTTTTTACATTTAATACAGTTATTTATCTCTGTTTGTCTCATTTCTAAAAGAGAAGGCAAATAGGTGAGTACACTTAGATAGAGCTAACCCAAGTCCTACCTATACCTTTTAACATCAAGTCATATTCCAAAATAAATTCATTTTACTTAACTCCCTCCATAATTAATGGAATAATCTTTCTGAGGGTTTACTTTATAAAATGAAGTAAAAAGAGGGTCTGTCTCAGTTATCCAATAACTGCGTTTTGTTACAAAGGTGAGCCTTGAGTTTCTACAAATGGATAGGAATAATTGGTCAGACAGCTGTTTCCTGTGAAGTAGAGGGGCTCAATAGCAGTACGTAGATAATATTGGTGGCAGACAATTAAATTGTTGAATTTGTGTCCATTTAGGATCTTGCCTATCTTTAATATAATCTGACAGCACTTTTAGTTGCATCACCTGTTATTTGAGAGTGCTTGGAGAAAAATAAAAACTCACAAAGCATCTTTTTAGTTTAATAGAGGTATTGCTTATATGAGAGATGAAAATAGAGAGAGGGTAGAGGAAAATGAGAGAGAAACGACCCATTTGGTCTTAAATTTTACTTATATTTTATATTTAATCATAATTAAATGTGTTTGTGCTTATAGAGTTGTGATTTCTGTGTCTTAAGATATACATTTGAGAACTTGAAAGAGAGGATAAAATAAACAATTCAGATGTACAGCCATCTTTGCTCCTTAATCATCTATAGTAAGAGAGAGGGCTGTCACTGAACATTAACTATAATCAACTGATTCAATCTTAACAATTACCAAATTTTAAATCACACTTTAAAAGTAATCCTCAAAATACATTTGCCACTTGGAGAAGATTTGTCCACAATTTCAAAAATAACCTGAGTGAAATATGTATACAAAGGTAATACTTAGTAAAAATTAATATATTGTTATGAACATGGGAGCTCAGATGAAAGTAGTAAATTAGGAAAATAATGTAATTAATTTTAGTGACTTAAGATGGACATTACAAATTATGTTTCTATTCCTGGGGAAAAATACCTCTCAGATTTTCAATTATAGGAATAGATAAATTTTATGTTAATATAATTTGGATAGATGTCCCTGAATAAATTCATTGATATCTTATGGCAAAAAATAACTGACACATAAGTTAATATTGAAACAATATAGGAAATGCTAATCCCTAAAGAAATAACATCAAGATAATATATGTTTGATAACTTTCTGGGATGGATCCACTTGCCTCTTTGGGATTTTTACTGAAATAGAATTTTAAAATGTGATAGTTAAGGCATGGCTTAAGACGATAAATAATATATGGAAAGATGTCCATAAACAGCTTGATTTTTACAATATAGTTTTTACTTTTTACTTATAGTTTCCATGTGTTTTTCATACATGATATAATGTGTGTAAAGTATTAGACTTCTAGTTGGAACTCAACTGAATTAGTTTTTGCAGTTACTTATTTTATCATTTTCAGAGCCCTCTACTGTTTTTATTTAAAATAACAAGTTTTGTAAAAACATAACTTATTTTGCTTTCTGCCAGCCACTTCACTCAAAAGTACTCGTTGATTTGTTTACTCTGGTTGTTAGACAAATGCAGACATTTTACAATATTACTATGAAGACATTATACTTTGCCCAGTGCACCAAAATATTTATTTTTCTAACAATTTCTGAAAGCATATCATAAACAGCCATTTGAATTATTATGAAAAGACATACATTACCCTTACAATGTAATCACTTCTTATTAAAATTTTAATATTAAATTACAACTCTGAAAGTATCTGCTGCTTTATATAATTTTTTTCATTTTCTTTTAATTTTTTTCAATTCCTAAGCCAAATTCACTGACCCTGAAAATAAATTCACAGGAAAGTGAGTTCAGATAGTAGTATGTCCATTTTAGGCATACAATCTACAGATATAAGATAATTAAGTTCCTCCTCCTTCGTATTCACTCCAGCAATTGTGAAAGCATGGATCTTATTTTCAGTTCTGTCCTATTCATTTAATAACACGTATTACAGTGATTCACTAGTCCATCACTTATCTTCATTTCATTTATTAGCACAATGTCTGGGACAGTGATGGGGTAAGGATGCTACTTAAGAGCAGGCAAAATTCCCGGGGAGTTGGTTTGGCTTCTTTCTTACCTGCTTTCTCTCTTTTTCTTCTTTTTAAAGCTTTTTATGTCAAATTTTGAGCTAGCAGCTGCATGTTTGAGCATGAATTCCTTGGTTTACAGTGAAATAGCACATCCCTTAGGATAATATTGCTTTGAAGAGGAGATGACAGAAGTCCTGTTGGTTTCGCTTTGATGCAAATTACAGCCCGTGTATCCTTCAGTTTCATGTCACATTTGTGAGTTGCCTGACTACATGTTCCCCAGATAGAGAAAAATAAAACTTATTTTAACCTCAAAGGAAAAATAAAAATACTAAGCTCAGTAAATGTCATCTTTTTCCAATAAAAGTGTATGCATGCTCTTAAATTGAGCACCATTTATGTTGCCGTAAACTACCCATTTCACCTGCTTCAGGGGATTTTTGAAAGCCTAAGACTTAATTCTGGGTGCCATGATGATGACTGAGGAAAAATGTCAATAAAGTATAAGAAAAAGCAAGGATTTAGTTTCAAGGCTTTTAGAATTAGAAATACTGATACTGATTTGGCATCATTTTTGTGGAATTTGGCAGTTAGCATCTGGCAAAGTAACTGGCAGACATTTTAAGTGATTAGTAAAGTGAGTGGCAAAGGACTTTGTGGTTGAAAAAATCACATCTATTCCCAATCCCCTTTTCCTTTTATTTTCTTACTGTAGCGATTGGAGATACTAACTAGCTACCTCTAGTTTGATTAATCACTTGATAACTTTCTGGAGAGATGTAAGCAAAATCCACTCAATGTTTCTAGGAAAGCTTGCAATTTTCTGATAAACGGGCTAGACATTTGCTAGGTTCTGATCCTCTGTGCCATCCCTCACCAATTCATATGTTGGAATCCTACCCTTTAACGTGATGGCATTAGAAGGTGAGGCCTTTGGGAGATGATTCTGTCATGATGCTTTGCCTTCATGAATGGGATTAGTGCCTGGATTAAAAAAATGAAACTCCATCTCAAAAAAAAAAAAAAAAAAAAAAAAAAAAAAAAACACCCAGAGTTAGCTTGCTCCTTTCTTCATGTGAGGACACAGAGAGAAGTTGCTACGAGGAAGCAGGTCCTCACTAGACACTGAATCTGCAGCTACCTTCATCTTGGACTTTCCAGCTTCCAGGACTGTGAGCAATGTATGCTTGTTGTTCATAAGCCACCCAGTGTATATTATACCAGCCTGATTGGAATGAAACAATGCTACTGCTTCTTCTGAGCCTCTGTGCTTTGAATGGCATGTGATACTTGAAACTTCATGAGTCACTGTTTGACTCATGTTTGACATAAGAGAAAGAGCATGACAATCACAGGGAACTTGTGTTGATATGTGTAGTAGACCTGGAGATGTGTCCGCCACAACCCACTTCAAGGAAGGACTGGCTGCTATCTGTAGAGAGTGGGATCCACAGACAGCCTCCAACATCAGCCCTTCAGGATCTAACTCAGCTGCTGAGAGCGATCTGGTCAAGGCCATTCTCTTGCAGGGACAGAGTGAGATTGAGTTTATGCCCTGAAATGAACCTGGCCATTTCAGGCCGACACGGGATGCTCTGATAGGCAATGCATACTCTAAAGATTCCTGCTAGGTTGGCTAAGGTTTTGTTGGGTTTGCACGGCAGTTTATTTTTCTATCTAATCTTACTTCCTCCCACTTCTCTTTGTAGGTGTGATCCCTACTAAACATCTTACACACCAGTCGTCTGCCTCAGCATCTCTTCTAGAGAACCCAACATGTAAAAATGAAAAAAATATATAAATAAACATAAAAAGGTTACAATCACCCAGTTTCAAACATTTGGTATGTGAGAAACAATTTATTTGAATCACAGTTACTTGCAAAGTTTACAGATGCATGTTGCCAAATTGTTTCTAGCTGGTATAGTGGCATAGCTTCATTTTTTTCTTCTTAAGGATTTTATTTAGTTATCAAAAGAAAGGAGTAGTATTTATATTATCTTAGAGGGGACATCAAATAGCATTTGGTCTAAGTATTTTATTAATCAGAAATCTGAGGCCCAGAAATACCGAAGAAACTTTCAGTAGGCTCCAGGCAAGGGGCCAAAAAGAGACCACATCAAACAATTTATTTAATGTTTTGTTCATGTTTGGTATACTGTAACTACTTCATTGCTTCCCCACACATTAAACTGTGGTCTTGGGCAGTTGCTTTCCAGTGTGGTTTTAAACCAGCAGCCTCAGCATCATTTAGGAGCTTGTTAGAAATTAAATGCAAATTTTGTTGTCCTACTATGGATATATTGAGTCAGAAATGTTACCAGTCAGGAAAAAAAACAACAACAAATAATATGTGTTTTTACAAGTGCTTTAGATGATTGTGATTCACACTAAAGTTTGGGGACCAACAGTTTAAAGATTTACCGTTGTTGGTAGGAGAAGCTGAAGAACTTAGGCTCTACTCCCAAGTCATCTACAAAACGATGGTATGATCCTGAGACTGCCACTGCTTCCTTGTACCTTAGTTTACGTACTCTTTACAGAGATGGTTGAACCAAATCAAAGTTTAAAAAAGCTTTTTGGCTGGGCATGGTGGCTCACCCCTGTAATCCCAGCACTTTGGGAGGCTGAGGTGGGTGGATCACCTGAGGTCAGGAGTTTGAGACCAGCCAGGCCAACATGGGGAAACCCCATCTCTATTAAAAATACAAAAACTAGCTGGGCATGTTGGCATGCACTTGTAATCCCAGCTCCTTGGGAGGCTGAGGCAGAAGAATCACTGAATCCAGGAGGCAGTGGTTGCAGTGAACTAAAATCGAGCCACTGCACAGCAGCCTGGGTGACGGAACAAGATTCCGTGTCAAAAACAAAACAAAACATTTTTAAGGCAAGTGACCTGTATAAGTAAGTGTTCTCCAGAGAAACAGAACTAATAGAAAGTGTAAGTGCATATGTGTGTGTGTTTGTGTATGTGTGTGTATATATAATATCAAAAAATAGATTTGAATTAATTGCATTGTTTTTGAAACATTTTTAAATATAGCAGTAGATTGTCAGTAGATGATTTTTCCAATTAAACAGTAGTTGAAAGTTTGTGTGAGAGAGGTATACAAAGAAAGACAGAGAGACTGAAAGGAGATTTATTTAAGGAATTGGCTCATGAAATTATAGAGACTAGCAAGTCCAAACTCTGCATTTTGAGTAGGCAGACAGGTGGAAGATCCAGGCATTAGCTAATGTTAGAGCTCAATTCCTAAGCCAGTCTTGGGGACAGAATTTCCTCCTCCTTGGGACCTCATTTTGTTTTCTCATAAGGCCTTCAACTGATTATATGTGACTTGCCCGCACTTTACTCTAAATCTATTTTAGAGTAAAGTGTAAGGTAATCTACTTTACTATAAATCTATTGATTTAAATATTAATCTCATCTAAAATAGTAACTTCACGGAAATATTCAAACTAGTGTTTCTCCAAATAAATATCTGGGTAGCAAGTCCTAGTCAAATTGATACTCAGTAGTAACCATCACAGGACCCTTGTTTGAATGAATGAAACATTATATTGAAGCCCAGTATATTAAACAAATGAAAGCTCAATGGTTGAAGCAAGATGAGTTCCTGATATTTCTTATAATCAACACCTCCCTACTTCCATACCACCCCGCTTTCAATTACTGGGCATTAAGTGGCCTGAGAAAATCCATAAAGATTTTTTGATGCACCATTTAAAAACCACATAAATACCTGGATAATGTGGCTGCCTTCAGCTCTTCGGGAACCAATCGATGTAAAAAGATATTGCCAGGCAAGCTTCAGAAGGCATTTCATTTAAACAAAAATTTTTAAAACTTTGTAATTGAGAGGTTACTTGCCTAAAAGTATGACAAATCTATGCTTATCAAATTCTTTTTTTACATAGGAGCTTATTTGTTAAATATAGTAATTATCTATTGGCACCTACTTTATGAAAACAAACAAAACAAACTTTGATTGGTATCCTGCACTATATAGAGAAATTAACATAAGATGAATTGTAGCAAAAGATGTGAAACTTAAAATTATAAAACTTCTAGAAGAAAAACATGAGTGAAAGCCATTGTGATCTTGGGTTAGGCAATTATTTCTTATACCAACACCAAAAGCATACTCCATTTAAAAATAAATAAGTTGGACTTTATCAAAATTAAGAACTTTCACTCTTCAAAAGATACTATTATGATAATAAAAGAGAAATTACATACTGAGAGAATATATTCACAAATAACATCCAATAATGAATTTGTATTTACAACATATAAATTGCTCTCAAAAATTACCAATGAAAAATCTCACAGGGTAATAGAAAATTAACAATTTAAGTAGATATTTTACCAGTATATAAACACACAGTATGTAAATATGTAAAAACATACTTGACATCAAACATTAGAATAATGTGATTAAAACCATATTCAGTAGTACTACACATCTATTAAAATGCCTAAAATTAAAAAGAATGATTATATGAAGTGTCAGTGAGGACGCAGAACAACTGAAATTCTCATGCACTGTTGATAGGAATGTAAAATGGCACTATCATTTTGGAAAACAGTTTGGAAGTTTCTTAAAAACTTAAATATATGCCTACCATATGTTTTCTACTTCCAAATATTTACACAAGAGAAATGAAAGCCTGCCTCAACACTTTTTTTTTTTTTTTTTTTTGAGATAGAGTTTTGCTCTTGTTACCCAGGTTGGAGTGCAATGGCGAGATCTCGGCTGACTGCAACCTCCGCCTCCTGGGTTCAAACAATTCTCCTGCCTCAGCACCCCAAGTAGCTGGGACTACAAGCGTGTGCCACCATGCCCAGCTAATTTTTGTATTTTTAGTAGAGACAGGGTTTCATCATGTTGACCAGGATGGTCTCGATCTCTTGACCTCGTGATCCACCCGCCCCAGCCTCCCAAAGTGCTGGGATTATAGACATGAGCCACTGCACCCGGCCTTACTTTTGTAAGAATGTTCATAGCAGTTTTAGTTGTCATAGTCCTAAACTAGAAATTACCCACATGCCCATCAACAGGTGAATGGATAAAAATATTATGGTGTACCTATAAAGTAGAGTAAAACTCATCAGTAAAAAGGAATGAACTATTGATACTCAACAACATGGATGAGTCTCTAGCTATACTGAATGAAAATAGCCAGACAGCAAAAATAAGTACATACTGTAGGATCCCACTTATATACAATTTTAACAAGTACCAGCTAATCTGTAGTAATGGAAAGCAAATCAGTGGTTGCCAGAGGATGGGGAAGGAATATGGAGGATCAGAAAAGAAGGATTACAAAGGGGAGGGTGGAAGCTTGTACTTTGTCTTGATTGTGTTGATGATTTCATTAATGTGTACATATGTCAAAAAGTGGCAAGTTGAACACTTTATATATGTGCAGCTTATTATGTCGAGTAACTAGCCACAGAGCTGTTAAACATCTTTTTGAATGAAGCCCAAAAATGTTAATAATTTGTAAAAACCATGAAGCAAATAATTGCCCATTGGAAGAATTATAATAATAAAGCTCTGCCTTATGTCGAATAAAATAGTAATAATAATAAAATTAAATATAAATTGACTAACAAATACAAAGAGGGGAGAAATTGTTACATTGTACAGAAAACAAGATCTAACTCTACACTATCGGCAGGAGAAGCACTTTATATTCAATGATGCAAATAGTGAAATGATGAAAAAAATACGGTGCAAACAGAAATCATAAGAAACCTAGAGTGACAATACTGATATCAGGCAAAATAGGCTTTAAAAATCCATTTACTTTTTCTAAGGTGTGGGCTTTTCTGTTTTAAAGTAGGATGCATTAGGGGCAAGGAGATGATGATAATTTCTGTTCTGCATGTCATAGAGCAGTTATAAGAATAACAGTAAATTAACATTAAAAAAGACCCTGTAAAATATTAAGACAATAAGTTAATAGTATTGATGAAATATACAGTTTAAAGCCCTTACCCAAATGGAAAAATCTGTGATAAACGGCTTATTATAATCCTCCACCCTGATATGGCAAGCCTTATTTCCAATTTCTTTGTCTGGAGAAATGTGACAAATACATGTCTCCGTATATCATTAAAGAATGACTTAAGAACGTGTGAGATTACGAATATGGTGTCTCAGAATCAGTTTCTCACAGGTCTTTAGGGAAATTAAGGCAAATGAGTATAAATATATAATGAAAAAAATCATCAAAATTTGGATTTTAAAAATAATTCTTGAAATTATTTGCTATATTACTCTGAACTATAAACTCCAAAATGTTCAAGATTTAACATTATTTGTTCATTCATTGAGTTCATTCAAATATTGGTTGAAATATATGCTCTGGAAAGTATAAAGCTATTTTAAGTGGATTTCTTATTTTAGAAGAGTTCTGGAATGAGCAAACTCACAGCTGACCTCATTATGTGATAGCTAGTTGGTGTGTATGAGACAGATTATTATTATTTGAGTCTAATGGAATAACAAACAGAATGTAATATAAGGGATAGAGTTACCTATCGAAACTATTAGGGCATTTTTTCCCTAAAAGACTCACCAGTGTATTCGGTTACTTTATTATTTTTCTTTACAATTTCATGAATGTTATTAAGGAACATCAATACTTCAATTAATCGCAAATGTTCCTACTCGTATTTTGATGTTCTCTTTGCAAAATGTTAATTATAAGCAGTATAGTTTTTCATGTAAACCACAGCTAAAAGAAACAAAGAGAAACCTCCTTTCAGTTACACCAAATTTAGGAGCTGTACAATCTTAATACTCAAAGTGGTTGAGATAATTGCATATCTGCAAAAGCAATTAATTAGTGGGTAAGTTGGACTCCAACTTTTTTTTAGTGAAGCCTAATTAAATGCTTAAAAACAATATAGATTGCCTCTTTTCTTCCCATTTTTCACATATGCACATATATTTATTGTTAGGTTCAAAGATTTACTCAACTACATTCAAATGTCTAAACATAATATAGTTTATTTTGTGTGTTGCTGCTATAAATTTCCTTACAAGCCCACGCTTTTCAGTATGATGAAAAGAAAATCTAAATTTTAGTCCAGTTTGGTAAACATTGTGGATGCAATAATTTAAACAGTCATGTTACATAAATGCTTAGTCTCTTTAAAGAAAAAAGCTCATATTTCTACCCGTGCTTCTTTCCAAGATAGTATCCAAGTGTGTTGGAGGGTGATATGCAATGAAAGGAATTCATGACTATATATAAATATAGTGTGTTCTGAATAATCTTTGAATCCCATTGAGGAGTGGTAGATCTGGGCCCCTCCTGCACTCCTGTCCAGAAGAAATAGGGTGGACATCTCTTTCTGAAGACTGAAGCTGGTACAACTCATGGTCTGTTCCGTTTCTCCCCTTATCTTGACAGAGCTCGAGAATCCTCTCTGGTTGACATGGCCTCATCTAGCTCTTCCTGGTGCTGGGAAGTTTGCTAAGGTTTCGCAAGTATCAGTAGCAAGCCCAGGCAGTCAGCACACTCCACAGTCCTTTGCTATAAAGACCTCTGAAAAGCTTCCCAGATTTTAAAACTTTTCCTAAAATTGCAAACTGCAACAATTTCTAAAAATGTATATAAAACATGAATAGTTTGAAGGATGATAAACCAAAGAACAATGAAACCACAACTCAGATTTAAAAAAAAAAAAAAAAAGAGCATTTCCAGCACCCTTAAAGCCCCTGTGAACCTGCATAAAGCACCTTTCTCCCCCAGAGACAACCACTATTCTGACAATGGTGGTAGTTAATTTATTTGCCTACATAGATTTATTACTGATATATGCATCCCTAAATAATATAATTTAGTTTCGTTTTTCCTATCTTTAAAATTTATACAAATAAAATCATATTTTAAGTAAAGATTTGTGTCTCGCTTCTCCTACTTAATAATATATTTGCAAAATTCATCCATGTTTTTATACATAGATCTAGTTTAATTTTTCATTTTTACTGGATTGTATCCAATTGCACCTATCTGTCCAATATACCTTAAAAGTTAATTTTCTTGTAAATTTATTGATCAATATATCAAACTTAATTTTATCTTTTGATGGTCGATTTTATTTTCAATTTTGGGCTAATGTAAATAATACTGCTAGAAATATTGTTTGAATGATAAATGGGATGTTTTGAAACCTACTGTCATTACAAGGAAAATAAATGGACTGAAGAACTGAACCCTGATGCCACCTAACTTAATTTGTGCTATATTGACGTCAGTGTGAATGAGCCTCAAAATCTAGTATCAGGGATGTATTTGAGATAATCTCCCAAAGTCCTAGATATTAAGGTGGGCCTCTTGACCTCGACATTTACCTTATATAAAAATCTTCTCATCTGGGTAACTATCTGTATTAGTCTGTTTTCACACCGCTATAAGGACATACTAGGTAATTTATAAAGAAAAGAGGTTTAATGGAGTCACAGTTCCATATGGCTGGGGATGCCTCACAATAATGGCAGAAGGTGAAGAAGGAGCAAAGGCACGTCTTGCATGGCAGCAGGCAAGAGTGCTTGTGTCCCTTTATAAAACCATCAGATCTCCTAAAATATATTCACTATCATGAGAACAACATGGGAAAATCCCACCCCCATGATTTAGTTACCTCTCACTGGGTGTCTCCCACAACATGTGGAGATTATGAGAGCTACAATTCAAGATGAGATTTGGGTTGGGATACAGCCAAATTATACCACTATCTTACTAGTTTATTTTCATCTCTCAATCCCCCTTATGTATGTTGGACTGCACAATCACCCATCACAGTGTGGCAGTGGCCTCAGGCAGGGCTTCGATTAATAGGAATATTTGTAGATGCCAAGAAGAAACTTCCTTTTACCCTCTGAATGTTTTCTAAAAATCAACTGAAAAGGCAGATTAACAGGAGAAAAGGCATACAAAATTTATTTACATGCACACAGGTGCACAGGAATTATAAAAAATATAAAAACTCAAAGAAAGGGCCGGATGGTTGACATTTTATCCCATATTCGGGTTACCAAAATAATAGGGGCTTGGAATATGGCAAGGTAGATTATGGGAGGGGTATTACTGTCTACAGACCCTCTGAATAGCATCTCAAAATATGTCAAAGTATATTTTGGGATAAAACATCCCAAGTTTTGAGTTCTCTGAATGGTTCTAAAGCCCCCTTTTCTTATCCCCATAGGCTAAGATAAAAGTGTAAGGTGGAGGTGCTCTGGCAAGTATGCTGGCACCTGACATACTTATTTCCCCTTTCTCTCTCATCTTCTGAAGACCCCCCTCCCTCACGTATTTCAGGATTGGGAATGCTGGCTGCAGGCTTTTGGACTTTCCCTTCCTGTAACTCCTGTTCTCCAACCCCTATGGGAGTACCATTATGCCCTATATAGAAGTGCATTTCTCTTGTACTTAAGAAAACAAAATTACAATCAAATCCTCCAGGCCAAAGGTATTTAGAATTCCTTATCCCCCAACCCTGAACAACATCTGTTTTTCAAATCTATTTTCTTGCTGGGAAATTCAATCTGACAGTGAAAGCTGAGACAGGACTACTTGTTCCGGAATGTGTTCATATTTTCTCTGAAGTATGAGAACTCATTGCCTTTAACAAGTGAGAAATTCAGCATCTATTTATAGAATATTAAAATTCAAGTGAAATGTTTCAAAACTATTTTCTAGTTTTATGAGGCTGGAGGCAGGGGAAGGTAGAGAGAAGGAGAGGCTGCCATGCTTCATCTTCTGAGCTCACTAAGTTTTTGTAAATTGAGAGGTCCTGTCTAGAGAAACTAACTGTCATAGGTGAAAACCTCTTCAGAAGACTATACAAATTCCATATGATTTTTTAAATGCTTTATATATCAGAACTGAAAACTCAGAAAAGGATGAATTTATGATACAGCTATTTTACTACTTGTATATGTCCAGTGTATTTTGATGCATAAGAGATAGCATTAGATTTGGGAATGTAGAAGTAGGGCATCCTGTAACACACTAGCTAAGATGTAGAGAATTTCTATAAAAATATCTTCCAAGTCTAGAGAGTAGTAAATAAAATTCATCCTCTGAGGAATCTTTCTCCATTGCAAAGTGGGACAAGGTGACAGCTATCAAGCTTTGTCAGAATTCCTGAATTACTGACTGTATCTCAAACCAGTTTTTACTGTAAGCTGCTAATCTAGAGTTTCAACTAAATGAAGATGCAGGTTAGAAAAGAAAAAAGCCAGATCGATCTGAGATACAAATACCAACCTGAAGTGAAGGAATTTAAGGTGGACAAAATGCTCTTCCTCATTAACCTAACAAAAAGAAACACTGATCTACCTTACAAAATAGAAAGCCCAGAGATTTTCTACTTTACCTAGTAGGAGAAATAAAATGTAGAATTTCATAGCATGGGGAAAAAAACATTGATTTCCACCTACACAATAGACTCAGAACACAACTGATCATCATTATAATTAAAAAGATAAATTAAATTGGAACATGCAATAGTATTTGAGATCACAGTCTAGGAAATACTTAGTAAACCCAGATAATTCAATAATTGATAACAGAAGAATCATAAAATGTGCTCACTTTTAGAAAAAGCAATCACTATTTTGGCATATTCTGCCCGTACTTAACAATTTTGCCTTTAATAAAACAACAAAAATTGCAAACATGGAGAAATTAGGTCAGACAAACTAGGAATTAATTACTGTAGACAGGCCCATATGTCACAAAAGCATTGCACATGTTCTCCAAGGCTTGCTTGGAGAGGGAAGGACTTATTCTGGGAAAGCTCTTGAGATAGTAAAAGGGACATTGCTGCAAAAGTTTGAACTGAAAGTGACTTTGAAGAATTCAAATCATGAAGGCAAAAAGTTGGATTCATAATAAACTAGGTAGATTTTCTAAAGTACTTACTCAATTACGTAAAATAAATCAAGTAATATTTAAATTGTGTTGCTTTGGTAGCCACAATGGTTTTGACGTGTGCCAGGAACCATATTCCAAGATGTTAGTCATTTGATTCTAGACGTCCACAAGTGAGTTCAAATTGATACAAGGAAATGATTAGTGATTCACAATTCTTTGGTTGCACAGACATAATCTAAATTCAACTTATGGCCCAGAATTTGGTTCCAGCATAGATTATAAACCAACCTCTGCGCTTTTGCTTCCTAAATATTCTCTAGTGCTAACACTCTAGTTTCTAAAAACACTGTCAGTTTTTATATTGATATTATTTTCCTCACTAATACATCATCAAATTTGAAATCTGCATTTTTTTTTTTACCAAGAGAAGGGGAAGCATGTTTTTTATTTAAATGAAACAAAAAAAAATTAACCAAGTAATTTTTTCCTTAAATTGTTTTTTGTAAAACGTAAGCTTCATGATTCCAGGCTGAAGTCTACCTCAATGCTGATTACTAATTCTATTGACTCATTTTCTGGGATATGTATCTGATGACATGATATCCCTGTTTCTCATATGAAATCTCTGAGATGTTTTATATTCCAAAAAGTTCGTATGTAGAGGGAAAACTTTAAAGAAGAGATTACAAACTTCCGTGCTTAAGGCTTCCCAAGCAAGTAATGCAATCCTAACCTGGGAAAATGAAAACCATACAACTACAACATCTAGACTCGCAGTAGAGACACAATAAAGAGTGGAAGGGACTGTGGAATATGGGAGGCCACTTGCTGATAGTCTTAATAGCTGACAATAATAAAATATGATCCAGACCCTGATATTACATAAAATTTTATATTTTTTATCTTGCAGTTAATTCAAACATCAAAACATAAACGACAAAGCAAATATATTTGGCCAAACAAAAATATTTTGGGATTGAACTTAGTATGTTACCAGAAAGCTTGGGACTTCTGTATAGCATAGGAAATGGTTTTTCTTTTTTTAAAAAATGTTATTTTTACAATAAGAGAGTGGTCCTCAAATTTTAACTTGCATCAGAGTCATCTGGAGACAGTTATCAGATAATATACAGGATGCGTCCTTTTAAGTTGGAATTTCAGACTGACTTTTTTTTCTGTAACTCAGTCCTAAATATTGCACGGAATATGCTTGCCTTTAGAATTCTTTGTTGTTTATCTGAAATTCAAATTTAATTGTAAGTCCTGTACTTTTAGTTGCTAAATATGCCGAAATATACTCACATTTAGAATTCTTTGTTGTTTATCTGAAATCCAAATTTAATTGTAAGTCCTATACTTTTAGTTGCTAAATATGTCAACCCCACCTGGAAACTATCTAAAACACAGATTGCTGGCCCCATATTAAGAGTTTCTGATTCAATAGGTCTGGCATAGGCTTTAATAATTTCCACTTCTAACATTTTTTTGTGGGATGTTGGTGCTGCTGGTTCCTAAAACATATTTTGCAAGCCACTGCCTTAAACTAAACTAATATTTGGATCAATTTATTTTAAAAAATCAACTTAAAATGGTTACAATCTTTCTTTTTAATCAACATTTGCTTATATAGAGATTGTCTGGTTTTCCTAATGACTCAAAGGAAATCCTAAATCTATATCCATGATTCGATCTTACTTTAGACTCAGAAGGATTTTCTTCCCTCTCC
This sequence comes from Cebus imitator, assembly GCF_001604975.1. Lineage (NCBI taxonomy): Eukaryota > Metazoa > Chordata > Mammalia > Primates > Cebidae > Cebus > Cebus imitator. The sequence goes on along the minus strand of NW_016107459.1, from coordinate 3,883,456 downwards.
TGTTTCCAGGATTATCTGCTAGGATCTTTGCCCAGTACCTTTATTTCCCTAGTTATTTTAATAATGCTTGACTATAAAGTTTTAGTGGCTCAGGTTATCCTGAAAAGACAACGAGCTCCTTGAAAAAACTCGAAATGACAATGACACCTGCTTTCCCTTTGCCATCATCTATTTTTCTCTATAAAATGTAAATGAGATCTGTTAACTTTATTTGAAGAGGTGGTAATGCCCTGGCATACATGAATCATAATTATAATCTGGCTGTGCCATGAATCAAAAACTTTTCAGGAAATTATTGAAATTCCCTTGTTAAAATTCATCTTGTAAACTGTATGTTAGATCTTTCTAAATATATACATGTTTTGTTATAAACTGTTTTGATTGGCAGCCTCATTTGCTAGTGTCCACTCTGCTTGAAGCCATTTTTAGTCCTTGGCAAGAGGGCAGGAGGAATATTAGACTCTTTTGCCTCCAAAGATCTATATTATTGTTACCCCTGCAATCCCATTGCCTTGTTGCTCATTGTCCCTGATTTGTTACCACACCTCTTGCCTAAATCCTGCCCTCTAGGGAGAATCTGGACTGTATTTTGCATTCTTTTTGTCCTGATCCCCCACTCGGATCTCTGAATCTTTGCTCCTGTTTCCCAGTCCATGTAATCATCTGCCTATTTTCTTGCCTCTGCCAATCCCCACAGCTGAAGTTATTTAGCCACCACCTGCAGCACATCTTAGGTTTTCATCATACAGCCCAGGACCAGAGTGCTGTCCCTTCGTCTCCAGCCTCATGAGCTGCTGCCAAGCCTACCACTCACCTCCACCTGTGAACAGAACCACTCAGTTGTGTGGGCTGTAAAATTGCACTGTTATGCTCTGTCAACATGCATGCCCACATCCACCCAACTGCAAGCTCTTTCCAAGAATTACTTGTCTTACTGGACAGCTGCTTAGTGGTTGCCACTTTGTGCCCCTGATAACACACTCTGAGGCTTTGATTTAGTCTTATTCTGTTGTTGCTTTCCTAACAGAAGGATGCATTTCACGATGTGGGTACTCCACACAGAGTGTTTGTTTGGCTCCTGAAAATATATATTTGGAAGTGCAAAAGTAAAATGGTTCCATTCAGCACACACACTATTTAAAAACAATGAATGAGAAACAACTAACCATGATATAATTTGACAAATTCAATTAAGTAGCTGTGAATGAAAAACAGCTAATCTCTGTGGTAAGAACCACAGGAAGAAGACTTTGTTTGTTTATTCAGAATTGACACATAGTCATTGCACATTTTTATGGGGTACAGTGTGACATTTCAGTGCATGTGCACCTTGTGCAATAATTACAAAGTTAACATGTTCATTGCCTCAAACTTTACTGTTTCTTTGTTGTGACGCCTTTCAAGATCCTCTTCTAGCTATCTTGAAATATACAACACATTGTTATTAGCATCTTACATAGTCACCTTACTATCTAACAGAACACCAAAACGTATTCTTCCTAACTTTAACTTTGTATCCTTTGACTGACCTTTCCTCCTCTTGCCCTCCCTCTCCCTTCCCCAGCCTCTAATAGCCACCTTTTACTCTCTACTTCCAAGAGATCACTTTTCCTGGATTCCACCTGTAAGTCACATCATGCAGTATTAATTTTTCTGTGCCTGGCTTATTTTACTCTAACATGCTCTCTAGGTCTATCTACATTGCCACAAATGACAGACTTTTATTTCTTTTTATAGCTGCATAATATTCCATTGTGTATACATACCACAATTCTGTTATTCGTTCATTGATGAACACAGGTTAATTCCATCTCTTGGCTATTGTGAATAATGCTGTAATAAACATGAGGGCACAGATATCTCTTCAACATACTTATTTCAATTTCTTTGAATATATACTCAGTGAAATTCCTGAGTCATATGGTAGTTCTATTTTTAATTTTTTGAGGACTTCCTATACTACTTTTCATAATTACTGTACTAAAATACATTTCCATCAAAACTGTATGAGTTCCTCTTTCTCCACATACTTGGCCAGCATTTGCTATTTCTGTGTTTTTTTCTAATAGCCATTCTAAATGGGGTGAGATGATATCTCATTGTGGTTTTTATTTGCCTTTCCCGGATGATTACTGATGTTGAGCATTTTGTCACATAACTGCTGGCCATTTGTATATTTTCTTTTGAGAAACGTATCTTCTGAGCTTTTATTCATTTATACATTAGATTATTTGCTTTTTTGCTATTGAGTTGTTTGAGTTTGTTATATATTCTGGATATTAACCCCCTTGTCAGATGGGGAGTTTGCATATATTGTCTACCATTTTGTAGTTTGTCTCTTTGCTCTGTTGTTTCATTTGCTGTGCAGAAGCTTTTAAAAAATATACAATTTCATTTGTTAATTTTTGCTTTTGTTGCTGGTACTGTTAAGTTCTATCCAAAAAAAATATATTTCCAGACCAACATCATTAAACACTTTTTCTGTGTTTTCTTTTTCAGTAATTTTATAGTTTCAGGTGTTACATTTAACTTTTTAATTCTTTTTGAGTTGATATTTGTATCGGGTGAGTTAAGATTCAATTTCTTTCTTCTGCATGTGGATATTTAGTTATCCTAGCATCATTTATAAGGGATTGTCTTTTCCAAGATATATGATCTTGGCACTTTTGTTTTAGTTAGTTGTAAATGTGTTGATTTACTTTTGAGTTCTCTATTGTGTTCCATTGGCCAATATATCTGTTTTTATTTTAGTCGCATGTTATTTTGGTTAGTGTAGGTTTATATTATATTTAGAAGTCAGGTTGTGTGATGTTTCCAGCTTTTCTTTTTCCTCAAGCTTACTTTAGCTACTCAGTCTTTTGTGGTTTCATACAAAGGTTTTTTATTATTATTATTTTTTCTATTTATGTGAAGAATGTCATTGGTATTTTGATGGGGAATTCATTGAATATACAAGTCACTTTGGGTAGTATGGACATTTTAATGTAATTATTTCTTCCAATTTATGAACATGGACTAACTTTCCATTTTTATTGTCTTCTTCAATTCCTGTCATCAGTGTTTTACAGTTTTCATTGTAGAAATATTTAATGTCCTTGGCAAAATTCATTCCTAGCTTTTTTTTGTAGCTATTATAAATGGGTTTACTTTCTTGATTTTTCTCTTTGGATAGTTTATTATTGGCATATAAAGATGCTACTGATTTTTGTATGTTGATTTTGTATCCTGCAACTTTACTGAATTTATTGATTAGTTTTAATAGTTTTCTGGAGAAGTCATTGAGATTTCCTGTATATGTGATCATGTTGTCTTCACACTGGAATAGTTAGACTTATTGTTCCCAATATTTCTTTCTCTTGACTAATTGCTCCAGCGAGAATTTCCAGTACTATGCTGAATACAGTAAAAGTGGAAATCCTTGTCTTGGTCCATTCTTGGGAGAAAAGACATTAAACTTCTTCCTATTCAGTATGATATTAGCTGCCAGTGTGTCATATATAGTGTTTATTATGATAAGATACATTTCTTCTACACCTAATTTGTTGCGAGTTTTAATCATAAAGACATTAAAGACATACTGGATTTTATCAAATGCTTTTTCTCCAACTATTGAAATGATCATATGGTTTTTGTCCTTGAATCTGTTAATGCATTATATTTACAGATTTGTGTATATTGAAGCATCATTGCTTCAATGAATGAATCCCAAGTGATCATGGTAAATTTTCTTTTTAATATGTTGTTGAATTCAGTATGCTACTATTTTTTTAGGATTTTTGCATCCATGTTTTAGGATTTTTGCATCCTGTAATTTTCTTTTGTGTGTGCCCTTTTCTGTTTTTGGTATCAGGGCAATGCTGGACTGCTAGAATAATTTTTGATATATTATTTCTTCTTCAACATTTTTGAAGAGTTTGAAAATTGATATTGGTTCATTAAATGTTAGTAGATTTCAGCAGTGAAGCCATCAGGTCCTGGACTTTCCTTTGATGAGAGAATTTTTATTAGTGCTTTAATCTCGTTACTCATTATTGGTCTGTGCACACTTTCTATTTCTTCAGGGCTCAATTTTGGTAGATTGTATGTGTTACTTCTATATTTTCTAAAGTTTTTGTATATAGTTGTTTACAGTAATCGTTTATGATACTTTGTATTTCAGTTGTATTAGTTGTAATGTCTCCTTTATCATTTCTGATTTTATTTGTGACTTCTCTCTCTTTTCTTAGTCTAGCTAAAAGTTTGTTGATCTTATTTTTCTTTTAAAAAAAAACTTTATTTTATTGATCTTGTGTATTCTTAATCTCCATTTTTTAATTTCTGCCTGATCTTTATGTTTTTTCTCCTACTAATTTTGAGTCTAGTTTGTTCTTATTTTTCTAGTTCTTTAAGGTGTAACATTAAATTATATATGTAAGACCTTTTTACTTTTTGTTGTATGCATTTATTGGTAAAGACTTGCTTTGTGACCTGACGTATGGTCTATCCTAGAAACTGTTCTATGTACTATTGAGAAAAATGTGTGTTCCGTAGTTTTTTTCTGTAAATGTCTATTAGGCCCACTTTGTCTAGTGTACAGTTTGACTTTGATGTTTCTTTGTTGATTTTCTACCTAGATGATCTGTTGTTGAAAGTGGGGTGTTGAGGTCCCCCACTATAATTGTATTACAGTCAACATCTCCATTTAGAGCTGTTAATATTAAATACTAGGTGCCCCTGTGTTAGGTGCATATATTTATAATTATTCTATCTTCTAGCTTTATTAACCCTTTAATCAATATTTTTTAAACCATTCTTTACCAAATGTCCACTCTATTTGATATAAATATAGCTACTTCTGCTATTTTTGGTTTTAATTTGAATGGAATATGCTTTTCCATTCCCATACTTTCAGTCTGTGTGTGTCTTTCTAGATCAAATAAGTATCTAATAGAAAGCATGCCTCAGATATTGTTTTATCATCCATTCAGCCACTCAATGTCTTTTAATTTGATAATTTAATTCATTTACATTCAAGGTTAGTATTACTAGATAAGGGTTTATTACAGGCATTTAGTTTAGAATTTTGGTTGTTTTGTATATCTTTTTTTTTGTTTCTTTATTTTCTATTGTCTTCTTTTGTGATTAATTTTCTCTAGTGGCATATTTTGATTCACTGCTAATCATTTTTAGTATATTTATTAATTTTTTTTCTTATGGTTACCATGAAGCTTAAATAAAAAAAACAAATAATAGTTATGTTATTTTTAATTAACACTGACTTTGACTGCAAAGTAAATAAATGTAATAAAAACAAACCCTACACTTTAACACCTTTCCCTTCCCCAAATATGGCATTTTGATGTTTCATTTTACATCATTTTATATTGCCTCTTAAAACCTTGTACTTATTATTGTCTTCAATAATAAGTTGTTTTGTCTTTTAGTCTTCATGTTTAAGATGTAAGTAACTTCCATAAAATAATCCCAGGATTTAAATGTTCTAAATTTGTCTCTGTCCTCACTTTCACTTGTGATTGTTATACCTTCCTTTCTCTTTTTTTCTTTTTCATTTTTTGCTGCATGCAAGCATCATTTTCTTTCAGATCGAAAAACTCCCTTTAGCATTTGTTGTTAGACATGCCTGGTGTTGATGAATTCCTTTGGTTTTTATTTGTCTGGAATAATCTTCATTTCTTCTTTATGTTCAAAGGTTAGACTGGCTGGTTACAGTATTCTCAGCTAACATAGCTTTTTTTTAACTTAATTAAAAAAAAAGGCTTATGGGGTACAAGTACTGCTTTGTTACATAGATGGGTAGCAGTAAATTCTGATTATTTAGTGTAGTTATTACCAAAAGAGTGCACATTGTACCCATTCATTTCTTGTCTCTCAACCTCCTCCCATTGTCTCACCCTTCCAGGTCTCCAATGTCTATTAATCCACTCTATATGTCTATGCATACACATTATTTAGCTTCCACTTGCAAATAATAACATGTGATAATTAACTTTCTGTTTCTGAGTTATGTACTTAAGATGATGGCCTCCAGTTCCATACATGTTGCTTTGAAAGAAATGATTTCATTTATTTTTATGGCCGAGTAGTATTCCATGTTATATATGGATACCACATTTCCTTATTCACTCATCTCTTGATTGACACTTAGGTTGATTCCATACCTTTGCTGTTGTGAAGAGTGGTGCAATAAATATACCAATGCAAGTATCTTTTTGATAGAATAATTATTTTTTCCTTGGGGCGTATGCCCAGTAGTGGCATTGCTGGATTGAATGAGAAATCTATTTTTAGTTCTTTGAGAAATCTCCACACTGTTTTCCATAGAGGTTTAACTAATTTACATCTCCACCAACAGTGTAAACATGTTCCATTTTCTTAACATCCTCAACATCTATTATGTTGTGATTTTTAATAATAACCATTTTGATTGGTAATATGGTATCTTATTGTGATTTTAATTTGCATTCCTTTGATGGTTAGTAATGTCGAACACATTTTCATATGCTTATTGGCTATTTGTGTACTTTCTTTTGAAAAATGTTTGTTCATGTCCTTTGTCCACTTCTTAATGGGGATTTTTGCTTTTATTTTTGCTGCTATTGTTTAGTTGATTGAGTTCCTTACAGACTTTGGATAGTAGTCTTTTGTTAGATACATCGTTTGTAAATATTTTGTTTCATTCTGCAGGATGTCTGTCCACTCTTAATTATTTCTATTGCTGTGCAAAACTTTTTAGTTTCATTAAGTCCTATGAGTATTTTTGTTTAAGTTGCATTTGCTTTTGAGGTCTTAGTCATGACTTCTTTGCCTAGGTCAATTTGCAGAAGAGTTTTTCCTAGTGTTTTTATAATGTCAGGTATTACACTTAAGTCTTTAATCCATTTGCAGTTGATTTTTGCATATAGTGAAATATAGGGATCCAGTTTCATTCTTCTAGGTATAGTGTGTCAATTTTTCCAGCACCATTTATTGACTGGGGTGTCCTTTCCCCAGCATATGTTTTTGCTCACCTTGAATAAATCACTCTACTCCCTCTTGGCCTGTAGGGTTTCTGGTGAGAAATCTGCTAACAACTGTACTGAGCCTTCATTGAATGTGATGTTTCCTTATTCTTGAAAGTTTACGTATTTTGTCTTTGTCTTTTAGTTTTGATAACTTAATTATGATGTATCTTGGTGAATTCTTTTATGGGCTGAATTTGACGGGTTACCTCTAAGCTTCCTATATGTGAATGCTGTCATCTTTCTCCAGATTTGGGAAATTTTCAGCCATTATTTTCTTAAATATGTATTCCAGTCGTTTTTCTCTCTTGTGTTTTTTGAGAACTTCTATTACATGAAGGTTAGTTTGCTTGATGGTATCAGGTTTCTTTTCTCTTTTTTGTTCTTTTCCTTTTTGCTACCCTGATTGGGTGATTTGGTAATTTCATATAGTTTATCTTTGAGCTTTCTGTTTCTTTGCTCTGATTATGCTTTGATTGTTTTTAGTCCAGTTATTGTATTCTTTATTACTAGATTTTCTATTTTTTGTTTCTATTTCTTTGCCCATTTTAAAATTTTGTTCCTACATTATTTTTGAAATGTTATTTATTTCTACCTATATTTTCTTTTGATGACTTCTTTTGGAGAATTATTATAAATTATTTTTCAAGCTTTTATAGATCTTTAGTTATTCTGGATTCATTACTAAAGCTTTGTTGATTTCTTTTGGTGATGTCATATTTCTCTAAGTTTTTACAAATTTTGCATTTTTATACTGAGGCCTGACCATGTAAGAGGAAGGCCACCTTTTCCAGATATTGTATGTGTTGCTATTTGGTGATGTTAGACCTTTACTATTTAATATTGAAACTTAATTATTGACTTGCTATTGCTTTTCATTCTGAGGAGGACTTACTGTGAGCACCAGAACTAAAAACATTTCACTGAAACTAAATTACTACTCTGCTATTGTTTTTCAGTCTGAGAGAGACTTATAGTGATCATAGGAACGCAAATGCTGCACTGGAGCTATATCACTAGTCTGCTGTTGTTTCTCAGTCTGGGGAAGACTTAACCAAGTACTGAAACTGAGTAGTGGCTGCCTTTTAGTTGTTTCTGAGTCAGAAAAAGGCTCTGTGAGAGCACCAGGGCTTTGTTGGCACTATAGCCAGGGATTCAGGCCTTTCTGCAGATCCTGTCACCCTGCATTGCTATATCACCAGGCCGTCTCCTTAGCTTGGTATCCCCACTGATTGGGACATAAAGTTAGCAGCCATCAAGAACTGTGTCCCAGTCACTGTAATTAGGGTTCCTGATTCACCCCAGGTGGTCAGTCTTCTTGGCATTCCCAATAATTGCCATGAAATGGTACAGCAGTTGACTTGCAATGAAGATTCTCAGACTAATGGGTAGGTGAAACATCTGCATATAATTCCCTCCTCCCACTTTGGAGACATTAGATCTATGAAATTCTCTGTGTGTAGCTTTCTGCTGACTAGGGGAGAGGGTGGTGCAGTCTAAAATTACCATTTCTTGTTGCATCATCTCTTGATTCTGTAGGTTCATGGAATTTATATACTTCTTCCCCAAGTTCTGGTGAATTCAGGGAGATATTCTTGTCTCTGAATAGTTTCCAGTTGCACTTTTGTTGGGGAACTGGTGCTGGGGTGTCTTCCATTTCACCGTCTTGTTAACAGAACTTCAGGGAAGAGGATTTTTGAATACAGCCTAGAGGGGACTCTATCCCTGTAGAGTTTTTTTTAAGGTTACTAGCAAGCAAAAATATATAAACTTTAGGTCTTCATAAATAATTTTCACTCAAAATGAAGATGCAGATATTCAGCAGAAACAAATAAGTGACCCAACCAAAACACTTGTGACTTAAATGTCAGGCACACAGAAAAATCTGGAGAACTAATATTGTAATGACTTACTCATGTGATCACTCATTGATCTCATTTATGTATAATTTCACTGCTCAGCCCAAACAACAAAGTTGCTCTCTAAGGAGCCCAAAAAGTACCTTAGTGGCTCAGCACAACTTTATGCTAACAATTAGAAACAATACATATATACAGTTTTATGCCTCACCTTAATCCTCAGTGTATCTGGAATTATTTTACTTATTACCAGTCATTTCTACTTCATATTCTCTGATAGATTTTTTTAATGACTTTCTCCCACCAAAACTCTTAGCTATTGACAACAAGAAGCATGAGTACTTACTATTTTGCACTCTATATCTAATGCTTAAATGTATAGCTAGTCAATAAATGATAAATAATGATTTGAACTATTTTTTTTTATTCTTTGTGATCAAAGGTCTTTCTTGTCAATTGAATGAACAATTGAGGTCCTGTAAAATATCCCAGTTCCTTGGATCTCAGATTTCTATCTTGTTCTCCTTTAGCTTCTGAGAAATTAGAAAAGAAATTTGCAATTGTAGCTCTCAAAACTGCTATGAAACGTTGACTACAGCACTTAATATGCTACTGCACCCCTTTTATGGATATGAATGTGTTCACATGAGAATGACATTCACCCTCTAGCACCAGCTGAATTCCCATGGTGTGCCATCACTCTTAGGTACTGTATTAGTGTTTTTAGATTGCCATAACAAAGTGCCATAAACTGGGTGGCTTAAACCACAGAAATGTCTTGTCCCACAGTTCTGAAGATTAGAAGTCCAAAATCAAGGTGTTGTAGCATTGGTTCCTTTGTAGGGCTGTGAGGAAGGATTTGTTCCATGTTTGTCACTTAGATTTTGATAGTTTCCTGGCAATCATTTGTGTTCCTTGGCTGCTAGAAGATGAAGCCACTCTCTGCTTTCATCTGCCTTTTTGCGAGGACCCCAGTCAAACCGGATTAGCAGCTCAACTTACTCCAGTATAACCTTATCTTAAATAATTACATCTGCAAAATATTATCTCCAAGTAAGATCTCATTTTGAGGTACTGTGGGTTAGTTAGACCATCAAAATATAAATTTTTAAAGGAAGAAAATTTAACCCATAACAGGTATTGTATATATTTTATTTTATATTAATTCTCACAGCAATTCAATGAGGTAAGATTATTTATCTCTATTAAATAAAACTGTCTCTTGGTTCCATCTAGCCAGAATTTTCAGGCAGCTCTGCCATACCTGTATTTGGAAAATGTATGTTTCCTTACTCACAGAGCATCATAAAATCAGCTTCTTCAATGGAACTTCTCTTCAACAACTGGGAACTCTAGCTATGAACTCTTGCGGTTATATTTTATTTGTTATTGGTTTTCTGGGCTACACAATTGCTTTGTGGGCAACAGTGTGGGCAATTGGGTGAAAAGGTAACAGAGATATAATAATTCTTTCCTGGAAATCAAGCTAGCTGACCTTAACCTTTAAGTCTGAAGATACTTTCTCTTGTTTGAAGAACTATTTTAGTTTTTATAAAGTCAGCTTCAAATGGTTCAAGTGTTTTACAAGCATAATAATTGCACATTTTACATTTGAATAAGAAAATCGCCAATCTGTTTATATGTTAATGCACACGTATTATTGATTTTGAATATTCTTTTTCACAAAGTCAAATTTAATGATAAATTTGCTCAACCAGGTTTTTTTAGAGAACATTAAAAAACACTATTTTGTACCCAAGTTGCTATTTTTTATGACTTAACTCTATAATATTTTGTAAACAAGTGATGTTTATAGAAAATTCTACTTCAGTTTTACTTTACTTCTTTATTCAATGTTGAGATTATATTGAACCAATAACTAGCAGGCAAAGATGTAGTGAGGCAGTGTTTTATTACAGAGTAAGAGATTTCATCTCTAGCTGCTCAGGTTAATAACTGTAATATAGAGACAAGAAACAACTATCAGGAAAGTGCATTGTATATCAAGAAATTCTCCATTGACTACTCTAGAAGATGGTGTGCTCATAGATAGGGGTAATTGAAATCCCCTCCAACACAGAAGCAAAGATTACTAGCATAGCACATTCACATATGAAGTTAGTCATGCTAGAAATCCTAAAATGTTTCACCTTCAATCTGTAGCAGAAATTAGGAATACAAATATCACAGGCAAGAACAAATGCATGTTAATAAGAAATAATGTACCTGTTAACTAAAATAGAAATAAAATTCAAAAGATGGGTCATCATCATGAAGAATGATCATTACAACATAGAGTCAAATAACAACATTCATAGGAGAGTTGTCTCAACTTCTGGTACCAAAAATAGTATGTGAAAATAAGAGGAGAAACATAAGGACAGAGACACCAGTTGACTTACTTGTGACTGAGGGTTGACATAAAGGTAAGGAAATAATAATTAAAAGCAAACCATAGTGAATCTTATTTGTAATTTGAGCTATATATTTTATTTTTAAAAATATATGAGCAAATTCTGTGTCCTTCATTCTGTAGTTTGGTTTTAGTGTTTTCTTCTGCCAATTTTTTCCTTGTTTTCTCAAAAGTCCAAATGAGAAGTTATTGTTTGCATTGTATTTTCTTTATTGTTAAAGAAGAGGTATCTAATCCTGATTGTAATAAATTCTGCTAATAATTTTTCAGATAACCATAGTCTTTTTTGGGTAGCTTTTTTAATAGAATTATATCTAAATTAAACTATTTTCAGGTTTAAATTATATTCCCATGATTTCTCTTTTTTCATATTTAATTTACTTCTCCTATAACCTCTACTTAGACTGATATAATAACCATTTTGCTAGGCTCCTGGTTTCTGTGTCTTTATTATCCTTCACCTATTTCATATAGTATGATGTGTGCTGACTAAGTGAAGGAGCCAGGAAACTCTTGTAAAAGTAGAGGTAAAATAAGTTAGCATTAAAACCAAAGTAGCAATCATACATTGGAATATCATGAAAAATTTGAACAATATCTTTTGTCTTTCAGAATCTAAGAACAATGAAGTCCTAACAGTAATTCATGTAATCACCCTTGAGCAGAGACCTGCGCTGCTCCTCTTTGACTACTGCCATTCCCTGACTCATGTGCCTTCATTTATTGATCCACACTAATCAGTTAATTGATACTTGGTGAACACTTCCTATTGCTAGAGACTGGGCATATGATGGTGACCAGGAGGCAAGGAGCTCTTTCCTCGATCTCACGGAATTTATGACACGTAAATAGGAAACTATAGTCAAGTTTTATATCATTCTTTGAATTGTAAAAATAAAGTTGTGATGGGGATTTAAAAATTATTAACAGTTCATGTCCTAGGTACCTAATCCACATACAAGGACCAAAATTGAATTTCCAGAAGAGTGGTATCCAAGCTGAGACCCAAAGCATTGTTAGGAGATACGCAGACAAGTGAGAGAAGATAAAGTGTGACTTCTGTAAGCCACTAATTAGGGGCTACAGGGTGCACAAGCACAGAGAAACCAGAGAGCGTGCACCAAGGAACTGAAATGAGGCCTGTCCGGTGAGGTCCAGAGCATGCAAGAGAAGGAACAGCATCAAGGGCTGAGGCTACAAAGGGAAGCAGGGGACAGAATATGAAGATTTATGTACATTCATTTCCCAAACTTCTTGTGTTCTGCAACATACATCAGTCAGGCTTCTCCGCCAGCTGGCTTGCAGTTATGTTCAGAGATGAAGGTGCTCTCACCTAAGACTACAGGACAGGAGAGGAGAAGCCAAGGTGCTTTGCTTCCCTTTCTCAGCAAAGACTGCATCTTCTCCATGATTTCAGCTCCCTCCAGACTCTCCTCATCCCTGATCCATGCTCCTAACAGACAAGTTCCCACCACAGTTTCAACTGATGCCAGTAATTGTTGACTCTGGGTTCTGGTAACATTACTTATGCTCTTTTCTCACACCAACCTAGAGGAGTAGTGGCTTCTTCCTATTGTGCACTTCTGATTGGCTGAGTATTCCTTGTTTTTCTCTTCATTTCTTCCAGCCTCTTTATTATTGTTTGCTATTTTCTTCTAGCTTCCTTGTAACTGTTTGCTCCTTTAAGTTACTTTATGTGGAATCTGTTTGCCTGAATGGAAGCTGATTAAGAAGGGTTTCACAGGCTCTATTAAGGAGAATAGGTCTTTTTCTGGAAGTAATAATGAAAAACATTAACTATTTTAAACTGAGTATGTGATTTAGTTATGGATTTACTTCACAGTGATCACATTGTCTAAAGTGTGAAGAATAAACAGCAGCAGGAGTAGTTAGGAGGCTCCACTGGAAACCTAGGTGAGAAAGGCTGGGCTATAATACCTGCAGTGGGCTGGAGACCCATGGGTAGATTCCAGCCAGAGAACTTCAGCTATAGTCATAATCAATTATTTGGGGGGTGGGGAGTATGAAAGGGGATTCAGGAGTGAATCCCAAGCTTCCCATCTGAGCATCTGGCTGAATAGCAGTGCTGTTCACTGTTATGGAAAATACAAGGGGAGCAGGCAGAGACAGAGTGATGAATTCAGCGTGGGGATACTGGGTTGTCTGTGTTTATAACACAGCAGAGTGGTACTATTCAATGGTACTGTGTGTGCCAGGCTGGAGCTCAAGAGAGAATCTGTACTGGAGAAACAGATGCCGGAATCATCACTGAAAAGTGTAATCAAAGCCATAAAAGTGGACAGCATTGCTTTGGAAACTTTGAAGTAGTGGTTCTTAAGCTTGGTCAAGTCACAGAATTCTTTGATAATTTCCTCAGATTAATGCACATAAGCATGTAGTAACTCTTCTAAGCAGAGAGCAAGCAAGCAACCAATAGGCTAGGCTGAGAAGGCTGACTCAGTGTTTCTCTGTCTGCTTGTTAAGTGAATGTCAATTTCTAACTCACTCACCACTGTTTATTTCACTACCTCTTGGGTTTTCTTTACTGACAGCTCTTCTTATGGCCTAGAACAAAGATGACTAGCTGGCTTCTAAAAGTCCCTTTGTGTATTGGTGTCCCTGCCATACTACCTTTCCCAGGACCCCAATTCCACCCCCAAATTTACTTTCCATCTAGGTATCTCCTTTGAGCAGTTCTTATTAATCAAAAGTGTGTGGAAATGATGTGAATCACTAACTGCTGGCCAAGACTTAAAAAACACTATGGTTCTTCCATTCTTTTCTCTGTCTTGCTGGCTGTTACTAATGATAATGAGAATTTTGGGAAAAGCAGAGAAAGTGGGAGATTTTTGCTCCCAGAATAACTGTGTGCTTAGAGCTTCCCACTGACCAGGAATACCCGCTTTGTACTGTCACAGGAATGAGATTAAAAACTTCTATTGTTTGAGATGTATGAGTTTGTTCTATCTTTTACAGAGCTTAATCTATACCAATGAATACACTGCATTACCTGTGAATTTCTTTTAAATTCTGCTTTATTCTGACTACTTTTGCTCTGTGTATATTGTATTTAACTCTTCTCAAGGGATCCAACTGGCTTTGCAAATTACCATCTGATAAAACATTCAACTCTGGGAAAGATTTTTCTGCCAATCACCTGGTACCTCTTATGTTCAGTGATGAGTGATTGCCTTAAGGATAGTCACAGATTCTTGGAATTGATTCTGGCTATGTTAACAAGGTCAAATGATTCTACACATAAAATGTGTATGTAAGCTACTCTTTCTGACCACTTTGCTCAGAAGAAAGGTAACATTTGCCCCAGTTTTCTGGAGGAAAGTCCTAATTTATGTTCATTCTTTTAGTCTAGTCACTAACATTGTTTCGTTTTACTCTCAAAAGTAACTCAGCTCAGAATAAAAGTTACATAATCACCCTGTTCAAGACAAGCTTACAGACATTTATCTAATGCTAATCAGATATGTAAACTCCATTTGTAGATGCGATATTGGTGTTCAAATACCTCACAATTAAACTACTTGACTATTTCCTGGACTTGGTCCCTTCAATTATCTAACCTTATTTTTCATGCTGTCTAATACACTCCCTCCTTGCCATCTAGCCAGCCATTACTCTCTGATACGGACATCGGATATTTACCTACCCATTACTTGTCTTTCTTGTCTAGTAATGGCTACCCCCTTGATTTGGGTAAGCACTTATCAGTGTGTTAGGTCAGATGGTGTTGCCTACCTCCTCCACTTCAGGATTGAACTTGTGGTCAGGGCAGTGCTGATCTGAGCCTCATATTTCCCTGGCCAATCAGATCATCTAGTGAGGATTAGACCCAAGATCAACAACGTAAGAACGTCAATCACAGCATAACCTTAAGATTTTGTTAAAATAACAAAGAGGAGGCTGTTCCCTATACTATACACACACACACACACACACACACACACACACACACACACAGACACAGTGGGGGGTGGTGGAGAGAGGTTTCTGACAATCATGTCTAAATACAAGTCCTGATTCCAGACTACCCATAGAGATATTCAATATTGAGCTAATAAATTCAGTCACTTGCAACTGAAAGGAGTCATAATATAGGTCTCTAAATTGCTCCTTTGTGCCTCTATTCATGTTATCTCCTCAAGCTGAAATATCTCATTTCACTTTTAACTCAATCCTGCTTCGTTACCTTGGGATTAGGCAAAGGCACTCATTTATCTTCAGAGATCCTTTCCTGACTAACCTCAGCCTACTATAATTAGTCATTTGCTCTGAAAACATTAGCCTTTACATACTGGTTCAAACTGCAAAGCAACAGATGCCTGTTATTTCACAGTAACCAGTAGCACTGCTATTAAGGGAGGAATTGCAGTATTCCATTATGCACAGTGGCCCTTACAGTAAATTTTAGCAACTGAACTAATACCACTAGTGTGTATCAGAACTCTCTCAGTTGAACACAATAGAAACTCAACATGTACTAAGCTAATTAAAGAATCCATTGGCTTGTGTAACTGGGTAATGTGGGTTGAGATTTCAGTGAGGCTGAACTCGGGTTCAAACCAGGCTTGTTTTCTCTTGTTCCACCCCTCAGCTCTCCTTTCCTTTGTGCATTTACTTAATGCTCCCCCACAAAGTGAGAAATACAGCTATAACCATCCTTTCTGTTTAGCAGCCCTCACCATTAAATGCAGCATTTCTAGCTAATTGTCATATGAAAGTCCAGGAGAGAACTCTGACCATCTTTGAGCTTGAGTTCATCTATGAAACAGTCACTGAGGCAAGGGATAGGGAGTTATCTCATTGGCAAGGCCTTTGTTAGTCCATATGGCTCCAGAGCCTTTGTACAAATGAGAAAATGGTTTCCCCACTAGGTAGATATAGCCCTGCAGGTGAACAGCTTGGCAAACAGATGGAGCCTTTATGAGAATTGAAAAAGGTGACCTTTCTTCGGGCATATACACCCCATGCCAAGGTACACAGCTTGAGGAGAGAAGTATGGTTAGATTTCAGGCCCCACTCATTTCCTTGGCCAGAGACCCTTGAACACAACAAACTGTGTAAGGCAGCCCATTCCTTGGCCATTATGAATCACATGATCACCTTTTGTTGGAGCTTGGCAGAATGTAGGGAGATACAGGCAGGGAAAGTCACTATGATTGCAGGCCCCACATCCAGACATAGAGACGGGGCAGCTTCTGACAATAAACAAACAAACAAACAAAAAACCAGGAAGATAAACAACATAAGCTCACTTTGCCATACAACTAAGACATACTTTTCCCAATTATATAACAAAATTTTAAACCCAGAGTAGTAATTTGAATATTGATATTACTTTTGCTAAATAAACAGGAGAAATTTCATTGGGAACAACGGAATATGTAGGTAGGTAGCTTTTTTCTAATTTTCATATAACTAAAATTAACTAGTATTATTTACAAATACAGTACTTCTGAAAAAATTTTTTTAGTTACATTGCAGGTAACTAAATGCAGCATGCCATAACAGCCCAGTCCTGCTACTTGCTTTTATTTTTTGCTTTGAAATAGTTTCAATATAAAGCCAGTCAGCTGGTTAATTACTTAACTGAAGGATAACTTCCTAATACTCTCTCAAGAAAAACTAAGCCTCTCAACTTAGCTGATCTCTGTTGAATTCTGGCCCCTTCCAAAAAAGGTTATGGTAGTGATTACTTTTTATATTCAAATTTCAATAATAATAATAATAATATTTAATTAACTATAATATCGCCTATCTCTAATTATGTGATTTCCCATGGCAAGCAAAACATGTTAACTAACAGTCAAGTGACATAAACTTGGCTATTAGTTAACATGTTTTGCTTGACATGGGAATCGAATTCTCTCTATGTGTCTTACTGCCACTTTTGTTTAGTTTCCCTTCTTTTCTGTTGAATGTGACATTATCCATCACCTCTTCCCACCACTGTTCTTTCAGAGGCAAAATTCTTAGAGGGTTTTATGTTTTTTGTAATTATGGTTTATATATAGTTTTTATTTTTAAAGTGAGTATGAACACACAGAAAAATATTATACAAAATAGCTGCAAATTAGTATTCTCAGAGAACTGTTTTACATTTTTTTCCCAATTGGAATATGTGCTATTATTATACTTTGGCTTTTGTACAACATGGATTTTTTTGCTACTATCTTCAGACCATGTCTTCTATCTGTTTTGTGATTACATAAGCTCTAGAATGAAGGTGGGTTCATAATACAAGCTCAGTTAACATTAAATAAAGTATATATTAATTCCATAAAGTCATCTCAAAGATTCATTGTGTGGTCATCGAAATTATGTGATCTTTTCCTATTGGAAAATAACAAAACAAAAACAATACTATTGCTCAATATTCATATATGCACAGTTATTCATTCTAACCTCAATTCCATATGTAAAATAAACTTTTAAAAATGTTTTATTAAAAATATGTGAAGATCTGCTTAAGAATACTTAGACACCGTACTTTCAGTTCTCCTGTTCCCATCTTAGTTAAATATAATTCCTCTCAGGTACAACTTCCCATTTGGAGTATGGCGTTAACAAGTGAGTAACATGCATGTGGTGTTGTGTTCAAGTATTAATCATGTCTACTGTGATGTTTTTCATTTATTTCTCTTCTAATTGTATTTTCAAAATATAACTAATCTATTTTAGTTAATAAGTTTTAAACTGTGATCTTTCCTAAACCATGACATTTTTAAAAATCTTCTGATAGTACTATGTTGGACACAATATTAAAATAATAAACTGAGTTTCAAAATTTAAACAACTTACTGGCTAAAAGGTAAAATACAATGCTAACTCCAAGTACACTAGAAAAAAATAGAATTTATCAGTTTAATAAAACAAGGAATAGTTGAATAAGCCATATGTGAGAAGGTTAGGAGTGGCAGTGGGACCACATAAATAATTAGAGCAGAGCCTCAGCTGTCTCTGTACCAGTTTCCTCAATTGTTTTTTCTAGAAAGTAAGAAATAGGAGAGATTATATCTTCTGAATTTTATATGGTAAAGGCTTAGTTCAACTGATTTTTTCCCTAGGTTTGTTATAAATTATCAGTGGACAATTCTGGCTGTCCTGATTTGGGTCAGAGGCCTACCCTTAGCTTAAGAGAATAAAGAATAAAATCATAGAAGATCACGGTTGAGACTAGAAAAGGTGCAAGTCCAGGAATATTGGGACTGTTCCTCCTGGAAGAACTAAGGCACCAGAATAAAAATTGCAATAATAAGAAATGACCAAACACTGTGATTTCAAAATATTTGAAGATGAATCTACAGGGCATTGAAGAGCCTTTTTTTCCTAAATATTTTACAGAGATACTTTGTATCTACATGTATCTACAGAGCACTGAAGGCTCTTTTTTTTCTTACATATTTTATAGAGATATGTTGTATCACATATATTAAACAGGAAGTTAAATTTAAAGTTTAAACTGAGGCTCTGAGATAACATGGATTTCCCATGCTAAATGACTTGTAGAGGCAGTGGCTTTTGAGGCACAGCAACTGCATTAGTCAAAGGAAATATCCAAGAACTAAATTCTCTACCTTCACCTATTAGAATTATAGCCAAGAATCAATGAAGAGTGGAGAAGGAGAATTCAAAAAGAGACATTACTGGAGAAAGATCCTGTCCTGTCCCACTCAAAGACAGGGGGAAGGTAGACAGAGTAACCAGATAAAATAGAGGACTTCCATTACATTTGAAAATTTAGATAAATAATACATAATCTTTCTATAAATTTGTCCTAAAAACTGCACTATTTATTTCCTATTTGAAATAAAAATTTAAGTAGGTGTAGTTTATTTGATAATTCTGGCTAGCCTAAGTGTGGAGGGAGTCTACCTCCCAATCCCCAGTGAGACTGGCCCCAAAGGGACCATGCAGAGAGTATGCCCTGCAATGGGAACTTGGTAAGTATGTTGACAGAGACTGAGGAAGTCAGAGCTTTGCAGCAGAGCAGTCGTCTGTTTCTTTTCAGAAGAAGAAAAAAACATAACAAAACCCTGGACCACAGAAAAGTAATGGCCAGAAGGAGCCTTCTTGATTCTTTCCCAAGAGGGCAACTGTGTAATGGGCTGTGTGGAAATGGACCACCAAGAAGCCAGGGGCTGCACAGGACAGATTGTGTGGTACACAGTCTGTCAGAGGGTTCCACAAAAGCAACTAGGAGGCCAAGATTTGAATTTAAATCTATGCCAATCAAAGAATGTAAAGATATGTTACCACCATGCCAATTAACAGAAATTTTCTGTATCCCATTTTATCCAAAATACAATCCCAGAAAGACTAGGAGTCTGGGCTGGCATTCTCAGTAGAAAAGGAGAAAGAGTTAATCATAGTTAATCATACGTTTTCACAGAAAAGATGCATCCTACTTGATACTCAGTAATACTTGTGAGTGAGGGATGGAGATTATTGAATATTGCTAGAAGAAGTGGCAATGAATTTTATTTTTCAATGAATCATGAAGATTTAAGCTATTGTACTGAATAATCCTAACCAAAATTCAGAGGGCTTTTTGAAACAAAGTCATCACATAACTTTTTTAATGAAAACAAGAAAAAGTAACTATGAGTAAATCTCAAAAGGACCATGAGAATAATAAAGTTGTGTTGATCATAGTTCTTTGGTTATGTTTGTTCAACCCACCAGTTATGCTCAGCCATGTGTGTTTTACCTTTTTTATAGTATTCAGTTGTAAAAGTCCATTAAAGATTCAAGCATTAAAATGACATGAGGATTTGATTATCAGTAATTAATTACATCAAAGTAGCTTTTTTATGTAAGAAAATGATGATTTTCTTTTTTTACTTTTATATTACAAATTTAACTGTGCCATTTTTATCTTGGGTGCATTTTAATAAAGAATGATAACAAAGACTGTTCTGTTGGGGAAGTGTCTATAGAATGTTTTTTCTAGAAGCAGTCTAGAAAATATATTTAAGGTAGACTAGAAACTCATTACACCATAATAAAAAGAACACTATATATTAAATAAAATGTGCACTGTTCCTAACAATAATTCTGCCTCTATTTTTTAAGAAATAAGTCTTCCAATGACAGATTCTTGGGAAGACACTTTTGGTGAACTATTGACATATGTGTATCTCTCTTCCCCATCTCTTCCCTCTGGTTCTCTGGGCCATGATTCAGTCAGGTTAAATAAAGTCAGCTGATCTTAGACGGGATATGTGGTTCAAAATAAGTTAAGAAAATGTGTTGTTTTAGGGCTGTAGCTGGGGGCATCTTTACGCAGAACTCTTTCAATCGTTCAATAGAAAATGCAGAATCAGAAAGCACCAAGTGCCAATTCAACAACTTATTTTATTTATTTTTGAAGAAGGAGTCTCACAGTGTTGCACAGACTGGCCTCAAACTCCTTGGTTCAAGTGACCCTCCTGCCTCAGCTTCTCAACTGGGACTGCAAGTGCAGGTCAGGGTACCCATGGACAGTGAGATTTTAATGCAACCTAAGTGTTTATATTGTTTTATTTTGTTTGATACATCAGTGGAATTTTGTGGTCTTAGAGCTAAATGAGAAAACATGTGTTAAGCAAACATGAAAGGAAATGTAAAAGCAGTAACCCTAGAGCTAATATGTATTATATACTGAAAACATATGAGTATTATTTCATTGTGTGTTATTGAGGTAGGTCTACTGAAATTATTATATTCAGTACTTAAAAATACATATATTTGTGTTTAATTTCAACCCATTAATACTGGTTATGTTGAGTGACTGCGGGTCCCACTGTGAAATCTGACATACAGAGAACAGCAATTACAGGACCCCTTGAAGATGCAGGTGTTGCCCTCACAAATCTATTTTGCAAGGCGTTCATCAAGAGTGTATCTTCTAAACTCTCTCAGCTGAGATGAGATCTAAAGTGACTAATCCACTCCACCATACCAATCTCCCTGTCTTTGGATCCCTTCCTCTACATTAAACCAAGGGCGATCAGGCATTTCCACCTCGCTCACTGTGGGCCATCCTTAATTCACATTTCAACTGACCAAGCAAATAAATTATTAGAACTTTTTTTTTTTAACTCCCAGAGCTGCAACATTAAATGCAGAGTCCCTACTTAGTGAACTCAATAAATTCAGCCTGATCCAACCATATGTTCCTTCCTTCATTAACCCACACCCTTAAAATCCATTGTCATGCCTATCCTCCAGATTTCTGTTTATATACATTAGGAAACTCAAGCCGATTTTTAGTGTAGTGCACCTCCTCATGGGTCACACTCTCAACCTCACCACTAGGGGCCCACTGGGACTTTAGTCTAATTATAAGTCTAGAAGCAAACGAGGTGTTAGGGGTGGCTTCTGAGGAGAATCATCATTACCTTGCCTAGCAACTGCCACAAAAGAGGTCATCACTGATGCCTGAGACCGTGTAGGGTTTATCTCCTCAAAGGTGAAAAGGCAGATGACAACATGGGTTGGGGGTGGGTGTTGCCACTACTGGGGATCAGAAAGCTGTTCCTTCTGGTGAAAACGTTGATCAGAGTTTACAAACTCAGTGTTCTTAGCTTCACCAGGGTCCTCCCACACAACTCCATTCCAAGTTGCAGGGTTCCATTATTTTCCAATCAGTGCCCTCACTTTAACAGTAGACACCTGGTGAGGCTGTGCATGCACCTTTCATTGCAGGTCAGCCACTCACATGATAAGAGCTTTTGTCTGTTTTTCCACAGTTTCAGCTCTTTCATTACAGTAGATAAGACTCATATTCTGGGCAATCTTAGCAGATGTGAGGCTCAGTAACTGCTTCTGAAGCCAGGAGACAGAATCTCTGAGTTCATCATTTCTTTCATAACTTTGTCCGCTGAACTTAGGAGCAACCAACCAGCTTCATTATGTTCATTGGTTCTCCATATGGTCAAAGGTATTATGTATAGAGTCACTAAATTCCTTGCCTCTTATGAGTAGTAAATCAGGAGTGTCAAATCCATTTATTTTGCATAGCTCTCTAAACAGTTCATGCCAAGGACTATCAGTGTTTTTTTCTATAAATGAAAAGACTTGATTGCTTATCTCATTTGAGGTGAGTAAACAACCATGTGATGACTCATGGATTATTTTTCAAGCTCTAACAGTGTATTATTTTCTGACTTTGAAAATGTTCTCTGGTTTCTCTATACTTGAAGTTTTCTAAGCCGTATAATCAATTTTTGTAATGTTTAGTATCTATTGAATATTGAATGTATGTCATTCACTGTTTTACATATTCTAGTATACTCAAAACAATCTTGCAAATTAGGATTCAATACCCATTTTACATAGGAAGAAACTAAAGGTCAGACTGTGTCAGTGGCTTGCCAATGTCAAACAACTATTAATAATAAGAGGCAGAGTTGACCTGAACCCATGCCTCCCTGTCCTGATGTCTGTGTTTTCTCATTGTATTACACTGCTTTCAAAGTACACCAGGTGTCGCGACCATGAGTAAATCTTTTCAGAGACTTAATATTCTACTTTCTACTTTATTTCCATTAATTGCTATGTAGGAATAATGACAGTAAATATTATTTACTTACTATGTACCCAAATATAGAACTTATGTTAACAACAGAAATGAATATATATATATATATATATATATATATATATATATATATATATAATAGTATAACACTAGTCTCTTCTTTGGTGAGCTTTATTTTTTCGAACTAAAGACCAGGAAATAATGAAGTAACTGGTGTTCAATAAAAACAATATGTGATGAAGACATTCTGGTATCTAAAGCAAATACTGGATATGGATTTACAGTCTGAGTCCTCATCTTGGTCTTTCCCAGTCACAACAGAGTCATCCAGGGGATTCCTCAAGTCTTGGTGTTTTCTGAGGGAGCTGTTTGTCCAGCCCCCAACACAGGGTATCTTGAGGATCATGCATTTATAATATATGTGAAAGTATAACCTAAACAAACAAGTAAAAGTGGGTAAGAAAACAACAATTTAATGTCTCAGCTCTTAATGACTTTAGGAAAAACACTAGTGCATGTTAGTGCTGCACTGTAAGCATTAAGTAAACTGAAAAGTTCTTTACATCTGATGAGTAAGGATGATTTTCTTTCCAGGTAGCATATTAACTACCTAGAGGTTATTCTCAATCTGAAAACAGCTTTGCTCTTGCTGAAATGAAGCTGGTAATAAAAATCACTCCCATTATCTTGATGATTCAGGGACAAGATTACAAAGTCATGAATTCTGATTCAAGAGATGTTGCACAGAACCACAGCATCTTGCAAATGAAGGAACTAGTCACTTCCCGTATTGTATCCTTTGTACTAAGGGATAAGCATCTACAGCCAGCATTTTACAGAAGAGGCACTAAACAAGAGAAAAATCTTAAATTTCAGCACCGTACAAAATAGTTATTGAAGAAAGAGGGAAAAAAGAATCTCTCTCAGAGATTGGCATTAAAAGATTTAATGTTGCATTGATTACACAGGATGATTATTCTGGTCAACAGAGGATTCAACAATGAAAGATGGGCATATAATTGTAATCAGAAGAAAGACACACTTCAGAGATTCCTGGCTAAAATGTCCCACTAAATCAGGAAAGGGGAAACAGTAAATCAATATAAGTGCCAAATTAAATACTATTTGTAGCTTGTTGAATATATATTTATGTTTGAGATAATAATTGTCTAGTAAAGACTGCATGGTTTATTCTACAATGTGGTTCAATTATAACTGTTTATGAGACCTTTGATTTAAAGAAAATCAAAGTACCACTCAAATAGTCATATATATGGGTATATCCCAATAGATAATTTCAGTCAAGTATTTGGTACCCAGATCAATAAACAGTAATTCTCACATTACAGAATGATAATTTAATTACTTGTTCTATATTTCATATTAAGAAAGGTCTTGGAAAATTGTTCTTATTGATCACATACAATTAAGAAGCATTCAAGTTATCCTCATTTAATCTTACAACATCTTTTATTGGGGGAAGGATACAGTTACCCTAAGCATTTACTGACGAGGAAGTTGAGGATTTATGTGATTCTATCACTTGTCCAAGATCATCCGGCTAGCAAGAAATACATAGAGGTTTGAACCAGGCATTCTGACTCCAGAATGTGGACTATTGATTCTACATAGTTGAATTTCTTACTATTCTTACCTTGTACATGGAAAAGAATAAGTACTTTTTTTTAGATGAACATAGAGCTCTGGGCAGACTGCCAGAGCTTTAGTTCACAGCAATGCCTCCATTCCCGTTATCCAGACAGTGATTTCTGCAGAGCTATTGATGAGAGAGAACACTGTCTTTGGTTTTATAGCAGGTGAACATTGGATAAGATATTCTCGGATATAGACTTGCACTTTATCACTGAATGAAAATAACTAAAGCCACAGCAGTCAAGTACATGAACACTTTCAGAGTTCTGTCATCTATCAAGTCAAATAGTGATTTTTCAGTTTTTGTAGGTTTTCCATAAGACTAGACCAGGAAATGCACAGTTTTACTAATAGCAGTCAATAAAAGACTCCCAGACAGATATATCCTGAATGTGTTGACCACACTTGTCATTGTTAACTCTGCCTCTTTCTAAAGCTGTACACTTTGCAAGGTAAAGCAAACCAAAAGAGAAAATTAAAGTGATGTTATTTAGATATACTAATTAATTTCCTCAGAAGCATGTTGATTTACCCAGTGAATATAAAGACCTTGATGGTTAGCTTTGAAAATATTGATACTCCGTTATGTTGAAAGTGAACTCCTTAATAGCCATTCATTCATTTGAGAATTCATTCAAGAATTATTGTTGAAAATTGATAAGCGGGACCTAATTAAACTAAAGAACATCTGAACAGTGAATGAAACTACAAACAGCATAAACAGACAATGCACAGAATGGGAGAAAAGAGTCATAAAGTATGAATCAGACAAACATCTAATATTCAGAGGCTATGAGAAACTTAAATCAACAAGCAAAAGACAAACAACCTCATTAAAATGGACAAAGGACATCAACAAGCACTTCTCAAAAGGAGACATACACATGGTCAACTAGCATATCGAAAAATGCTCAACATCACCAATCATTAGAGAAACGCAGATCAAACCCAGAATGAGATACCATCTCACACAAGCAATAATGATGATTACTAGAAAGTAAAAAAAAAAAATAGACGTTGGTGAGGTTGCAGAGAAAAAGAAATCCGTATACACTGCTGGTGGAAATGCAAATTAGCCACTGTGAAAAGCAGTTTGGAAAGTTCTCAATGAACTTAAAATAGAACTACGGACTCAACAATTCCATTAATGAGTATATACACAAAGGAATATAAATCATTCTACCATAAAGACACATGCATGTGTATGTTCCTTGGCACTATTCACAATAGCAAAGACATGGAACCAATATAGATGCCCATGAGCAATGGAGTGGGTTAAAGAAAATGTGATACATATACACACCATGGAATACTGAGCAGTCATGAGAAGGAATGAAATTACGTCCTTTGCAGCAGCATGGATGCAGTTGGAGGCTATTATCCTATTTGATCTAATGTAGGAATAGAAAACCACATACTACTTGTTCTAACTTATAAGTGGGAACTAAATATTCTGCATACGTGGACACAAAGAGGGGACCAATAGACATTGGAGCCTACTCTAGGGTAGAGGGTGGGAGGAGTGTAAAAATAAAAAATAAAAAAAAAGTACCTACTGTGGCCAGGAGTGGTCACTCATGCCTATAATCCCAGCACTTTGGGAGGCTGAGGTGGGTGGATTACTTGAGGTCAGGAGTTTGAGACCAGCCTGGCCAACATAGTGAAAACCCATGTTTACTAAAAATACAAAAAATAACAGCCAGGAGTGGTGACTTGTGCCTGTAGTTCCAGCTACTTGTAAGGCCGAGGAAGAAGAACCGCTTGAACCCAAGAGGCAGAGGTTGCATTGAGCCAAGATCACTCCGTTGCACTCCAGGCTGGGCAACAGAATAAGACTACATCTCAAAAAACAAAACAAAACAAATCTATTGGGTGCTATGCTCACTAACTGTGTGATTAAAACATTTCTACAATGAACTCTAGCAGCATGCAATTTACCAACATAAGAAACCTGCATGGGTACCTCTGAACCTAAAAGTTGGAAGAAAAAAATTAAATATTTTAAAATTTAAAAAATGTGTTGTTTGAAACCAACGCCTCATTCTCAGATCTCGACTGCTTCCCCTTGCTCTCCTTCCTTAAAGCAGGCACCTGTCATTTAGTTTCAGTAGCTTTCTAGTGTTAAGTCTTCAAGAATTCTTCATGAAGCCCGGGTATGGCTTAGGATCTTGTCTCCTTATCAATCATGTTATTCCCCACAGAATAGGACAAAAAAACAAAACCCTTATGCTATTCTCAAAACCAAGTAGAGAAGCCCTTTCTTTGAGATAAGAGACATTAATCTTTCAAGAGGCAATGAAGTAGAGATTTCAAATTGGAGGAGAAAGCAAAGTCTTGAGCAAGATATAAAAATAAATTCACATTTACACATATTTCAGTGAAGTTAAAGAACCCAAAGACAAAAATAAATCTCAAAATTACTGGAGAGAATAAATTACCTTCAAAACCAACAATGAAATAGAAAGCAGATATATCATTGCCAGAAGCAAATGCCAAAGATAATGGAAGAGATCTTGTATTCAAAGATTATTAGAAAAACATTAATCATTCATGAAGGAGGGCAGAGTAAAATTCTTTTGATACATGCACAGGTTTTTATTGAAAGATATAGTAAAGGGTTTATTTCAGAAAAGAAAAAGAAACACCAAGGGAAGTAGTAGATTTCCAAGATTAAGTGGTGATAACATAATTGACTTAAAATCTATGTTAGTAATTATTAATGACTACAGACTTTGAAAACAAATAAAAGACTTAAGGTAGTTGAAAACAAAGAATAAATAGAAGGAGACAAAATTAAAACTACAGTGACATCACATTTTCATATGTCAGATAAGCAATGATTAAAGATTTTGATAATATAGTGACTTGGCCAGCATATACAGAAATTTTCATTCTGATGTAGTGCTTGTGGGATATAGGACACTTTCTGCAGATTATGAATTATATGATTTGACTGTGTTCCTACCCAAAATCTCATCTTAAATTTTAGTCTCCATAATTCCCATGTGTAATGGGAGGGACCCAGGGGGAGGTACTTGAACCATGGGGACAGTTTTCCCATGCTGTTCTCTTGATACTTAGTAAGTTTCTAGGAGGTCTGATGGTTTTATAAGCATCTGGCATTTCCCCTGCTGACACTCATTCTCTCTGCTGCTGTCCTGTAAAGAGGTTCCTTAAGCCATGATTGTAAGTTTCCTGAAGCCTCCCCAGCCATGCAGAACTGTGAGTCAATTAAACCTCTTTCCTTCATAAATTACCCAGTCTCAGGGTGTTCTTTATAGCAGTGTAAGAATGAACTAATACAACAGATTATTGTTCAAATTTAAAATGCACATACTCTCACTCTAGATCTCCCTATACTGTCTTATTTTTTTCAAATAGCATTGATCACTATATGAAATTATGCTATTAATCTATTTGCTTATTTATATATTTTTTGTTTCTTCTTCATCCCCACTAAATTGTAAGCTCCATGACTGTAGAAATTTGATTTCTTAGAGCAGTATCTAGGATGTAATATTACTCAATCAATGTTCATGTAATAAATTGTGGAATTTAGTTCTCAACTTAAATGTCATCCCAGAGTTTCGTGGTTTACTCTTTCTTCAGCCACATCCTGCCTTTGGTGATACTACTACATTACCTTGTTTAATTTTATTTACAACATTTCCACTAATCAAAAGCCTCATAACCTATATTTGTTTACATGTCTATTTTCTGCCTTTTTCTGTAAGTACAGGTTCTGGGTGAGAGCAAGGATCTAGTCCACTTTGATCACTGCTCTACTGCTAGTGTCTAGAATGGATGGTAGGAAATCCATTGCTGTTTACTCAGTGAATGAATACATGAACAAATGAAGTAACTAGTTCAACAATTTTTATTTGTAGAAAGAATATTAACGGGAAAGAGAAAGTCAAAAGATTTATGACAGTGTCACCACACTGGCTCATTTCCCTTTTGAGATGGTGAATATCATGTATTGCTTTGCAGTTAATTCTGAGAGTAGCTCACAAAACGCTTTTTTCCTTCTCTCTAGTCTGAGTGAAGAAAAAAAAGACTCCTTCCCAGTGTGAGGATGCAGCAAGGAGAGAATAACATCCCTACTCTCTCCAGAGAAACACTGAAATTTCTGAAAACCTTTCACTGAACACACTACAGTTCAGTTCATCACACACAGTGAAGATTCATTTTTCTATTAAGAATCTAAATATTATATTTTCTAGCAATTCTACTTTTATATTTCTCTTAGGGGTTAAAAATAATACATTTTTATGGTATATAGTAAGTCTGGTATATAAATATATTTATTATCAAATACATCATTCATAGAATTATAGTTGTGTTTCTTTTTTACCCCACAATTCTTGTTCTGTTAGGTTTATGAGTAGAAGTGTTATACAGTTGTCTAGTAAGGTATGCATATGTGTAATAAGGGATATAGAATAAATATATTCGATGCTTTATGATTAATATTTTTTCGTCTAAAATAAAAAGCTTCCTATTTGCTGTAACTTATAACTTGATTTTGCCTTCTTAAAAGTAATAGCCATTATTTCTTAATCACTCTTAACTTTGAGGAAAAACTGAACAGAAATTCTAGGGAGTTTCCATATATTTTCTCTTCTCTCACCCTCTCATACAGTTTCCCCAATTACACATTTCTCCTTATATGTGGTTACAACTGATAACATTTATTACAACTGATAAACCAATGTAGATATATTTTTATAAATTAAAGTCTGTAGTTTACATTGGAGTTCGCTCTTTGCGTTGCACAGTTCTATGGGCTTTTCTAAATGCATGACATTCATCATTGTAACCATATCTATAATAATATAAAGCTGTATATAATAATCTATAATATCTACTATTATAGTGTCATACAGAATAGTTTTACTACCCTAAAAATTCCACATTCACTATTTATTCATCACCTCTTCCTTTTTAACGCTGGACAACCAATGAGTCTTTTATTATATATACTTTAATTTCTGGGGTACATGTGCAGAACATGCAGGTGTGTTATGTGACATGGTGGTTGGCTGCATCCAGCACCTCATCATCTACATTAGGTATTTCTCCTAATGCTATCCCTCCCCAAGGCCCCCATGCCCCAGTAAGCCCCAGGGGGCGATGCTCTCCTCCCTGTGTTCATGTGTTCTCATTGTTCAACTCCCACTTACGGGTGAGAACATGCAGTGTTTGGTTTTCTGTTCTTGTGTTAGTTTGCTGAGAATGATGGTTTTCAGCTTCATTCATGTCAATGCAAAGGAGGTAAGCTTATCCTTTTTTATGGCTGCATAGTATTCCATAGTGTATATGTGCCACATTCTCTTTATACAGTCTATCATTGATGGACATTTGGGTTGCTTCCAAGTCTTTGCTATTGTGAACAGGCCACAATAAACATACGTGTGCATGTGTCTTTATAGGAGAATGATTTGTAATCATTTGGGTATATACCCAGTAATGGGATTACTGCATGAAATGGTATTTCTGGTTCTAGATCCTTGAGGAATCACCACATTGTCTTCCACAATGGGTGAACTAATTTACAGTCCCACCAACAGTGTAAAAGTGTTCCTATTTCTCCACATCCTCTCCAGCATCTGTTTTCTCCTGGTTTTTTAATGATCACCATTCTAACTGGTGTAAGATGGTATCTCATTGTGGTTTTGACTTGCATTTCTCTAATGCCCAATGATGATGGGCCTTTTTTCCATATGTTTATTGGCTGCATAAATGTCTTCTTTTGAGAAATGTCTGTTCATATCCTTTGCCCATGTTTTGATGGGGTTCTTTTTTTCTTGAAAAATTATTTAAATTCTTTGTGGTTTCTGAATATTTGCCCTTTGTCAGATGAGTAGATTGCAAAATTTTTCACCCATTCTGTAGGTTGCCTGTTCATTCTAATGATACTTTCTTTTGCTGTGCAGAAGCACTTTACTTTAATTAGATCCCATTTGTTTATTTTGGCTTTTGTTGCTATTGCTTTTGGTGTTTTAGTCATGAAGTCCTTGCCCATGCCTATGTCCTGAATGGTAAATTGCCTAGGTTTTCTTTTATGGTTTCTATGGTTTGGGGTCTTACATTTAAATCTTTAACCCACCTTGAGTATAAGGTGTAAGGAAGGGATCCAGTTTCAGCTTTCTGCATATGGCTAGACAGTTTTCCCAACACCATTTATTAAAAAGAGAATCCTTTCCCCATTGCTTTTGTCAAGTTTTTCAAAGATCAGATAATTGTAGATGTATGATGTTATTTTTTCAGGCCTCTGTTCTGTTTCATTCATCTATATCTCTGTTTTGGTACCAATACTATGCTGTTTTGACTACTGTAGCCTTGTAGCATAGTTTCAAGTCAGGTAGTGTGATGCCCCCAGCTTTGTTTTTGTTTTCTTTTGTTTTGTTTTTGTTTTTTGGCTTAGGATTGTCTTGGCTGTGCTATGGAGGTTCTTTTGTGGTTCCATATAAAATTTAAGGTTTTTTTCTTTTTTCTTTTTTCTTTTTTTCCCATTCTGTGAAGAAAGTCAATGGTAGCTTGATGGGGATAGCACTGAATCTATAAATCATTTTGGGCAGTATGGCCATTTTCACAATACTGATTCTTTGAATGTTTTTCCATTTGTCTGTGTCCTCTCTTATTTAATTGAGCAGTGGTTTGTAGTTCTCCTAGAAGAGGTCCTTCACATCCCTTATTAGTTGGATTCCTAGGTATTTTATTGTCTTTGTAGAAATTGCATATGGAAGTTCACTCATGATTTGGCTCTCTGTTTGTCTGTTATTGGTATATAGAAATGCTTGTGATTTTTGCACATTGATTTTGTATCCTGAGACTTTGCTGACGTTGCTTATCAGCTTAAGGAGTTTTGTATTGAGATGATGGGTTTTCTAAATATAGAATCATGTCATCTGCAAATAGAGACAATTTGACTTCCTCTCTTCCAATTTGAATACCTTTATTTCTTTTTCTTGCCTGATTGTCCTGGGCAGAATTTCTGCTTCTTTAGTCTACTTTTCTTCATTCCCTCATACCATATCCCCCATACACATAAACTGCCTAGCCTCTGGTAACCACTATTCTACTCTACCTTTATGGGACAACTTAGCACCCACATGTGAGTGAGAACATTTGATACTTGTGTTTTTGTTTCTTGCTTATTTTATTTAACATAATGATCTCCAGTTCCATCCATGTTGCTGCAAATGACAGAATTTCTTTTTCTTATGTAAGCCATTTCATAAATTTAATGTGAATATTAGTTGATTCAGCATAATATAACATTTTAAATTCAGACTGTATATGTGTAAAAACAACCTTATCACTTTTTAATCGAATGGGATTTTTTTTTGTCCTCAAGTCCAGTGAGATCATCATAACAACCTTCATTTACTATATCCCTTAAAACATTGATTATATCATCTTTTTCACTGTGGTCAATTAGAAACAATATGTGATTTGTGTACTTGTTTTATCACTTTTATCTCAGCAATAAACTGCTCTTGAGAATTATTGATTACCCTCAATTCTATTTTAAACGGATCCAGAAAATTCTTAATATCCGTCAGATTTTAGTGACTAAGTTGGATAGGGACCAAAGTATCCTCAGTTGTGACTGATAGAAAGTTTTGTGTGTAGCGTTACAACATTGGCCAGAAATGGGGAGAATTTAGCATGATTCCACTGCTAAAAACTACTTTGACCTAACCACTCGTTGTTAAATCTCAGTAGTACACATAATAAGAATGTAAAGGAACAAATACCATAATGCAAAACCATAGTACTCCTTGATATTTAAATATTTTTCATATTCTCTCATTAAAATATTCAATTGTGATGGCACATAATGCTGGTTTATGAAAATGGTAGATATTTCTACTGGTAAATCATGGGAATTATACACCTAAATACAATTACTTGCCTGTTATGTAATGATGACTGAAAGATTATTACTTATGAGGATTTTAACTTGAGGTGATGAAAGTGTACTGATTTATTGTGGGATTACCTAAGGTTCTCACTTCATCCTTCTACTGTTCATTTTTTGGTATTCAATTTGGGTTTTAAAAAAAATAGATTATTTAACTAAAAGTGCCTTATAAAATACAAAATGTTTTTAACTTTCAAAGAAATATCTAAGAAATCTGCTCACTGTTGAATGCTCAGCACCATAAACATGACAGAGATAAAGCCAGAAGACATAGTTCACCTTGAGCAAGAGCTCTGCATTCAGAAAGTTTATAATTACCAAAACACATCTGAAAGAATCAAATGCTTAAAGTCTGAAATGATGAATAGCTAAATTATTGGACACATACATTCCAATGCTGCAAGCGACAGTTTAATAAGTGAAAGTTGGGATGATTATGGGAGGTTTCACAGAGGAGGTGACAAGGAGAATAATGCCTCACCCCACTCTATAAGAAGTCTCTCCCAAGCCCTGAAACCTTCAAAGCCCCATATGCCATATGCTACCTTACATAGCATATGGGGCTTTGAAGACGTGATTACTAGGGTGGACTTTGAGATGGGAAGATTTTCCTCCACTATTTTGGAAGGTTTAATCTAATCATCTGGGTCCTTACAGATAGAGAACATTTCCTGGATGTGGTTAGAGGGAGGGGTGACTATGAAAGAAAGAGCAGAGGTGTGGTGCGGCTGGCATTAGAGATGGTAGAAAGGGGGACAAGCGAACGATTGTGGACAGCTGCTAGACAGGGAAACTAACTCTCCTCTAGAGTTTCCAGACAGGAACACAGCCCTGCTGATGCCTTGACTTTCACCCAGAGACCCATGTTGTATTTCTTACCTTAGGAACAGTAATATAATAAATTGTGGTATTTGAAACTACTAAATTTGTGATAATTAGTTAAGGCAGCAATAGAAATACAGAGGAGGGAGATGTAAAGATGGATTTGGATTTGAATAAGCGTTGTAAAAGCAGATTGGAATGAAGACCTGATTGTGTAGTGTTCCTGGCACTGAAGGAGACTGGCTTGCCTGGAGTCGGGGATCAGGCTTAATTGAGGTATAATCCTTCCCATCACTGCTCTGAGTGTCAGGCTCTGATGCAGCTGACACTTCTGAGTCAGAGGAAGATAACTCAGGGCCTGGAGCTGCGGTGGGTGCATAAGAGCTTCTGGATGATAACAGCAATTTTGCAACTTCACTACATTGGACACCCGTTGTCTGAAATTGCAAATTTTCATATAATCATAGACCATGATATTTAAGACCAAAAAAGATGTGAAGAGGTTATTATCCAGGCCTGTTTTCATGTGGCCAGTTACTGTCATCTATATGAATAAACGGCAGTGAGACCCAGAGGACAGCCATCTTCTGCCTTAGCCCTCAGTGCAGTAGGTGGCTCTAAAATAAAGGCTATAGGATCTTTACATGGAAATCTTCAGAAAAGGAGAGATTCACATTTACTGAAAATAGAAGTTAAACAGATGACTCAATATTTTTTCCTATAATTAAATCACTTTGAAATTTCACCTTAATTTTTAAATAGCTCAGTGTACACACTGAGAGCTTAGTTTTTCTTTTTAAGTAGAATCCCTAAGTCTCAGAAAATATGAACAGCAAAAAACCCACTTGAACTCTGCGATCACTTTCAATTTTTTCCTGAATTTTTTGACCAACGTATTGCTTGTGATTTCTTAATACTTATTGTATGCTCATACAGCTATGAACATAATGAAAAATCATCTTTTGAATGAGTGAGTTAAAGGGATTAATCTCATCTATCAATATTTGTCAGTTATAAGAACAATCTTTAACAGAAAAAGAATGACGAGCCTAACCTTGCAATTGTGTTTACAGGGAATGCCTTAAATATGCTAATATAAGCTTGTAGTAACACTGTTATTTATGGCAGAACATTCTGATCTTAAGTATGATTATAAGCACCATTATGTATTAGATGTCATTCATTTTGCTTTTCTCAGTCTGGCTTGAAGACCTGAGATTATATATCATCTCAGCAAGTATCCAGTACAATATCTGAGCTAGTGGGAACACTGAGCACATTGCCCTTAAAAGAGACTTAATGCTCTTAATAAAGATGTGAGGATTCAAGAGTACATCCTTGCTAGCTGTGTAATAACATTCCAGTAGTCATAAAGCCCAGTTGTAACACTAACATGGGGGCAATGTAAGTGGTAAAAGGACCTATGTTTTTGAAGTTAGTCAGATTTAGGTTTGAATTCACCTCTCTTTGAATTCAATTTCTTTCTCTTTCTCTCTCTTTCTCACTTTCTCTCTTTCTTTCTTTCTTTCTCTTTTTCTTTCTTTCTTTCTTTCTTTCTTTCT
>NW_016107459.1:3829036-3848451 GCF_001604975.1 Cebus imitator | reverse complement strand
TCCCTCCCTCCCTTCCTTCCTTCCTTCCTTCCTTCCTTCCTTCCTTCCTTCCTTCCTTCCTTCCTTCCTTCCTTTCTTCTTTCTTGAGTCTCACTCTGTCCAGCCCAGGCTAGAGTGCAGTGGCACAATCTCAGCTCACTGCAAACTCTGCCTCCCAGGTTCAAGCGATTCTCCAGCCTCAGCCTGCCAAGTAACTGGGATTACAAGCACACGTCATTATGCCCAGCTAATATTTCTATTTTTAGTAGAGACAGAGTTTCACCGTGTTGGCCAGGCTGGTCTTGAACTCCTGACATTGTGATCTACCCACCTCAGCCCCCAAAAAGTGCTGAGATTACAGGAGTGAGCCACCATGCCCAGCTCACTCGCTCCTTCCTTCCTTCCTTCCTTCCTTCCTTCCTTCCTTCCTTCCTTCCTTCCTTCCCCTTTCTGTCTTTCTTTCTTCATTTCCCTCTTTCTCTCTTCATGTATTTCCTTTCTTCTGTAAATATTTACTATTGTTTATAATGTGCAAGGCTATTATTAAATTGTCCATTATTAAGTGGTTATTAAGCTAATCTCTGCTTTCAAAGAGCACATGGTCTAGGCATACAATATGGTTCACTGCATGAACTTAAATTGTTCAACTTATCTGAGCATCTAGGACTGAGCCTGGCTGCTTAGGGGTGAACTGAAGGGCAGTGTCCCTTTTCTTGATCCCATATTCTTTGCTGGGAGTAACACACCTACAAGCAGCTCCTACCGCTCTCTCTCTTTGCTTATACTAAACATTTTGAATATTGATGGGATAAGGTTGGGAAGACGCTCCTGAAATTTCCTTCCATGTAGAGAGATCTATTATCATGACATTCTGGGACGTTCTTTGCCTCATCACCCATTTATGCTCCAGTGAAGAAGAGGGATTTATCTGATGGGAAAGTTTTGAAGAAAAACAGGGTATAAGGGAG
This sequence comes from Cebus imitator, assembly GCF_001604975.1. Classification (NCBI taxonomy): domain Eukaryota; kingdom Metazoa; phylum Chordata; class Mammalia; order Primates; family Cebidae; genus Cebus; species Cebus imitator. Next base: position 3,847,504 of record NW_016107459.1, on the reverse strand, counting down.
CTGGCCCCTTAATCTCTGTTTCTTGGAAGCCTTCTTCAGGAACTGAGAAGCTTCCTATCTCAGTCCCCAAGGCTGTATATTATAAGGGCCTCATTCCAAGATAGAAGGATGCAATCCCCTTTTGCCTTTGACATCGTAGGTAAGGCGATTTTAATGTGATGTCCATTATGAGAAAGCCCACTTACCTGCTGATTAAGCCATATCCTCTGGTATCAGTACTAAAGATGATATTTTGGTGCCCATCTGCCTTTCTCAATTGGGTTAGAACTCAGGTGGAGAAGAGCAGTGATATTTATTGTGCCACTATGAATCCCATTAAATGATAATTATTGTTTCCTTGGGACTCTTTTGCAGAGAATAATTTTTTTTAAATGCCACTTGAACCTAATGATTGCAGATGCTAGCATAATAGAAACAGACTGGGGTCACATGCTTCTCTCTATTTTTCTCTGAGAGAAAGTAGCTGTTGCCTGATTCCTTTCTCCCAAAAGAGAGATTATAAAAGATCGTGATGAGCCTGCTCCTTTATATTTTCTCTTTTCCTTATTTAAAAATTAATGGCGTGATTCCAGAAGAGTTATCATGGTTTCTCACTAATTTTCTTAATTACTGTTTTTAATGTTGTAATTGCATTTTAGATATGTAATGTTTTTAATTTGTTATAGTTTACTATACCCTTGTGAGGTAAGACATCCACATTTTGCAGATTAAGGAACTGCCGGAAAAAGGAAGTGACTGGCCTAATGTCACACAGCAAACTGGGAATTAGTTGGTGAATATGAAATTAGGCATAATTAGAACTCATCAGTAAGTTCACTCTTAAATGAAATCTACCTGGAGACCCATCAGTAGGAACAGCTGAAACTTTTTGAAATGTAGATCAGGAAATTTGGCTTCGTGTTCAGCTCATTATAACTGAATTATTGAGACCTTTCACTTAGTGTTTTTCTTTGGAGCCAGATCAGATTAGGAGTTGTAGCAACAGTTCTGGAAAAGATTGGAGACTTTAAAATGTATTTTCTCTGACTAGAAGTGCTGACCTATCATTAATTTTTGTGTAACTGATGTGAAGTTTTAAAAAATGTTTCTTCTAATTCTTCATCATCGTATCATGTAGCAGCTTGTATGAACTAGCTATAAGTTACTTGTAAAAGCCAACTTAAATTCTCAGAAACTTTGCAAGCCATTTGTTAAACATAGCCATTTCTAAAAATTAACGATGTAAACTTGAAATGTTAAAACTATGTTGACAACGAAAGAAATAAATGTCAATGTTTACTGCTTCCTACTATTTTATTGTAGTTTACTTTTTCTTATGATATTGGGTTAGTCAATGTATATTGTCCTTATGGTGGAAATACTATATAATTATGTGTAATTGAACATCTCTTCCGAACACTGCATTTAGCAGTTTCATGTCAATAGCTTGAATTCAGCTATGGTGGGAATATTTACACTAAATAAATCATCACATGCTACAAATCAGTACTTGACTTATTGCTGTGTTTATTGTCTAGGGTTAAGAACGTGATAGAGAAAATGTTAATAATGTAGACTAAATTTCATTCTTTTCTATCTGTAGCTGCTATGTTGTGACTAGCCACCAAAGCTGAAGAAATCTCTTTTCAATATTCAAAAACTATTATTCTATTCAGCAAAAATTTGCTTACTGCAATGGTGAATAAGTGCAGTTCTGACATTCGTCTTCATTTTTTCATCTTCATCTTACTCATTAATAGAAACTTAATTGTATATCAACATTCCTGTCAGAAATACATGTTTGCCAATTGAAGCCATAGTTTTACTATCGATACAGGGGTTCAGCAAAAATTGAAAGCATACCATGAGAATCCACTGATAGAGAATTTACAATAAAATGTATCATGCACAGTAATCTGCACTAATTTTTATGGGATATGTTCCACGGTCCCCAGTGGATGCCTATACCTAAGCCTATATGTAGTGTTTTTATGATCTGATAACCAACAGAGCTGTAAAGTAGCTAATAGGGTAGTATATACAGCATAAATAATCTGGACAAAGGGATTATTCACATCCTGGGAAAAACAGAGCAGGATTGCATGAGGTTTCATCAGACTACTTAGAGTGATACACACTATGAATTATTTCTGGAATTTATCATTTCATGTTTTCGGACCAAAGTTGACTGCCGGTAACTGAAATAACGAAAAGCAAAACCATGGTTAAGGAGGGAACTACTATATTTTATGTTGTTCATAAATTGTAACTTTATTCCCTTTATACTAGTAACATTCATATATAAATGGACACACATATACAGGCACACACAGACACAGACACAGACACACACACACATATACACATACACACACACACACACACACACACACACACACACACATATATATATATATATACATTTCTTTCAAAGAGCTGATATAAAGTGGGTTGAATAATAGCTTCCCAAAAGATATGTCCTAATTATCAGAACTCCTAAATACTGCAAAATACAGCAAAAAGATATTAACTAATATTGCACAAATATGATTAGGGAATTTAAGAGGAGGTACTATTGCCAGATAATTGGAGGGAACCATAAATGCAATTACATGTGTCTTTATAAAAGACACAGAGGAAGAGAAGAAAATCTAACCACACAGGCACAGATTGCAGTGATACAGCAGTAAACCAAGGAATGCCTGTAGCCACCAGAAGCTGGATGAGAAAAGAAACAGATTCCCGGCTAGGATATCTAAAGAGAGTGCAGCCTTGCACATTTCATCTCAGACTTCAGGCCTCCAGAGCTGTTGTTTGAAGGCACTCGCTTCATAGTAATTTGTTATGATGGCTCTAAGAAACTCATGCAGGGTGTAATGAATTTTACAGGCTGCTTTGGGCATGGGGTAAGGAAGAAATTAGAAGGATACTGTCTTTTAACTTCTGACCACTTACATGCTTATGTTTCTAGGCAATTCATTTTTACATATGGTACCGGGGTAAAAATAAAATTCATTTAAAATGCTAGTCTATTGTAACCTTCTACTAATGTGCATTGTGGCCTTTTAATCAATTTTCCTGACATGTGGCTGCCCAGATTAAGTATACTTCGCTCCTCAACTAAGCTTCCCAAACGTTTCACGTTAGAATGTTTTGTCCTCTTGTCTTTTTGACAGCCTTTCATCAGTTATTTTTTCTCCATACTTTTCTTTGCTACTCACTGCCCTTTGGCAATTTCACCACTATTTATTACTGACATAGTTTCTTCTCTAATTAGTTTTTGAATATAGCATCTATTGTTTGCTCTCTATTATCACTTTTCTAAGTAGTGCAGAACCTTGAAATTATGAAGGGCTTGCAAATCTTTGCATCAGATTGATTTACTAATTTGGAGGTTGTTTGCCTTCTCAATAATTCTATTGCTTTTCTGTCAAGCTTTGACTCCATATCTTGTTAGTCCCTGTCCCGATAAGCCCCTCTATTCTGGTTGTCTTGGTGACGACTCTGCTGTGTTTGGTTTCCCTAGTGTTGTCTTTGTCCTGTACTCACTTTATTAATTTCACCTATAGAAGAGCAGAAATATACTCCCTGAGAAGTTTTTTAAAACATTAAATTTAAATGGCCTGATATAAAATTTCAGTGTGCTAAAAAGCAGGTTCTGAAATGATTTCTAAGTAAATAAATAAAACAAGACATAAGTTATCCAAGATTTGTTGAGTAGCACCAGTATGCCTATGTTTGGCATTGGATACAGGACAAAAAATGAAACTATGAATGAGACCCCTGTCCCCCAGACTCTGGCTTCAAGCACTTGAAAGTGCTTTATAAATTCATCCAGATATTTTATTTGTAGCAATTTCATGGTGTCTGCCATTAGTTTCCACAGGAATAAACACCGGTTTATTGCACAAAAACAGATTAATGGTCCAGGAGGTTTCCTTCACTACTTGGAAATTTATAAGGACAAGTTCACATTATGCTTAGAGGCTTCTTTATAATCTGTGGATTTGCTGTTTATAGAAAACTCTGAATATGTTCAAGTATACAATCGCTCCACTTTCTCAGTTACTTATAAATGACTATGCTAAGGTTTTCCCTGTAGTTGGAAATATGGCGTTATCAAAAAATTTGTAACTTGGCTATCTTCATTCCAAAAGCAGAGAAAAGCAACATATGAAGACATTTACCATTTCCTGATTCTGCTTTTCAGTTTGCAGATCAGTTTGTAATCAGATTTAATATTTCCCCCTTTTATTTCCTGTGATTTTAAACTTAGTCATATTCTGGGAACTCTTGTTCTGTTGAGTGCCTGCGTTTATAGTAGTTGCCCTTAAGACGATAACATTATCATGTTTAACTATGTCTTTTGACTTTGTGGCACATAATTTTAGTCTTAATGTATCCTATCTATAATGAGTTTTAAGGGAACATAAGCTATGCAGTAGGACATATTCATAGGAGGGCTTATGTAAGCATCTCACAGAAGCTAGGAAAATGTTTCTTACAACAGTTTAATTGAGGTATAATTGACATACTATCAATTGCAAATGTTTAGACTGTAAAATATGTTAAGATAAAGATATAGATATATTTGTAAACTCATCACCACAATCAAAATGATGTGCATATTCATCATCCCCAAGAGTACTCACGCTGTTCTATGATCCCCTCACCCAGCCCTTCCCATCCCCCTCTCACTCCTGCCAGTCCTGGATCTCCTTTCTCTTTATATAGGAGAGTACTTTGTATTTTCTTGAACTTTAAGTTAAAATTACAGTGTTTTGTCTGACTTCTTTCAGCATAATTATTTCTGGGACTCATCCCTATTATTGAGTATATTAATGGTTCATTCCTTTGTATTGCTGGATATTTTCCACTGTTTGGGTATACAACAGTTTATTTATTCATTCACTTGTTAATAGACATTTGGGTTGTTTTCATTTTGCTGGTATTGTAAATATAGTTGCAGACATTTGTGTACACATCTTTATGGAAGCATACTTTCATTTATTTGGAAAATAGCTATGAACGAAAAGGATGGGCCATATGATAAGCATATGTTTATCATTTTAAGAAAATGCCAAACTTTTATTTTTTTTGGAGATAGCCTTACTCTGTCACTCAGTGGCAAGATCTCAGCTCACTGCAACCTCAGCCTCCTGAGTAGCTGGGATAAAGACAGTAGCTGAGACTACAGGCATGCACCCTCACACCTGGCTAATTTTTTAAAATTTTTATTGATTTATTTTTTCAGTAGAGACAGGGTTTTGCCATGTTGGTCTGGCTCGTCTCGAACTCCCGAACTCAGGTGATACACCCGCCTAAGTCTCCCATGGTGGTAGGATTACAGGCATAAGCTACTGTGCCCAGCCGGAAATACCAAAAACTTTTCCAAAGTGGTTATGTTTCCACTAACAATGAGTTCCATTTTCTCTACATTCCTCACCATTAGTTTGTATTGTCAGTCTTTTGAATTATAATAGGTTTGTAATGGTATCTTCTTGCGGCTTTAATGTTCATTTTCCTAGTGGTTACTAATGTAATGTTGAACATTCATTTATATGCTCACTTGCCATCCATATATATTCTTTCAAATATTTTGCTCATTTTTAATTGAGTTGTTTGCTTTCTTATTATTGGGTTATGAGAGTTTTTAATATATTCTGGGCACAAGTCACTCACCAGATATATGCTTTGCAAATATTTTTCTCCCAGCCTGTAGCTTAATTTTTATTCACCTAACAGTGTCTTTAACAGAGCAGTTTTTAAATTTATGAAGCCCAAAATATCAATATTTTATTATATGAATCATACTTTTGTTGTATTTAAGACATCTTCTCCTAAGCAAAAGTCGGTTTTTTCCTGTGTTTACTTCTGTACATTTTATAGTTTTAGATTTTATATTGTTTATGAGCCATTTTCAGTGCAAGATACAGATTGAACTTATTTTTTATATGACTATCCAATTTTAAGCACCATTTGTTGCAGAAATTATTTATCTACTGAGTATCTTTTACACCTTTGTCAACAATCAGTTGTCCGTGTAAATTTGGTATTTTTCTTTTTTGCAGACCCTTTATTTTTTCCCACTGATCTCTATCTTTATACCAGTACCATATTGTCTGGGTTACTGTAACTGTATAATAATTTTAAATGTCAGGTAGTTCCCCAACTTTGTTGTTTTTTTAACTTTATTGTTAACTATTTTAAAAATTTTGCACTTCCATATGTATTTTTAAATAAGCTTGCCAATTTATATAAACTCTCTGATGAGATTTTGATTGAGAATACTTTGAAGCTACAGATTAAACTAGGAAGAATGATCATTTTAAGAATATGAAATCTTCTGAATAATTAATTATAGTAATCAATTATTAATAATTAATTATAGTAATCAATTTTTCTAGCTACTCTGAAGAATAATTACTTTCTTAGTCACATGAATATCTATATGTCTTGATTTATTTAGGTTTTCTTATTTCCTCCAATAAACGTTTTGTAGTTTTCAGTCCACAGGTCTCACATATCTGTTGTTAGATTTTTCACAAAGCATTTTATATTTTCTCATGCTACTGTAGATGCTATTATTTTACTTCATTTCAAATTCCTCTTTATCATTTTTACTTTTATTTTAGGCTCAGGGGTGTATGTGCAGGTTTGTTACATGGGTGTAATGTGTGCTGCTGAAGTTTGAGATACAAGTTATTCCATCACTTAAATAGCATAGTACCCAACAGTTCCTTTATTAACCTTTGCCTTTCTCCCTCCCTCCCCACTTCTAATAGCTTCCAGTGCCTATTCTTTCCATCTTTATGTTCACGAGTACCCAATATTTAGCTCCCACTTATAAGTGAGAACATACAGTATTGGTTTTCTGGTCTCCTGTTAATTCACTTAGAATAATGGCCTCTAGCTGCAACCATATTGCTGCAAAAGATGTGATTTCATTCCTTTTTATGTCTGCATAGGATTCTGTGATGTATATGTACCACATTTTCTTTATCCAACCAACTCTTGATGGGCACCTAGAATGTGCATGTCTTTGTGACTGTGAATAGTACTGTGATGAACACATAAGTGCATAAGTCATTATGGTAGAGTGGTTTAGTTTTCTATGGGGTATATACCCATTAATAGGACTTCTGGGTCAAATGGTAGTTATGTTTTAAGTTCCTTGAGACACATCTAAAATGTTTTCCACCGTGGCTAAACTAATTAACATTCTTACCAATGATGTATTAGCATTCCTTTTTCTCTGCAACCTCACCAGCATCTGTAATTTTTTGACTTTTTTTATAACAGCCATTCTCACTAGTGTAAGATTCTGCAGTGATTTTGTTTTGCATCTGTCAGATAATTAGTGATGTTGAACACTTTGAAAATACATTTGTTTGTTGCTTGTGTTTATTTCTTTAGATGCATAGTTTGTGAATATTTTCTCCCATTCTGTAGGTTATTTATTTATTCTGTTGATAGTTTCTTTTGTTGTGCAGATGCTATTTAGTTTATTTAATTCCCACTTATCAATGTTTGACTTCAATGAATTGCTTTTGAGGACTTAGTCATGAATTATTTTCCAAGGCCTATGTCCACAATGGTCTTTACTAGGTTTTATTCTCTGATTTTTATAGTCTGAGTTGTGATCTGTCTATCTTGATTAATTTTTGTATGTAGTGGAAGTACACTTCTGTTTCATTTTTCTCAACATGGCTAGCCAGCTATCCCAGCATCATTTATTGAATAGGAAGTTCTTTGCTCATTGCTTATTTTTATCAACTTTGTCAAAGGTCAGATGGCTGTAGATGTGCAGCTTTATTTCTGGATTCTCTATTCTGTTACATTGGTCTTTATATCTGTTTTTATATCGGTACCATGCTGTTTTGGTTACTGTGGACTTATAGGATAGATTCAGCAAACAAGAAATAAAATAGAGTTGTCTTAATCCATTATAGGACAGTCAATATAGAGAACACCATGTTTATTAGTGTAAATGTGAATGATTTCTCCCTAAAATAAAAAAAAAACAAGCTAATATTTCCACTCTCTCCACCTTTATTCAATAGTTTACTAGAGGTTCTACTCAATGCAATAGAGAAAGATAAAGAAAAGGTTGTCATTATATTTGATAAATAGAAGTAAACTGTCTTTATTTGCAGTCACCATCATAGTCAATGTAGAAAATCTGATAAGATAGACAAAATAAGCAATTAGAAAACATAGAAAGGCTGTAGGTACAAGATTAATAGATAAAAAATCAATTGTATTTCTATACATAAGACACAAGCAATTAGAAATTGAAGTCAGGTAATCTGATGCCTCCAACTTTGTTCATTTTGCTTAGGATTGCTTTGGCTGTTTGGGCTCTTTGTAGGTTCCATATGGATTTTAGAATTCTTTTTTTCTAATTCTGTGAAAAATGAATTGGTAGTTTGATAAGAATTGTGTTGAGATTGTAGATTGCTTTGGGTAGCATGGCAATTTTAATGACATTGATTCTTTGAATCTATAAGCATGGAATGTTTTTCTATTTGTGCCATCTATAATTTCTTTCTTCAGTGTTTTGTAGTTCTCCTTATAAAGATCTTTTGCCTCCATGGCTAAGTATATTTCTAAGTATTTTCCTTTTATGTAGCTATTGTATCTTTTTAGACATTTCCTAGTACTAAGCCTTCAAGTTCACTTTTTTCTTTTTTTCAAAAAAAAAGTTCAATTTGTGCCTTTTTAAAATAATAATTCATTTCTCTAGTTGACATGTTTAATTTTTCATGTCACTATTTCCTTTAGTTCCTTGAATATATGAAATACAACTGCAATAATTGTTGTAAAGCCTGGACTGCCAATTCTGTCATCTATGTCATTTCTGGCCCAATTTTAATAAATTGTTTTTTTCTTCTTCTTCATGAGTCTTATTTTTCTATATGTTTAAATGCCAAGTCGTTTTTAAAATTTTTCATTTTTTTAGAGTAGTTTTAGGTTCACAGTAAATTTGAGCAGAAGGTACAGAGATTTCTTACAGAATCCCTGTTCTCTCTCATGTACAGCCTCCCTCATTGTCAACATCCGCCATCAGAGTGACACATTTGTTACAATTGATTTCCTCCACATTTACACATCATCACTCAGAGTTTGCAGCTTATATAATGTCCTCTCTTGGTGGTGTAAATCCTACAGGTTTGGAAAATTTTGCAATCACATATACCTACCATTATAATACCATACAGAGTATTTTAACTGCACTAAAAACCTGCTATACTCTGCCTATTTGTCCTTCCTTTCCTCTACCTCTAGGCACCACTGATCTTTTTACTGTCTTCGTAGTTCTGTCTTTTTTAGAATATCAAATACAGGGACTCATACAGTGTGTAGCCTTTTCAGATTAGGTACTTTCATTTAGTGATATGCATTTGAAGTTCCTCCATGTCTTTTAATGGCTTGATGGTTCTTTTTTTATTTTAGCATTATATATTCCATTGGCTGGATATACCACAGTTTATGTATCCATTCACCAAATGAAGGGCATGTTGATTACGTCTAAGCTTTGGCAATTATGAATAAAGCTGCTATAACCATCTGTGTGCAGGTTTTTGGGTAGACACAAAGTTTTAACTTTTTTGAATAAATAAGAGTTTGATATTTGGATCATATGGTAAGAGTATATTTAGTTTTGTAAAAAACTGACAAACTGTCTTCAAAAATGGTTGCATCATTTGGCATTATCACCAGCAATGAATGAGAATTCCTGCTGCTCTACATATCCCAGAATTTGGTGTTGCTAATGTTCTGGGTTTGGGCCCTTTTAATAGGAGTGTAGTCGTATTTTATTGTTGTTTTAATTCACACTGCCCTGATGACATATGATGTGGAGCATTTTTTATACATGCAATTGCTCGATGTATATCTCTTTGGTGAGGTACCTGTTCAGATCTTTTACTCACACTTTAGTTGGGTTGCTCTTTTCTTATTGTTGAGCTTTAGAAGTTCTTTGTGTATTTTGAATAACAGGACTTTATCAGATGTGTCCTTTGCAAATCTTTTCTCCTAGTTTGTGACTTGCCTTTTCTTTATCTTGAAAGTGTCTTTTAATTTTAATAAAGTTCTCTTTACCAATTCTTTCTTTCATAGGCAGTGCCATTGGCATTGTATATATAAAGTCATAGCCAAACCCAAAATTATCTAGAATTTCTCCTACAGTGTCTTCTAAAAATTTTATAGTTTTGCATCTTACATTTAGGTCTCTGATCAATTTTTAGTTAATTTTTGTGAAGGATGTAAGATATGCTCAGGTTTTTTTCTCTTTCTTCTTTCTTTCTTCTTCTTTTTTTTTTTTTTTGCATATAGAACTTTCAGCACCATTTGTTGGAAATTCTATATTTTCCCCATTGTATTGCTTTTGCTGCTTTATGAAAGATTAATTAACTATATATATGTGAGTCTATATCTGGGCTCTCTATTCTGTTCCATTGATCTGTCTGTTCTTTCACTAATATCACACTGTCCTGATTACTGTAGCTTCATAGAAAGTCTTGAAATTTGGAAATTTGGTAGTGTTAACCTTCAACTTTGTTCTTTTCCTTCAGTATCACGTTGGCTATTCTGTGTCTTTGGCCTCTTTATATAAAGTTTACAGTCAGTTTCTTGCCATATAAAAAATAACTTGCTGGTAATTTGTTTGGAATTTTATTGAATATATAGATGAGATTGTGAAAAACTGACAGCTTGACAATATTGAGTCTTCCTATTCATGAATGTAAAATAGCTCCACTTATTTAGCTCTTTGATTTCTTTCAAAAGAGTTTTGTAGTTTCCTTGTATGTATCTTATATTTTGTTAGGTTAATACATATATATTTCATTTTGGGGATTGCTAATGAAGAATAAATTGTGTTTTCAATTTCAAATTACTCTTGTTCATTGCTGAAATATAGGAAAGCAAGTGACTTTTATATTAATCAAGCATATTATTCTTGTATTCTACAACCTTGTAATCACTTATTATTTTGAGTTTTTTTCAATTTTTAAAAATTTAATGATGCCATTGTCAGTAAAAGCGGTTTTATTTTTTGTTTTCTAAATTATATGGTTTTTATATCCCTTTCTTGTCTTACCACATTAGCTTGGATATAATTTTTATTGGATTACAGACATTATGCATTTTACTTTTCTTTGTTCTAGTTAATTCATATTTCTAAAAATATTCTTGAGATGTCTTTTGTAATTTGGTAAAGTTATTTTCAAATAGTTTATGGCGTGTGTGTGTTTTTTGTTTTTTTGTATGTTTGTTTTTGGGTGGAGGTGGCTTTATGATTTGTTAAATGAAATGATCAGTATCTAGCCTTGGGTAAATTTTTCTTATTATTTACTATTCTCCTTGATGCCCTGTGAGTTTTGAGGTTTTCCACTCAAGAGTTTGAGAGGAGCCTTCTGTGTACCCTGCAAACTGTTCCCTCCAATGCAGAATTTCTCAGCTTCAGCATAATGGTGATTTTAAACTGGAGGGTTCATTCGTGTCAGTGACTCTTCTGGGATTTATATGATGTTTAGCAACATCCCTGGACCCTATCTACTGGATGTGAGTAGCAATCTCACCGTAAGTTGTGTCAAGCAAAAATATCACAAGGTACTGCCAAATATACTGAGAGACAAGCCTGCTCCATGTTGAAAATTGTTACTCTCAATTTTTATGAGGAGTCCTTTCCGTGATCTCAGGTAGATTTCTTGCATGCCTATGACTGATTACTGAATACTCAAAGAAGGCACTTCAAAGATTTTTGGAGTTCTCTCTGTGTGCAGCTGTATCATCTGTGTTTCTCTGCTCTGTAAATTCTAGCCATGTCACCTTCTTCCCCAGCTCTCTGCTCTTTCTCCTCAATATAGAGAGTCTGCTGGGCTCTTTTCTAGGTTGCTTCTCCCTGTGAAACAGCCTAGAAAGTTTCTTTAAGCAGTACACTAGGCAATTATAGGACTTCACTCATTTATTTTTCATCTTTAGGGATTGTTGGGTTTCTTTTGTCTGATACCCAACAATTTATGTATTCTCTTTTCTGGAGTGTTACTTGTTTTAGACATGAGGGTAAATCTGATTCCTGTTACATAATCTTCTCCAGGAAGAGTAGTGTCTTATGTTTGTAATTATATAAACATTATACTATCATACTATTCACATATTTACAGTATTCTGGCATGTTTAAATGCCCTTAGTTTAAAAATTTATCCCCTGTTGATTCTCTATACTTAGAAAAAAAGATTATCCCTATAAAGTGTGTCTTTATGTTGGGAATGCCTATCTTGTCATAATTTTTATTTAAGAATTATGGGTCTAAGATCTCCCTTTATCCTAAAATAAAATCCATAACTGACTCACCAGATTCTACTTGCAAAAGTAACTATGACTTTTGACTTGAATTACTATATTCTTATCAATAGGATGGTAAAGCACAAATATGAATCAAAGGCTAAAGTGACTTTATATTAACCTTTAATGACTAACCAGCATTGGAACTCTTAAAAGGTAAATAGCCAAACCTAAGCAAGTGATTGCCATTAATATATTTTATTAAATTTTCTTCTATAATTGAAAAGTAAGAAAAATATGTGAAAACATTTTTATAGTATTTTCTAATATTGTAATAATTTGAAGTTGATACTATTAAATTATTCATCTTTGGCACCTACTCATTTATTTTCGGTAGTTCTCAGACTCCACCCTGCCCAGCTTACACTGGCATCCCTATATAATTGTTCAAGTCTTAAAGATACTTCAAGTTACTCTCCTTTTATTGGAAATCAGGACCTAGTTTGTCTAAGAAAAAAACTACCACTAATGCAAAAACAAAAACAAAAACAAAACAAAACAAAAACTGCGTCGATTTGTAAATTGGAGCTAATTATCTGTTGCTCTCCTTATCACCCTAATATAGGATTTTATGTTTTAATCCAACATGATTCATTGAGATCTACTCTGCTCCAGTCATAAATTTATATGATAGAGTATAGCTTTAGCTAATTTCCTCATGCAAAACATAATGATAATGTTAAGTAATTTAGAAATGTTTTAGGGTCAAAAGGAGGATGTTTACATCTTTGCTGTTACTTCATATAAGTTGTTTTTATTCTGCTTACCATAGGGTCAATCAAAATTTGGAGATAAACCTTATTAAGGAATATCCATACAGTGGATATATGGTATTTGCTTTCTTTTTTCTTTTAACGAGACATTTCAATCTAAAATTTTCTTGGTGTTCCTTGGGATGATAGAGTAATTTTCATAATGACTAAGCTCTGTTAGAAATGACAAAACATAAAATTGTCCTTTATACGAACAAACTGAGTACACATTGCACCTACATACAATCTGTCACCATAGCATAGCATTTTGCAGAGAATAGGATGTGCAGCTGTGTTTTCATAACACAATGCAGTTCCATCATCCCACACAATGTTTGGATACTCTTCCAGAGGGCCTGAAATATGCCTCTACATAAACCACTGGCAATCTCTAAAATTCTACCTTCCCCCACCACCCGTAACTAATTATTTTTTCCTTTTTAATTATTTTCCTTATTATTGGAATTCTACTTCCTTTCTAATTGTTATTATTTTAATTAAAATTGCTAAATTGTATTTTAAAACATATAAAACATAAGAATGTTCTTGTTTGATGTTCTTGGATTTAATTCTTTTTTTTAAATAGAAAAGTTTATATCTCAGAGAAAAGTTCTTTTGCCTAAAGTTTGCCCAACTTTGAGTTCAACTTTTGCCAAATATTTATATTCTCACATATAACCTAGTTCAGACCATCTACTTCACAGAGATATTATTAATGTGTTTTGAAAATTTGTCTTATATCTTCAGTCTGCTGTATGCAGGCCCAAACCAGTTTTGACATTCACAATTACTAGCTTTTTTTGTCTAATTAATATCATTAGCCTCCGATAGTTAGGTGAAAGCCATTAATTTTTTTTTCTTACAATGCTACTACCAGATAGTAATTAAGATAAATACAAACTCCAGAATACTGCTACTCATGCAAATATTTATTAGGAAACAGTGACAAAAACAGTCATATAACCTTTACTTACAAGTTCAGTAGAGTCCAACTTATTATCATATTGGGCATTCTAGTGAGAATCTTTCATCTCAAGGCATAAATGACAGTCATCTAGTAGCAAAACTCAGCTGTTCTTCTGGTTCAAATACAGTTGCATAATTCTTCATTACATGTCTGAATGAAGGGCTGATTCAAACATTTTGGGCGTAGGATGCTGCTCTGAAAGCTACAACATGCTAACCAAATCAAGGTGCTTTGAGTAACATACATCACCAATGAAAACTCATTTCTAGCATCTCCTATATTAGTTAAACTCACAAGAGCTAAAGATCACGAAATCATTCCAGTGAAATCTGACATTTGCTTAAATCTGGCTAAAGTAACCAATCATCTTTGAAGTATATATTCCTAATTAAGATTATTCAAATGAAGCAACAGCCATTAAAATATGGATTAAAGTTAACTTACACACACACACTCTCTCTCTCTCCCCCTCTCTCTCCCTCTCCCAATTGAGGCTTTTTAACATAAGTTACAGCTATATGATAAAGCCTACATTCATAAAATCCGTGCTATAAATATATTACAGATCCACCGCTCTAAAGAAAAGCTTTGTTATTCTTTTTCACATACTCACTTCCTGCTTAAAAAAGTTCAGTTCAAATCTATGATCTACAGAGTTAAATCCAAACATCTCAGCCTGACAGCGATGAGCATCCAAGATCTGATACCATCTACCTCAAAAATCTTAACTTTCACTGCTTCTGTAATGATCTCTTTCACTTACTGACATTCCTTCCAGTTTTATTTTTCTCTCACTGTTGTAATTTTTTTCCTTCATCTCCATTGGTAAACTCTTATTCTTCATAAATGCTGTAACACCAATTTTTCCTCTGCTCTCTTCTGCGCATTTTCCTCTGGCTCACTAGTATGTGTGTTGAACTTCAGCAACCAACATGTGCTGAGTCTAAAAAGGAGGTGAGGGGAAGAAGGAAAGCAGGGGAAATAGCAGGTAATTCAGGAAAAGAAGGATCGGGGTTCTGATGGGCAGAAATCTTCAAACTCAATCCCAGTGACCAAATTCAGAATCCCTTAAGAATTCATGGTTTACATTTTTTGCAAAAATGACCATTTGAGGCCTGGTGCGGTGGCTCACGGCTGTAATCCCAGCACATTGGGAGGCCAGGGCGAGTGGATCACGACATCAGGAGATTGATACCATCCTGGCCAACATGGTGAAACCCCATCTCTACTAAAATACAAAAAATCAGCTGGGCATGGTAGTGCGTGGCTGTAGTACCAGCTACTCGGGAGGCTGAGGCAGGGGAATCACTTTAACCGGGAGGCGGAGGTTGCAGGGAGCCAAGATCGCACCACTGTACTCCAGCCCAGCGACAGAGCAAGATTCCATCTCAAAAAAAAATAAAAGACAATTTCAAGAAAGATCAAAGGCCAAAGAAGCAAAGGGACATTTGGCTGGGCATAGGGCCTCATGCTTGTAATCCCAGTGCTTTGGGAGGCTGAGGAAAGAGGATCACTTGAGGCTAGGAGTTAGAGACCACCTTGAGGGGCATAATAAGACCACCATTTTTACAAAAATAAAATAAAATATGGCCTACAGTCTGGTGGAGTGCACCTGTGATCTTAGCTACCCTGGAGGCTGGGCTGGGAAGATCTCTTAAACCCAGGAGTTCAAGGTTACAGTGAGCAATGATCACATCACTGCACTACAGACTAGGTGATAGAGCAAGACCTTGTCTCTAAACTAATTTTTAAAAAAGAAAAAAAGAAAAGGGACATTTAGGAGAGGTCCTCAAATATTGTATCAAAATAATCACTTTCTCTCCAAAAGTGTTGAAATTTTATCATATGATTCACAAAATTAGTTTCCCTTTTATATGGAAACAGAAGTTACTAACATTATAAACAAGTAAGGTATATAAGTAAAATATTTCAAAGTTAAATGCAAACTTTTCCATGAGACATTTACATGTTTTTTATGAGAGAGATTAAATAACATGTGCAATTTAATATTTACAATTTATTTGTATAGAAATCAGTTGGCCTGCCCATTGGGTTTTCCCCATTAGATTAAAGAGAAATAGTCACAAATGATGCAAAATGAGAACTTACATAAATGTAAGCCAGGGAATTGAGAGGTGGATGGAGGCCTAAAATTTTCCTCAGAAAAAAAAAATGGAAGAGGTTTAGAATACCATTTTCCCACTTGTTGCACCTCTGGTTGGTTCCTTTTTGTCTTCTGTCTGATCATTATTGTCAAGCAAAAAACTGTTGCTCAGAGCACAGGACCAAGTGGCAAAACTGAAACTTCTCATCAGGCAGAGAACGGAAAGCTGTATGGATAATACTGGGATATAGTGTGAGTTTTCACATGGAGTAAATGATTAAATGATACCCTATTATCAGTTCTTTTTTTTTTCTGTTGTTATTTTGAAGTGTTTTGTTTATTGTGATTAGTTGATTTAAATTATTGATTTCAGGGATAGACTTGTCTAGATTTTGGCAGATTTTAAACAGGGCACTTTAAAAATAATTTTAAAATATTAATAGTTTAGAAGTGAACTTAATTTTCCCAGAGTCTTTCTAAATGGGAGAGAGATCAAGAGATAGTTAAAGTCTGGCCAACATGGCAAAACCTCGTCTCTATTAAAAAAATACAAAAAATTTAGCCTGGTGTGGTGGCAGGTGCCTGTAATCCCAGCAACTCTGGGGGCTGATGCAGAAGAATCCCTTGAACCCGGGAGGCGGAGGTTGCAGTGAGCCGAGATCATGCCACTGCGTTCCAGCCTAGGGGACAGAAAAGGACTCTTATCTCAAAACAACAACAACAAAAAAAAGCTTGGAGCAACCACTGATCATTTTTGGCACCTGTGTGCCCTACAAGTTCTAGGGGAATAGCTTCCAAGAGGAGATTCCATACATTAACTCATTCTTCAAGGAGGAGGGAAAATAATTCCCAGTCTAATCTTTATTTAGGGCTTCTGTAGGGGCCTACCACATGTGTCCTATTAGAATCTCTCTCTTCTTCTCTACCTCTGAGAATCAGCTGACACCATCCACTCCTGTCTTTTAACTTGTATACTCACTAAATTCACCACTTCCTACACTCCCTCCTCCATGCCCATATGCATATGACATGTGTATGGTCATCTTCAGAGAGGAGATGCTAGAGCCTTATTCTTAGGTTTCTTCATTTCCTTGCCTGGGTGAGAGGGAAATCATAGGATCATGATATCCAAACTTATATAACAAATTCAGACCTTTATCCTAAGCACCTTTCCCACATATCTGCTCAAGCTGTGCATTTCCACCTGAGTTTGTTAATTCTATAAATATCTGAGTACTGGGGTAATTGTAACTCATTAAGGCATGATTCCTGACCCCATGGAGATTATATTCCAGGTAACATTTACTGACTATATTATCCTAACTTAATCTTCACAACAACTTTCTTTTTCTCTTTCACTTATGAATAACTGAGTTCAAGGAACCTTTTCAAGGTCATATTGTTAGAAAGAAGGAAAGCTGGTGTGATTCACAAGCAAGTCTAACTTTACATATCCAAAACTAAACTCTTGGTCACTTTTCCCCTCTTTTCCATTAAAAAATGAAAGAGAAGGAAAGAGAGAGAAAGGCCCACCTGTTTTCATAAAGTCTCACTTTCTAATGTTGACTACCCCATTTTGTAAGCAATAAATCTTTAGTTATGTTTGGTTTCCCTTTGTTCTTCATTATCTGCACCTACTTAGTCAACAACTATAGTTAATTTTACAACCTAAATATGTTTCAGTTTCATCCGAATGCCACTGCCTAACTTCAGACCCTCATTATTTCTTTAGTGAAATATCATCCTAACTGATCCAGCTTTCAGTGATTTCATGCCCTCCCGTCTATTTTCCAAATCGTCACCAAATTTATTGTTCAAAAGTCAAAATGTAATCATTCCTCTCTCATGTTATTACCTTCCAGGTCTCTCAGTTACCTTCAATGAAAAACTTCATCTCTGCACCTCTCTCATAAGGAACTCCTGATACAGCTATAGAGCCACGTGGGATTTGCTGAATCTGAGTGTAATCAATTGTTAAATGGTAAAACTTCCTTGGAAAATAACTTAATGTTTTCTTATAAACATGAACATGTGGGCCAGACGTGGTGGCTCATGCCTATAATCCCAGCACTTTGGGAGGCCGAAGCAGGCAGATCACAAGGTCAGGAGTTCAAAACCAGCCTGGCCAATATGATGAAACCCTGTCCCTACTAATAATACAAAAAAATTAGCCGGGCACGGTGGCACACGTCTGTAGTCCCAGCTACTGGGGAGGCTGGGTGGGAGAATTACTTGAACACAGGAGGCGGAGGTTGCAGTGAGCCTAGATCATGCCACTGCACTCCAGCCCAGCCTGGGTAACAGAGTAAGACTTC
>NW_016107459.1:3780268-3829016 GCF_001604975.1 Cebus imitator | reverse complement strand
AAAAAAAAAAAAAAAAAAAAAAGCTGAATACGCATTTACCATACGAACTAGCAATTCCACTCCAAGTATGATCTTCAGGGAAAAAAATACATGTTGTCCAAGTCATATCAACTTTCTTTACAGTAGTCAAAAACTCGAAACAATGCAAAAAAACCACTAAAGGATAAACAAACTGGTTTATATGTAATAATGTTCTGGAGCTAGCTTATTATCACCCTCTAAAGCCTATTGTTAAATTTTCAGGAATTTTGTCGGCTGGTTATATCATGTTGGTAGTCTGTATCTAGCAATGGTAGGAAGAGTTACACCAAACACTGACAAATTACCAATCATAGTTCCTCACTTCCCCCACCACCAGAAAGCTGATTTTGAAGCACTTTTCATCACATCATGGGTTATATTTGTAATACAGAATTCTTGCTTGAAATAAACTGAAATAAACTACAACTAAGTACAACAACATAGATAAATCTCAAAGACATTACGCTGAGCGAGAAAGATTACAATACATATCATTTTATCTCGTAGGCTGGTGTAAAAGTTTTTGTCACTATTTTTAATGAAAAACTGCAATTACTTTTGCACCAACCTAACATTTACAATTCTTTAGGCAAAAATAATCTACAGTGACAGAAGACATAACAGTGGTAACCTGGATCCAGGACTTTTGTAGTGGTGGGAGGCTGACTGCTTAAGAATATAGGGTAACATTTTTGAGGTGATGAAATATGTTCTATATGTCTTAACTCTGGCAGTAGTTCCAGGGATACATTTGTCAAGACTTGTCAAACTGTGCTTTCAAATCGTTGCATTATATTGAATGCAGATTGTACCTTAAAAATATTTATTTAAAATTTTACATTATATATAAATAATACCTGTACAGATATAACTGAATATATTGAGAACTAGCTGAGTCATCTTATTTCTAGCATTGTAATCTCTGTGTGTAACATTTGTACTTTTATAGGAACGATTCACAAAATTAATCCTATTTCAAGTCTTTCTATTAAAAATTTTGTCACATTTCTAAATGCTAACTCTGCTTAATAGTTTTCCTCTGGTATTTAAAATTGCTTTTCCTAAGTTACTTCAAGTTAAATAGTTTTAGGAGGTGTGCTTAAGGAATTTTCTGGTTGGAGGTAGTATTAATTCCTAAAATCAATAAAAAATTAGTTCAATAACAAATACATGACTGGTATAATTAATATTGCTTTAGAAAAAGTGTAACTAATAATAAATGACTTGTCACCCACCCCCGGAAAAAAAAAAACTAGTTATTTTGTCCTGAATTTTATGCAAATAAAATATTAAAATATGTTAAAAAATATTTTGGAAATATTATTGATGTTTGTAAATACTTTCGATGCCATAAAAATAGATATTTTTAAACAGAAAGACGAGTTACTATAATTCGATTTTCTCTTGAAACTATATAAACTTGATTTCTGTACATATTTTAAATTTAGTATTACATGATTTATTTTACCTTTAACATGTAAGAAGTCCTTGCATTTCTCTTGAAACATAGTTATGTTTATATCCGTCTACTATCCGAAAGAAATTGCCCTCCTGAAGTATATGTTAAAGGCAATTTAGTGATGGTGTATTACACATTTGTAGTGGTGATGTCTATTAGAACTTCTAATTAAATACAGAGATAAAATGTGTTTATATCCATATATAACAATTTTTCATTCATTTTTATTCTTTGCTTATGAATAATTCTGTTTATCATTCAACCTGGAAATTGAATCTCTTGGGAACTGCACATTGTTTTAGAGAGATGTGTGCTGAACTTTAATTGATAAGGAGAAAAGCATGTTATCTATTTTCTATGAGATCTGATATAAAATTTTCCATTATGCCTTCTCTCTGTATTTTCGAAGTACGTGTCCAATCTCAGAAGTAATGAGATTCACTTTAACACGTTCACTTGAACATCAGACTATTTCAGGAATGACTGTAGCAGACCCTGTTGGTATCCTGTGCCAGGTCTTCATATTGCCAACCCCGAGTCCTGCTGCAGTTATAATCTGAGTTCTTCTCACTCTCTGTCTCGGGTCTTTCTCTAGGTAGCAGAGTCAATCTCTCTGAGTCTACATGCAGCTTGGGCCTGTAGGGACCCTGGGAGTTTTAAAGAAAAGGAGGAATGTGGAAACTTCAAACAGCAGGAGTCTAGAACTGGTGGGTAAAAGCCCCAGCTTCCAATCCTTCAGGTGAAAGTTTTGCGTACAAACAACAGGGATTATCAGAGTGTTAAGTAGAATTCAGTCCCAGTTGCCCACACTGATGACAAGCTCAAAAATTCCCTCTTTACTGTCTGTACCTTTCCTTGTCTCATTCTCCGCATTCTCTCACTCTAGCTCCGTGAGATCATCTCCCAAATAAAATAGCTGTACCAAAGTCCTTAGCTCAGGTTCTGTTTTCACGTTAACTCAAGCCAGAACAACTTTGTCAGTATAATTATTTTTTAAGTTGGAAGTAACCTTTCTTGACTATATGTGATTATGTTAAAGTTAGAATTTATAGTTCTCAGCTCTAAGATGAATATTTAGAATCATACAGTGGAAATGAGAACATCGATTAGAGTTCTTGCTCAAGTTCTAATTATGTGACCTTAAGAATATCATTTTCTTCTTGTGATCCACAAGTTCACTGTTTGTGGAATGTGGTGATAATAACTATTATATAATTATTTTAAAGTGAAATTAGTTAATTTATGGGAAACCTTTTTAAGTACAAAGGACTGTATAAATGCAAGCCCATTTTAAATACTACCAGTCATGGTATGAATGTTTTTTCTCCTCCAAAAGTCATGTTGAAGTATAACCTCCAATGCAATTGTGTTAGGAAGTAGAGTGTAATAGGAAATGTTTAAGTCCTGAAGGGTCCACCTTCATGAATGAATTGATGCCACTATAAAAATAGCTTGTAGACATGGGTCTCTTCTGCTTGTGTCTTTCCTCTGGAGGCTGCAGCACTCAAGGCCCATCTCTTGAAAGCAGAAGGTAGCCCTTTCCAGACAGCAGACACAAGTGGCTTGGTCTTGGACTTCCCAGCCTCAAGAACTCTGAGAAATAAATTTCTATCCTTCATGAATTACACTATGTGATATTCTGTTATGGCAGAATAAAATGAGATAAGATGCCATCTCACACAAAAACTTTTCTAAAATATTGTTCTATACAATTTAGTAGTTATTGATATTTACCTTTTGATTTTACTAATGTACATATTTATCTTGTAAACTTTTAAAATTTTATTCACAACTGATAGGTATCAATCCCGTGCACAACCCAGTATGTGAATTGCTAAAGTAGCATATTGTAGGTATGTATTAGCTCAATAATCAAAAAGTTTAGAAATGGTTTCAAACTTGGAAGAATATAAAATTCATTAAGCGAATCTTTATCTCTCTCTTTTTTTCTCTCTGTCTTTTTTTCTCCCATATATTTTATCTATTATTGTTGAATTCATTCTTAGTTTTCTATACATCATGGAACAAGGGCCCTCTATAGCTACTGTTTT
Organism: Cebus imitator; assembly: GCF_001604975.1. Taxonomy (NCBI): domain Eukaryota; kingdom Metazoa; phylum Chordata; class Mammalia; order Primates; family Cebidae; genus Cebus; species Cebus imitator. The sequence goes on along the minus strand of NW_016107459.1, from coordinate 3,825,485 downwards.
ATACTATCCAAGCTTGGCAAATAAGGACAAGCTATATCTTGCTTAACAAAATTCTAGGTGTCTCTCTAATTGAACATGTTGGGATAATTGGAGACGTTGTCTATCCCTGTTCCAATTATTGCAGGAGATAGAGTTCCCTGATCTGCTAAGCCTGACAGTTAGCTCTCCTCCTTTCCTCCTTCTCAGTAACAGGTAAAAATATGTCTACACATTTATTTACTACACTCCTTTCTTCTAAACAATGAAACCAGGTACCATCAGTCAGGTCTTTTCTTTTTTTTTTTTTTTCTCAGAGAAGTGATGAGCCCAAGTATTCACATTTAGAAATGCACCATCCCAAAGGTAAATTTCTTTGTATAATGAATGTATGAAGAATTTATGAAGGATAGTTTCAAAGAGTAAGCAGTAGTTATCAAAACTGAGCACAGATTCTAAGGAGGATATCAAATTATTGTTTGTATTATATCTTTCTCCATGCAACAATCAAGTAATTCTGCATTGGAGGACCTCTTGGTAAATCTTAAGAAAGACCACATTGTACACCTAGAATGGTACAGAGACATAGATACTGAAGGATTTATAGATAGTATATATACAGAGAGTCTCTATATAAATTCATTCTGAAAACTGGTATTTGTAAGGTAAAATTTTGGTATTAATAGCACCATCTTACCTTTAGAAACTAGTTCATCATTTATTGTTCAGACATTCTGCTCTGCTTTGAGGGATTCTAGATTCATAGTGAAGACATTGGCATGAGATGTTTCAGTTTATCCCATTGCTAGACTTTCTTTCCCAGTCATGAGTAATGAGAAGCGTAATATACTCTAAGCATAAATTTATATATTTATTCTCATATCCTAATAATATATAGTGGCAGAAACAATAATTTTTGTTATTTCAGCATGTTCTCTTCCTAGGCATGCAGAAAGTTGAGTTTTGTGTGCCCATGAAGTTGATATTTTCTTGCTATTAAGGTGTGTCATAGAGATTGAGTTTTGGTCAATGGGATGTTGATAGCAATAATGTGTGCTATGACTTGTTACGGAGTTTTTAAAAAAAAATCTGCATAAATTTCTATGTCTCACATTTTCTACTGCGGTAATCCTGGAGAACAAGTATTACAGAATGGAGGAGGGCTGCTGGACCTGTGTTGGACACTGTACTTATTTGTTATGACTCTGAATATCTAGGATTTTTCTGTTGCAATAGTTAGGGGTACTTACTCTAAAAAAACCCTTTATGCCATTAACCTAATCAAAAATAAAAATTCAACTTGAATAACTGGATAAAATTCAACTTGATAATAGATTTCAGGATTTTGTCCTTGATTTTTGTTATCGACTTGCCTTTGAATGTCTTAATGTGGTCAAAACTCGTTTATCTTTATCATGAAAGTTGCTTGATTCTTCTAAAATTTCTGTTCCCATACATGTTCCTCTCGCTATGTTTATAAATATCTCCAGGCCTTGAAAAATATTGGGTCCATTTTTTAATTTATTGGGCAATACTTTGCTACAATCTCAAATTTATCAATTTTTTTCTGAATTAATTTCTTTCTAAAAATGACACCATGGACCCTGGTTACTTTCTTTAATTTTCCCATGCCTAATAGCTCCTCATTTATTCCATTAATATAGAGATCATTTAATAAACTAATCTTATTTGCCTTTCAATTCAATAATGTTTTTGTAATTTTAATTCAAATACAAGTTAAATTCAGTCAAAAAATATCAGTAAATGAATTTTAGAATATATCTTTATTAATATTATTCTAAAGTACTCTTCTTCATTGAATAGAAGCCATACTATTTTTTAGTCTAGCCTAAGAGTTGGCAGTGCTGTTATTTCAGTTGCCCTGGCCCATAAGAATGAATACTGGCACCTCTTGAATTTGTAATTTAAATTCTCCCTTATATCCTCAACTTTGTATTGTGCTTATGACTCTGCTTTGTTCTTGCATTATACATCTCTCTTTTTCAATTATTCAGTATTCTGTGCAATGTTTTTTAAAATTTCTTATTTCATCTAAATTTTCTTCCCTCAGTATCTACTTCATAAATTCTTTTATTACCATAAGTTATTTTTTCATCCTCTATATAACTATAAAAGCATGTTTTATCAAAGTGATATTTTATTTCTCACTTATTTCACTGACATCTAATTATTTTGCCTTGTGTTCTTTCTGTAAGATTTTTTATGAATTCCATGTAGATTTAATATTGTCTCTCTTACCAACTTTCCTATAGGAGGCATTTCATTGTATATTATCTTATTTCCAACTCCAACTGTTCCAAGTATATAAATGTTGCTTCTCAACTTCTATTGTAATAATCTCTGGTGCAGATAGGTTAAAAACTCCTTTTCTGTTTTCCATAGTTCCTAATAGATTGGGCAGTTTCTAGTAAGTTCTTAACCATCTATTAAATCAAACTGAATTAAATTCACATGTATATGTGACTATAATAATCATAATAAATGATATAGTTGTCAAAATATTTGCATATAGGCTAATATTCTTTAAAAATAAGAAAAAATATATAATGTACAGTTCATTCTCATGAAAAGGGCCCTTAAATTGGAAGATTCTTAGCCAGTAGCATTTCCAATGTTCCAAAATGTTATGGCTCCCTGAAGAATATCAGTGTAGTAATTCAGCTCTTAGTTTCTGGATTTGGACCCTCTGGATTCAAAGCCTTGCTCCAAACTTACTGAGGTGAGTGTTAGGCAAGGTAAGTGAACTCTTGTGACTCAGATTTTTATTTTTTGGTTGTTTTCTCATTCATCTGTAAAATAGCAGTAGTTAAGTCACAGGCTTCTATGAGAATTAAGTGTCAATACATGTGTCTAGTAGTAAACAGAGTGTAAGTGTTAACTATAATTTTAAACCTGTATTGGTTATATATCTTGCAGCTCTTTACTCATGAGCATAAGTACAAAATTGAATTTGCTGAGGTACACATATTACTTGACTAAGTACCTTCGAAGTTGCCGTCAGGCTACTGTCTGCAGAAATCTCATGCGATGATCTCCAAAAAGCTCAGGTTGATTTTGGTTTAACAAAACCTAAAAGAATTTTTTGAAATCTGTGCTTTAAAACACCACTAAGAGAACTATTTGGGAGTAAAAGTAAGTAGACACATGCTTTGGTTAAATCACATGCAATTTTATACAACATGTAATTAAACATACAAGTAAACAGACCATCAAGTATGATGCTTTTGAAAAGCAGAGTTTTCTATCAGGAAATGGTGTCATAATTCATTCCTGCTGCCATAACTAAATACCACAGACTGGGTGAGTAACAAGGAACAAAAATTGATTTCTCATTTTTCTGGCAGCTAGAAAACCGAAGATAAGGCATTGGCAAATTTGGTGTCTGGTAAGTGCTTGTTCTCTGCTTCCAATATAGTGCCTTGTTGTTGTATCTTGTGGAGGGGACAAATGCTATGTATTCACTTAGCAAAAGGCATGAACTACTCCCTCAAGCCATTTTATAAAGGTACCAATCCCACTGGTGGAACCCTCATGGCCTAATCACTTTCTAAAGCTCCACTGCATAATAATGTTGTATTGGGGATTAAGTTTTAACATGAATTTTGGAGGGGCACAAACATTCAAACCATAGAAGATGGGCATCAGTCATTGGTGGTTAGAGTACTTTAAGTTAATTGTAAGAGTAACTACTTTAAATTATTCCGACATGGGGGAACTTCAAGAATAACCCCAAGTGCAAATAATTCCCCCTAGTGGGAATAACTTAAAGCAGACTTTTCTTGTTGTATTATCTTCTTCTGGGTCATCCTCCTATTCATTGTCTTTCTGAGCTCCTGTGATGATCATGCAGGGTGCAACACTAACCCCCTCACACTGGAGTGTTTTTACAGAAGTATCTAAGTTCCAAATGGCTATCACCATTACTCTGGCTGTTTCTCCTTGCAGCATGCTGAAATACTGGTAAACTGGGAGGCTGATTTGTAGTAGTTATCAATTTTCATGGTATAAATATTGCTGCCAAGCTCAATTTAAAGCTAGAAGTAGTTTAATAATCAGCTTATAAAATACCCAAACATTTAACAATTGGGCTTTTGGGAACCAGAAGGAGCTATTCCCACAAGTGAAGGCTAATATTTCTTTCCTATATACATTCTTGACATTCAAAATTTCATAAATGTGAACAAGCATAATGTTTCATTAATATCAACTTCAACTTCTGCACTTCTTGAGGGACCAAGAAGGAATTTGTGATTCAAAACAACTTCTGAGCAAAGTGATATGAGTTTATACTTCTGACTTTTTCCTGTCTCTATCCATTAAAAAGCCCATACCATAATTATAGAGCAAGATCAAAGCAACAAAGTGTTCTTGAGGGTTTTGCAACTAAAACTTGGAGCATGGGATATGAGGGGGTGTCTACTCTTTTTTTTTTCCTTTCCCTGTAGGCTAAAATAAGCTCCTGGAAAAATAATACATGTAGAGAATTTTAGAATACTTTAATTCAATATGCCTAGCAAAGCTTGGCCTTTCCTCTCCAGTATGCCTGCAATTCTCCCTTAAGCATTCTAAGTAAAACTTTGAAACAATTAAACTACAATTCAATGCTTTCCAGCTGTCTTACTAGACTTGCTCACCACCCTCTTTTAATGACTCCTTTCATTTTTCAATTCCCTTTATCAACTTATATTTTAGAAATCATTGCATCTGAATATTCTTAAGTTGGTAATAATAACAAAAAATTCCCTATTATTTTCTATTTATTACAATGCAAAATTCTAAAAGCAAGAATTAGTCTATTACGCTTACCTGATTACCCCATTCACAATGGGGAATTTTGCATTCTTTTCCACTGGGACAGTAAGGGATGCCAATTGCCTTGTTCATTTAGCAAAACATGCGCAAATGGCACTTTACATGACATCTAGCAATTGAAGAGGAGAGAAATTGTGCTAAAATCTGCAAGAAAAAAATTGATAGCATTCTTAGATATCTCAGTGGCAGACCAATTCCTCATATTCATGAACTTCAAATAATATTTAGTGATTTTAGTGTTTGCCAATTCACTTGTTCTTCTTTGATCTGAGTCCCACAATTACTCCATTGACATTATGCTTACTTGATTGAGAGCAAACAAGCCGAATATCAGTCTGCTAATGTAAGAGCTGAGGGAATAATGCACAGATAAAATCATGCTGTTTTATATATATATATATATATATATATATAAAATATATATATATATATTATACACACACACACACACACACACACACACAAACAAAAAAATCTTTCTTTAAATAGCACAAGACACATGGAATGCCTTGTTGTACCTTGCTAATCTTTGTGATAATCTGATTAAATTAATTAGGTAGACATTGCTTTGTCAAGGAGGAATTAGGGTCTCAAGAGAGGTGGTCATTTTCTCAACTCTCTTTTAATTGCCTGCAGGGAGTTAAATGATCTTTCTAGGATTTTTTTGTGAGATTGGGTCAGGCCTGAGCAAAGAAATTGGACAGGATTGGAATGGGGAAAATTGGGAAACAATAAATTGATAATGCTACTGTTTTGAAACATAGATTGAATGGTGAAATTAATATGTTGAAAAGCAAATAGTTTCAAAGATTCAATTCTGGTGAAAATTTTTTATTGAAAATGTCTGTAGGTCAAAAAATGAAGGCAAAACGTTATATGAAAAAACAAAACAAAGCAACTTAAAACCCTTAGGTATGTTATAGAAAGCACACCAACAAAGGTACTTCAGAAATTATAAATAAATTTTATGCTTATGGTTTCCAACATTGATTAAAGATGATAAACATTCAAAGTGACATGAAGATATTTATAAAATGACAGCAAATATATTGATTACATGAAGAGTAGCAGAATATGCCACCCCAAAATACGCTTCTTTGATATGTAGACTATTTTGGGCTGAAGAAAATCAAGATGAAAGAGATACAAGAAAAAGTTTCTGGCCTCTCTCTGTTTCACTAAAGACAAGACATTCATTTTTTAGGTGTTTTTCTCTCCTCTTTCTATCAGGAAGGACAGAAATTAATCATTGGAGACAACTCCAAATCTTGATTAACCAAGAGATGGCACCAGAGGAATCTACATAAGAAACTTTACTAACTAGTCTTTATCTACCATTAGTAGTTCCATATGTATTGCCTTCTTATAATTTGCAGACCCCAGAAACTCAAAGTCCTTTCCTTTGTCTTGTTGCTTACCTGCAAATTTATTGGTCTTTTGTTAAGATGTTATACAAGCCCAAGTTTTAACCACCACTTTGAGTTACCGATCACTGAATGCTCCTGTCTATAAGCATGATGCATTCATTAATAAAATTCTCCTTTTCTTTTGTTAAACTGTCTTTTGTCAGCCTAATTTGCAAGGCTATAGCCAATAAACTTAAGATGAGTAGAGGAAAAGTAAATTTTTTTCTTCTCTAAATAATAATATAAATACAATTGGCCAATATTATTGATGAACAACCTTCTGTTTTACTTGGCACAGATAAACTCAGATCTTTCTAATTACAACAGCTTAACTCAATCCTGCAGGCTCCAGCTAGCATTATCCTGTACCTCAGCAATATATATTCATTAGATATATGAAAGTTCTCTTCCACTCTTAGCAATGTACAGATCAATTTTCAGGAGTCATTCTGACTGAGCAATTTGATTGCATCTTAAGAGGTTCAAACTCCTCTGGCAAGATATGCTGATTTATTGGTTTCCAAATGGAAATGAAAATTCTAAGTGCTGGATCAGCAAAACCAAAGCACAGAAAGCTAGTGACCTCAGGACCCTCGAGAGAGTCCAAGTGAAGGCTGCTTGATCCCAAACTCAAAGAAAGAATTGGCTCCATAACCATTAAACAAGTTCTGATGTTCGAAACTGAAAATCGTGTGACTATGAATGACATATTCACATTTTAGTCTATGCAAATGGTTCTCCCTGGAGCAAAATTGCCCTTGGATTTTTGTGTTATAGAACTGTACAACATGGTAGCCCTGGTGGGCATCCTTTGCTGACAATGCTCTTCCATGCTCTTTATCACTTGTTTAAATTCTACCCCATCCTGAAAATTTTTATTTAGCGACCATCATGTCTCTTTCTCTCTCTAACATCTCAGAACAAATAATTCTAAATGCTACTTCAAATTGCTAAAAGTCTTTTCATATGTTTTAGTCTTCACCACTAAATTATTCCTTATGAAGGGAAACATTGCCTTGTAATTCAGGAATACTTAGCCTTTGACTCAGTGTTTACTAAAGATTTTTAAAACAATCTTGAAATACAGAAGATAAGTAACATTTATTTGCTTGACTGTTCCTTAATGAGTTAGAAGCAACCCATGTCCTCAAGAATTTCATGCTATATTGATGACTCCAAGCAATTCTGTATTTTTTTTTCTAATAAGTACTGCTCTTTCTGTTTTTCTTTGAAAAATTTCTGCTTAGTCCCAGAACTCAACTCAAATGTTATCTCTGTTTATTGAGACAGTGAATTATTCTCTTTGACTTAAATATTCTCACGTAGCAATCTCTCTTGCCTCATACATTTAAAGGACACTTCCTTACTGGCAGCAGTGCATATCAACTTGCATTTTACAAAACTTTTTCTATCAATGTTGGCAATTTGTAACTAGTTCCAAGGTTTTAAAGGGGGCAAGGCTTGGTCTCAGATTGAAAGTTCGTTGAGACTCAATTAAAACTTCATTCTGCAGTATTGTGTGTGTATGTAATATGTGTGTATATCCTACAAAAAAAACATACACACACACACACACATATATATATATATATATATATGCACACACACATATATGTTATCCTATATAGGAAAACATATATACACACACCCACATGTACACATATACACATACATATATATTATCCTATATAGGAAAACAGATATATATGTGTACATATATATACATACACATGTTTACATGTTATCCTACAAAGGAAAACATATAAATATATAAAAAGCATATATGTTTTTACATATACAAACACACACAAAACTTTCAATTTTATTACATCAGCTGCTGCACCATGTGGGGAAGTGGGGAAGAGCAAGTTGCTGTTCATGGGTATGGGTTACCCACGTGATAGAGATTTGAATTTCACCCTAACAAGGGCTAACTTGCCAAAACTCCTTTAATTCAGTTTTTCTATTAACAAGTGTTAATAGAAAGTTATTATTTTTGTGCTGTTATGAGTCTTTTGTGCTTTAAATAAAATAATACATCCTATTTCTTAATAATCACATTTGATTTTATATATTTAATGAATATCTCCCTTCCAAACATTAGAATTTGGAATCCATTGCATTCTTTTGTGAGATAATCTAAATATCTTTTGTGAGTTTATCTTTTGTGAGATAATCTAACTATAACCTCAAATAAGTCATCTCACATTGATATCTCCATTTTTCTTAAGAAAAAAATATCATACCTTATTGTTTTATTTCCAGAACTGCATTCTTACTACTCTTTACTTTCAAGTAATTTGTTAAATCAAAAAGCAATTTAAAAATACCTTCTGTATAAAACGCCAAGGAACAGAATCATGTATGGATTCCACAGAACTTCCCAGCTCCTTCATGGGCCCAAACACTGTGAAGTCACAAATGAAGAGATAAAATTCTGCACTCAGAGAACTCATAGAATGACTTAGATATTATTAGATGTTTTGAAATAGAGTGCATAGAAATCATAGAGCAAGTTTTATAAAACTGGCTTTACCCATATCCCCGTTTCCTTGAATCTTTCCCCTCTTGGAAGCACCTGAAATACCTTCCTATTTGTCTCCTGCATGCAGCCCTCCACGGCAAGCTGACTCCCTCTCCCTGTTGACTTGCTGCTCATACACGCCATGTGCTTCATACTGAACAATTTGTCGTGGGTATAGGTTCTAAATACATACTATGTGCCCTTCCCCAGGAGGCCTGACCACTATCCCAGCATCTTCCATTAAGGTGGCTACAGACTAATAAGGTACAAAGGATACTTTCAAATTTAAAAAATTATGAGTGAGGTGTTGAGGAATTGGTAATACTGAGAAAAATGTCACTGACTAGTGTTGAGAAGTATTATTTCGATAATTCCAAGGACTTGCTTTTATAAAAATGTCTTTCTATTTTTTACTTTCTTAAGTTTCTACCAACTTTGTCCTTTTTTTCAACATCACCACCAATTGCCCTTCATAGTTTTGAGGACAATATAAAATAGTAATTTTTCAATGCTGAGGCCAGTTCTGTTATGTTAGTGTTTGTCATATGGACTAAGGAACTGAAACTGAAACCAGCCCTGTTAGCCCACAGAGCTAATGTTTATGGATTATTTTGAATAAAAATAGAAATTGTACCTCCCAGTCTCAAAATTTGGGAAAGTTACATTTGCCTTATTTAAGTTTCTTTCTCAGGAAACCAACTGATATTGTTTGCATGTTGTTCCCTGTAAATCTAATATTGAATTGTAATCCCCAATGTTAGAGGCAGAGCCTGGTGGGAGGTGGCTAGATCATAAGGATGAGTTTCTCCTGAATGACTGAGTGTCACTTCCCTGGTACTGTTCTTGTGATAGTGAGTTCTCATAAGATCTGGTTGTTTTAAGTGTGTGGCACCTCTATCCACCACCCCGTCTCCTGCTCGTGCCATGTAACTTGCCTGCTCCTGCTTTGCTTTCCCCCATGAGTAAACACTCTCTTAGACCTCCCCAGAAGCCAAGCAGATGCCAGCACCATGTTTCCTGTACAGCCTGCACAACTGTGAGCCAATGAAACGTTGTTTCTTATTAAACTACCCAGTCTCAGGTATTTTTTATGGCAACACAAGAATGGCCTAATGCACCAACCATCAGGCCTCCAAGATAGTATCGTGAAACTGAAGCTTATCATATCACCACATCTGATCAAGGACATGCCAAACCCCTCACTTGTCATGATTGCCTTAAATGCCTACCTGCTTTCTGTTGAAGGCTTCAAAGCTTCAAAGCTTCTTCCTCACCCCTCCCTAACTTTTGTTTTTACACACATGATGCTTCCCTGCTCTTTAAACTCCTAACTTTAGATGATAGAGGAGATGGATTTGAGACTGATCTCCCATCTCCTTTACCACAGATCCCAGATAAAGCCTTCTTCCCTGACACGACTTTTTGTCTCAGTGATTGGCTTTCTGTGTAGCAAGCAATGGGGACATAGAACAAATCCCTAGTGTTTCAGTATCAAAATCATTGTGAATGTGATTTAGGGCAATCATTACATGCCAGGAATCAGAGGTAAGCAGTATGGGTAGTATCCATTGATGGATTATATAAAAACTTTGCTTTTTGATGATAACAAGAGGCAATCAATTCTATTTAGACAGTGAAATAGAGTTGAGGTTGATTAGGTGTAGACACTAATTGATAGGTGCCACAAATCCTTACAAATTTATCCATTACCGTGACTGTAAGTGACCGAAGTTTCCTTGGTTAACTTGGTATTTAAAGAAGGACACTGCAAAAGCAATAGTTTTGATTGAAAAAAAAATGATAATAGTGTCAGGTAAAATAATTTTCAATAATTTTTTTCTAAATTAATTCACCTGTCCCTTTGTTCATTCATTTATTCATTCCTTCAGTCAATCATGTAGCCAACACATCTTCCTGATGATTTTTCTCTTTGCCTAAAGATATAACACATACATGGCCCAGTCTACTAGGAGTCAGAGACCACAGGAAAGACAAATACTAAATCAATAAGATAATAACTAGATGTATAATTATATATTGTGATGAATACTATAAATGATAAGAACAGGGTTTTATGAAATAAACTGAGGATACCCAAGTGAGTTTATAAAAGCGATGTTACAGTCATGTGTCTATATAATGACATTTTGGTCAATATGGACCACATATATGACAGTGGTTCCTTAAGTTTAGAATATCCTATTTTTACTGTAATTTTTCTGTTTAAATATTTTAGATACATAAATACTTGTATCACAATTGGTCAGTATGAACCACATATATGGTCCATAAGTTTCTATTATCCTATATCCTATTTTTACTGTATTGTTTTTGTTTAAATATTTTTAGATACATAAATACTTACCTTGTTTCATAATTGCTTACAGTATTCAGTACAGTAACATGCTGCTAAGGTTCATAGCCTAGGAGCAATAGGCTATGTCATCTAGGTTTGTGTAAGTACACTCTAGGATGTTCATGTAATGATAACATCACTTACCAATGCATTTCTCAGAACATATCCCCATTGTTAAGTGACATACATCTGTATAGAGTTTATAAAAAGCCATTCCTATGTAGTCTACTTGGATTTTGCTTTCCATACTTCTTGGGTTTAATTTGCCATAGCACTCACAAAACTCAAGGAAACAGTTTACTTATATTTATTTACCTATTTATAATAAAGAATATTACAAAGGAATACAGATGAATAGCCAGATGGAAGCGATGTGCAGGGTTAGCATGGGGGAAGGGCCATGAAGCTTTCATTTCTTTTCCAGCAGCACTATCTTGCAAGAACCTCAGCATGTTCAGCTATCCAGAATCTCCTGGAATCTAGTCCTTTTGGATTTTTATAGAAGTGCCATATGTAGACACAACTGATTAAAGAAATGGCCATTGGTGATCAACTTAACCTTCAGCCTTTCTCCCCTTCCTGGTGGTTGGAGGATGGGACTGAAAGCCCTAAATCTCTAATTTTGTCTTTGTCTTTCCTGTGAATGACCCACATCCTGAAATCATCCAGGGACAGCCAGACACCTGTCAACCCATTAGCATACAAATGACATTTAAAACTCCTGAGATTCCAAGAGTTTTAGGAGCTGTGTCAGGAAACCTGGGGGAAGACCAAATCTATCTATATATATCCATATATATATTTCACAATATCACAGACAGCCCCTATAGCAAATTGATATACATTTTATGTTTCTAGAAATATTTTATATATTAATCTGTATTTATCCTGGTTTATCACATATAAAATAAAAAAGGGCTTACATTTTTTAGTGTTTCTTAATGATACAAAAATGTCACTTTTCATACATGGGCTAGCAGAGGATTCACGGGAGGTTTCAATGACAATTTTATTTCTAATTATTACAAGTTAATTTAAATCACTCGAAAAAACTCAATGTCTGACTAAGTCTGCTTTTTGGCATAAGAGTCTTTTCTTATAAACACTAGCAGAGAATAGGTGTTATGATTCCATTCTATATTACATAAATTAATCATCATTCTCTAAAAATTAAATGATTAAGTCATATCAAATTTGCATTATGATGACTTAAAAGGGAAATGTGTTTACTTGAATGCGTGCAACGAACAAAGGGAAAACTGCAAAAACCACCTATTCAGAAACTAACAATTAGGCTGCTTTGAGCAGTCACTCATGTAAGCTTTGAAATTCACCATTAATAGGAATGTAATGTAAGGTGCTGGGCCACTGGAGTCATTCCTTTGGAACCCTAACGTTTGCCCTGCTAAGGATCTTTGTGTGCTGATGGTCTCCAGTCAATGTTTCATATCATCTTCCATCTCCCACACTGGGTATAATTAAGGGGAGCCATTTGTTGCCTAATATATTCTTCTGGAACAGTTCTCAATCTGCCAGATCCTCCTGGTGAGTGAGATGGAGAAGCATGTTGATTTCTAGGCCATCTGGCATAGATTATATACCATAGCTTCACTTTCTAAGTGGTCCCTGAGTTCCCTGAGTGCCCTGAACAAGAAACTGTCTTTAAAAGGCCCAACTGACTGTTTCCTGAGAATCATCCTTTATTATATCCACCCAGAGAATTTGTTTGTGCAGTATTCATTTTTAGCTGAGGGTACTCAGCTTTTCTTTCTCCAAGGGACTTAGAATTTATGTGTGTGTTTGTTTGTTTTGCTTTGGGTTTTGATTTTTATCCACCTTAATCTTCTATATTAGCAATATTCTGCTAGATCCTCTGTGCAAAGGTAAATATTTTAAATAAGTCCATGGTCTTATACATTTGTTTAGTTGAAAGTAATTACAAAACAAATGTAAGTATGGCAAAGTAAATGTGCTTAATCTATTCAGAGAAAAAGGAGAAGATTTACACATGTAATAAATGAGATACAAAGCAACAGGGGTTGTATTTTTATATTCCTCATATCACCTACTTAGTGCCTGTCACTTAGTAGAATATGAGTATATGCTACAAATCAGTTGACTTGAGCAATGTTGCACTTAATTCTCCCTTTTAAAAACATATGAGTCATTTTCTTTCACTGGTAACTGAATTTAATAAAATGTATCGACAACAAGGTTGTTTGTCTTTTTTAAAACACCCATATGAAATAAATACACAACTATTAGTGTATTCTGCCCATTGAAACTGAAGTGAGAAAACAAACAAAAACTTGAAATTGAAATTGACTATGGGTTATTTTTAGGTTTCTTCTTTCCTTTCTTCCTCTCTCCCTCCTTCCTTTGTTTTTTCCTTTTTATTCAAAAACTATATTGTTAATTTCTGTATCTGAGAGAGATGCATTTTTGTAGTCAAAAGAGTAACTGAGATTTGTGTTGTAAGGAGCAAATGTCAGCAAATGTCAGCAGTTCTGATCAGACTGAAATAATTATTTATTAAAAATAAAGTCTCCCTAAAACAGTTTAGACTAAAATAAAACAGATCATGACCAGTCTTTGCTTTCTCACTTTGAATTGTAGGTGACAACACCCTCAAAATCTCTTCTGCCAAGATCCTTAATAAAAAAGTTTAACCACACTTATTGTCAAGCAGTGAGAACATAGATGAGTAGAGAATTGTGTCACACACTGAAGACTTCTCTCTCTGACATATCATGATTCATGGTAATAATTTTTCATTTATTCATTCATTTTTTTAAATGAAAATGAGAAATTGACCAGAGTGGTGAATAAGACAAATTTCCTCAATCATTTATTTAGAGCTATTAGAGGAAACATAAAATAAACAAATAAATATATGATATCAGTTTGTGTTATATGCTATGCAAAAAAAACAAAAAATGAAGTGAGGTTATGGATAAGAGAGAATAAGATTAGCAGAGTCTTAATATGGCCATGATAATGAAAGGTCTTTCTAAATAAGTGACTGTAATGGCTTTATGACATGTCAACTTAGCTAGGTTATGATCCCCAGATATTTAAAACAGTATTGTAGAAGTGCCTGTGAAGAAATTGTGCAGATGTTTAACTAAAGCCACTACTCAGTTGACTTTACGCAAGGATTACTCTTCTGGATGACCCCGACAATGAGTCAGAAAGCTTTAAATCAAAGTTGAGACTTTTCTGAGAGATAGGAGCATTTCTTTTCTTTTAATTTTGTTTCTTTTCATTGCATTTTAGGTTTGGGGGTACATGTGAAGAACATGCAAGATTGTTGCATAGGTACACACGTGGCAGTGTGATTTGCTGCCTTCCTCCCCTTCACCTATATCTGGCATTTCTCCCCATGCTATCTCTCCCCAACTCCCCACCCCCTGCTGTCCCTCCCCTATTTCCCCCCAACAGATCCCAGTGTGTAGTGTTCCCCTCCCTGTGTCCATGTGTTCTCACTGTTCAACACCCACCTATGAGTGAGAACATGCGGTGTTTGATTTTCTGCTCTTGTGTCAGTTTGCTGAGAATGATGGTTTCCAGGTTCATCCATGTCCCTACTAAGGACACGAACTCGTCATTTTTGATGCATTTCTGCCTGAAGATAGCAACTTCATGCCCATGGAACTGTAGCACACATGATCTTCCTTTCCTGACTACCTGCCCTGCACACTTTGGACTTGATAAGGCACCCTCCACAATTACATAAGCCATTTTCTCTAACAAATTTCTCTCTCTCTCCCCCACTGCCCTCTCTCTCTGGAATTTCTAGTTCTGGGGTTTGGGGAAATAGAAATAGTGAGCTGAACGACGGGGTGGTGGTGAGAGATAGTAATACCTCGGAGTAAGATAATGAGCAAGAACTAGTTATAAGTAACAAAAAGCTCCAGCGTAACTGAAAGTGTGACTGAGGAAAACTGGTAGCAAGATTAACTGGGGAGATAAAATCAATGAACTGAGAGGACAAGCTTTTGAAAGTATCATTTATGTGGGTATTAAATTTATCAAGACTGATGATCGATTTCATCTGGAAAGATTGAATGGAAGTCTGATGTCAAATCCTCAAAGAATGCTGTAGGGTTTCCATATAACTGTAGCAAGAAGTGTTGGGTGCCTTAGATAATTCTGGAAAAAATACCAGAGTGGATACTTTCTTTCTTTCTTTTTTATTATACTTAAGTTCTGGGATACATGTGCAGAACATGTAGGTTTATTACATAGGTATACATGTGCCATGGTCATTTGCTGTACCCATCAACCCGTCATCTACATTAGATATTTCTCCTAATATTATCCCTCCCCTACATCCCCACTCCATGACAGGCCCCAGTGTGTAATGCTCCCCTCCCTATGCCCATATGTTCAAATTGTTCAACTCCTGCTTATGAGTGAGAACATGCAGTGTTTTGTTTTCTGTTCCTGTGTAGTTCGCTAAGAATGATGGTTTCCAGCTTCATCCATGTCCCTGCAAATGACATGAACTCATTGGCTTTTATGGCTGCCTAATACTCCATGGTGTATATGTAACAAATTTCTTTATCCAGTCTATTGTTGATGGGCATTTGGGTTAGTTCCAAGTCTTTGCTATTGTGAACAGTGTTACAATAAATATACCTCTGCATGTGTCTTTATAGCAGAATGATTTATAATTCTTTGGGTATATACCTAGTAATGGGATTGCTGGATCAAATGGTATTTCTGGTTCTAGATCCTTGAGGAGTTGCCACACTATCTTCCACAATGGTTGAAATAATTATCACACCCACCAACAGTGTAAAGGCGTTCCTATTTCTTCACATCTTCTCCAGCATTGGTTGTTTCCTGACTTTTAATGATTGCCTTTATTAAAAGTGTGATATAATATCTCATTGTGATTTTGATTTGCATTTCTCTAATGACCAGTGATGATGAGCTTTTTATCATATGTTTGTTGTCCACATAAATATCTTCTTTTGAGAAATGTCTATTCATATCTGTTGCCTACTTTTTGATTTTTTTTTCTTGTAAATTTATTTAAGTTCTTTGTAGATTCTGGATATTAGCCCTTTGTCAGATGGATAGATTGCAAACAATTTTCTCCCATACTATAGTTTGCCTGTTCACTCTAATGATTTTTTATTTTGCTGTGCAGAAGCTCTTTAATTTAATTAGATACCATTTGTCAATTTTGGCTTTTGTTGCCATTGCTTTTTGTGTTTTAGTCATAAAGTCTTTGCCCATGCCTATGTCCTGAATGGTATTGCCTAGGTTTTCTTCCAGGGCTTTTTTGGTTTTAGGTTACATTTAAAACCTAAATTTAAATTTAAATTTAAATCTTACATTTAAATCTTTAGTCCATGTTGAGTTAATTTTTGTATAAAATGTAAGGAATGTTTTTGATGAGCTCATGCCCTTTTTTAGGGACATGGATGAACCTGGAAACCATCATTCTCAGCAAACTGACACAAAAGCAGAAAATCAAACACCGCATGTTCTCACTCATAGGCGGGTGTTGAACAATGAGAACAAATGGACACAGGGAGGGGAGCACTACACACTGGGGTCGTTGGGGGGAAATAGGGGAGGGACAGTGGGGGATGGGGAGCTGGGGAGAAATGCCAGATATAGGTGAAGGGGAGGAAGACAGCAAATCACACTGCCATGTGTGTACCTATGCAACTATCTTGCATGTTCTTCAAATGTACCCAAAAACCTAAAATGCAATTAAAAAAAAAGAACTGAAGATCCTAGAAATTAAAAAAAAAAAAAAAGATGTAAGGAAGGTGTCCAGTTTCAGTTTTCTGCATAGGGCTGGCCAGTTTTCCCAACACCATTTATTAAATAAAGAATCCTTACCCATTGCTTGTTTTTGTCAGGTTTGCCAAAGATCAGATGGTTGTAGATGTGTGGCATTATTTCTGAGGACTGTGTTCTGTTTCATTGGTCTATATATTTGTTTTGCCACAAGTACCAAGCCATTTTGTTTACTGTAACCTTGTGGTAAAGTTTAAAGTCAGGTAGTGTGATGCCTCCAGCTTTGCTCTTTTTGCTTAGAATTGTCTTCACTATACGGGTTTCTTCTTGATTCCATACAAAATTTAAAGTAGTTTTTTTGAATTCTGTGAAGAAAGTCCATGATAGCTTGTTGGGGATAGCATTGAATTATAAATTATTTTGCACAGTATGATCATTTTGATTCTTCCTATCCATAAGCATGGAATGTTTTTCCTTTTGTTTGTGTCCTCTCTTATTTCCTTGAGCAGTGGTTTGTAGTCCTCCTTGGAGAGATCTTTCACATCCCTTGTAAGTTGTATTCATACGTATTTTATTCTCTTTGAAGCAACTGGAAATAGGAGTTCACTCATGATTTGGGCTCTCTGTTTGTCTATTATTGGTGTATAGGAATGCTTGTGATTTTTGCACATTGATTTTTGTATCCTGAGAATTTGCTAAAGTTCCTTATCAGTTTAAGGAATTTTTGGGCTGGGATGATGGGACTTTCTAAATATACAATCATGTCATCCACAAACAGAGATAATTTGACTTCATCTCTCACTATTTGAATACTCTTTATTTATTTCTCTTGCCTGATTGCCATGGCCAGAATTTTCAATACTATGTTGAATAGAAGTGGTAAGAGAGGGCATCCTTGTCTCATGCCAGTTTTCAAAGGGAAATCTTCCAGCTTTTGCATACAGTAGGTTATTGTCTGTGGGTTTGTAATAAATAGGTCTTATTATCATGAGATACATTTCATGAATACCTGGTTTATTGAGTGGTTTTGTCATGAAGGGGTGTTGAAGTTTATTGAAGACCTTTTCTGCATCTATTGAGATAGTCATGCAATTTTCATCATTGGTTCTGTTTATGTGATAGGTTATGTTTATTGATTTGTATATGTTGAACCAGCCTTGGATCCAGGGATGAAGCTGACTTGATCGTGGTGGATAAGCTTTTTAAATGCACTGCTGAATTCGGTTTGCCAATATTTTATTGAGGATTTTTGCATCAATGTTCATCAGGGATATTGGCCTGAAATTTTCTTTTTCTATTGTGTCTCTGCCAGGATTTGGTATCAGGATGATATTGAACTCACAAAAAGAGTTAGGGAGGAGTCCCTCTTTTTCTATTGCTTTGGATAGTTTTAGAAGAAATGGTACCAGCTCCTCTTTGTACCTCTCATAGAATTTGGCTGTAAATCAGACGGGTTCTGGACTTTTTTCAGTTGGTAGGCTATTAATTACTGCCTAATTTCAGAACTTGTTATTGGTCAACTCAGGGATTCAACTTCTTCCTGGTTTAGTCTTGGGAGGGTATATGTGTTCAATAATTCATCCATTTATTCTAGATTTTTAGTTTATTTGCATAGAGGTGTTTATAGTATTCTCTTACAGTGATCTGTATTTATGTGGGATCAGTGTTTATATCCCCTTTATCATTTTTTAATTAAGTCTATTTGATTCCTCTCTGTTTTCTTCTTTATCAGTCTGGCTAGTGATTTATCTATTTTGTTAATCTTTTCAAAAGCCAGATCCTGGATACACTGAGTTTTTTTTTTAAGAGTTTTTCATGTCTCTATCTCCTTCAGCTCTGCTCTGAACTTAGTTATTTCTTCTGCTGGATTTTGAATTTGTTTGCTTTTGCTTCTCTAGTTCTTTTAATTGTGATGTTAGGGTGTTTATTTTAGATCTTTCCTGCTTTCTACTGTGGGAATTTAGTGCTATAAATTTCCCTCTAAACCCTGCTTTAGCTGTGTCCCAGAGATTCTGGTATGTTGTGTCTTTGTTCTGACTGGTTTCAAAGAACTTAAGGTGCCATGAGATTCAGTGTCTGGTGAGGGCCAACTTCCTGTTCATAGAATCACCCCTTTATGCTGTGTTCTCACAACTCATGTATAATGCAAAAGGCAAATAAGCTCCCTAGGACCTTTCCCTATAATAGCACTAATCCCATTCATTAAGGCTCTACATAAATGATCTCATCACACCCCAAAGACCTCACCTTTTCATATCATCACCTTGGGTGTTAGGGTTTCAACCCATGATTTTGGGGGGAACACAAACATTTAGACTATGGAAAATGGCATTTTAAAGAAGAGGTGGGGACAATGATATGAGGTTGGTCATGAGAAGCAAAAAAGACATCAACCTTACCTTCAGTCACAGTAGTACCCTTGATATGGAAAGGAAGAAAAAGAACACCAGAAAGCAGTGTGCTCAGTTAAGGAGGCTTGGTTTCTTAAGGAGCTTGTGGAAACAAAATTGATGCTACAGACATAGGCTGGGGTGGTCCTACAAAGTGCTCATGGTGATCTGTCCTCCTTAAATCAGTGGACAGTTTTATGGCTATGGTTGTCCCTGGAAAAACTGAGGAAAACAGAAGGCTTCCCACTCAGCACCATGAAAGTTTCCTATTAGCATCATTTTGTGTCCATACAGTGTAGCAGGTTTGCAATGCACACATAACTAGCCATGGGGTAACCTTGTTCACAGCCATGTGAATTCTCTTTATGCAGAGCAAGAATGCGTTTATTTACCCAGCTACCTAAATAAGAGTTTTCTCTCTGCCTCATCCCCTGTCTTAAATCAATCACCAAGTCCTTCACAGGTCTCCAAGGCTGCTACTTCTTTTTCAAGTTTGCCATCTTCTGTCTTGGCATTCAGACCACTCTCATTTGTCTTTGGTATTATTACAACTTTGCTGCAGCATCCAGGCTTGTCTCCCTCCCTTCAGTCTTCAAGCCTCTAATCCTTTTACATTGTCTACAGCCAGAGTCATAGTTTCAAAATGTAAAACTAATGCTACATTTCCCAATTAAAAATGCTTAATATACTGACAAAGACGTATCTAAGAAAAAAAAAAAAGAAAAAAACTTAATAGCTCTCTCATGCTTCCAAGATAAAGTTCAGTCTCTTGCCACAGCATCCAATACCCTTATGATCTGGCTTGTTTATAATCAATCCTCACTACTGTCTTTGCTGCTTCTGACCTTGAACTCTCAATTAGCTATACTGAACAACTGATATTTCTTCAATACACCATGCGGTGTACACCATTGAATTTGCCCTCTGCTTGGACCTTGTAGCCTCCTACTACTCATTCTTAGGTCTCCCCTTAGATGCCACTTCCTCTGAGAAGCCCTCCATGATAATGCAATGGATGACCTTTCTCTGTTTCCAGAGACCTCTATTCTTATTTTGCCCACAGCACTTACCAGTTAGGCTTGAAATGGTCTGTTTTTATGTCTGTCTCGTCTGCTAGAACAAGTTCTTTGGCAAAAATTATGTTTGGTTTCCCTCATCGTTAGCATCTGAGGGACTAGCATAGCATGAGGCATGCATTGCAAAGTCAGGGAAAAACAGCATCAGTAAAGGGAAAAATCGTTAGCCAATTAAAATAAAGAGCAGCTCTGATTATGTATGAGAATGTTCTCTGCCTACCCACATACATAGACATTTCTAGAGATTTACAGTTAAGAAAAGATGTCCTTTCTCTTGGCATGAGTAAAAGTTCTTTCAACAGATTTAGGAACAATTTGTATATCTAATACCACTTAAATTAGAGCCCAAGGAATGTTCAGTAAGGGCAATTTTACACAGTGGATAACTTAGGTCTTGCAGCCATCCAACTTTTGCTCCAGTTACACCATTGTTTTCTCTCAGTATCTTTGTTGACATCTACATATCAGACTGTTTGAAATGTATGCCTGCATGAACACTAATTGAGGACATAGTTTTATGTCTTTCCCAGAGCTTCCTCCATCTCTTGCTAATTAAGAAATAGAACTGGGCAGGCATGGTGGCTCAGGCCTGTAATCTCAGCACTTTGGGAGGGCGAGGCGGGTGGATTACCTGAAGTCAGGAGTTCAAGACCAGCCTGATCAACATGGTAAAACCCCATCTCTACTAAAAGTACAAAAAAATTCGCAAGCTTTGGTGATGGGCACCTGTAATATCAACTATTTGGGAGGCTGAGTCAGGAGAATTGCTTGAACCCAGGAGGCAGAGGTTGCAGTGAGCTGAAACCATGCCATTGCACTCCAGCCTGAGTGACAAGAGTAAAATTATATCTCAAAAAAAAAAAGAAGAATAAAAGAAAAAGAGAAAGAAAAAGAAATAGAAATCGAGCTATAACATTATATTATATTCAAGGCAGCATTATCTCTTAATTGCATGTAGAAGACTTCTAGGGACATTGCAATTGGTCTGCCATGACATCTTTTTATTTATTAAAAAAACAAATTTTAAGCTTATGTTATATGCCAAGCTTTGGGGATACAACAGTAAAGACCATCAGCCAGGTAACTGTTCTCCTACTTCTTATGAACTAGGAGGAGAGGCAGCAATGAACAAATAAAAGTATAATGTGTTCATTGAAGGAGTAAAACAGAGTGCTACAGGTGCACCTCTGGGGTTTGGGAAAGGCTTTTCTAAGGAAGTGATACATAAGCTGTGGCAGATGAAAGAACTAGTTAAAAAACTGTAGCTCATTTAGTAGGTCCTGCTTTCTTGATGCCTCATGAAGAAACCTACCCTCTTGCTGCTAGGGCTGCTGCTTTATCTTGCTAGTCCTGCAGTCACAGTCACCTGAATGATGACTCTTATTGCTACCAGAGTTGTGAGAGCTGCTGCAATGGCGCAGCCTAAAAGCTCCAAAACTGTGTGCCATTCTCCCAAGAAACCTCAATGAAAGGAAACCGATATGGCAAAAATGGTGACACGGAAACCCTAACTGCTGCTACCCACACTGAAGCCATCTCATCACACCCCAGTACCACTCTGTAGTCACTAGCACCATCCATTGTATACACTTACCTACAGCATACCAATGCAGGACCACTGCATTGAAAATACCCCATTTCTCCTATGTCTTGTGCCCATCTATTTCGTTGTTCTTGAATCCCACAGAAAGAATTATGCGAACCACTTTAAGTTTTTTTCATTTTGTAATTGCAGATCTTTCTGGAAAGACTAAGCTGTGGGCCCATGGAGATGGGAGCAGGTGGATAAGACAAGTCTGCATAGCAGATGCCATATTGTACTCAACATTGCTCTTCATTTAATCAAAGCCAAGCTTTTGATACCACTTCCTTTCACTTAGGATTTATAAGGATATTTAAATTAGACTCAACTAATACTATTCTGCAATGAGTTGCACAGGAAATGCTTGATACCATAGTTGTCATAGTACAGAGAAACAAATTACCAAAGCCGTATTAATGAAGAACAAGTTATTATTCAGTGCTACATAGGCATTGATATGGTTGGGCTTTGTGTCCCCACCCAAAGCTCATCTCAAAATGTAATCTTCATAAGCCCCACCTATTCAGGAAGAGACCAGGTAGGAGGTGATTGGATCATGTACGGTTTCCCCCATGTTGTTCTTGTGAGTTCTCATGAAATCTGATTGTTTTTTAAGGCAGTTTTCCCTGCTCTTGCTCACTCTCTTCTGCTGCATTGTGAGGAAGGTCGTTGCTTTCTCTCTGCTGTCTGCCATAATTGTAAGTTTCCTGAGGTCTTCCCAGCCATGCCGATCTGTAAGGCAAGTAAACCTCTTTCCTTTATAAATTACCCAGTCTCGGGTATTTTTCTTATAGCAGTGTGAGAACAGACTAATACAGTCATCTTCATTTAAATGTAGATGATAGACACCCTATATATACAAAGATTTTTAAAAGAGGCAAGCAGCCAAGACCATGCATTTAGGAACATATTTAGAAGATGCCTTTTTAGTAAATGTAAATGCATTTCTGGTTAGCAGATTCAACCTAGGAAATGATGAAGCATTTGTGAAATATTTTAAAGAGATTTTCATATACTAATTAGCTAAATGTATACAACATCAGGGTAACTATTATTTAGAAACATTCAGATCAGACTGGCTAATTGAAAATTTTGTCACATAAATGTGAAATGACAAATTTACTACCTAAAGCTATTCATCCCTAAATTTTGCATACATTAATGTCATTATATCACTTCCTGTCTGGAATAGTAAAATGGGTAGTTATTATTTTTTTATTAGTAAGAATTGTCTCTCCTATAGCATGCTTTCCAAATGCTTTCTTATTGCTTTTCCTAGATGAGACATATTTTCTGGGAAAGAGTCAAGTTTTTTTGAACTTTTGTCATAAAAGAAAATTATATATTAGGGACAGAAAAGATAATTCCTGATACAAATCTCTATATTGTTGATGCACAGGTCAGTGTTCAGTGGACTATACAAAGTGTCAATTGAATAAACTGATACAATAGATAAACTGGGTAATTACTTAGGGTATTTACTTTATATCTAATAAACCTATGTATCTCTGAGGTTGATATGCCATAAACCTGCACTTACTTGAACTGTTCCTACTGAGCCCTCTCATTGACCATAGTAAAGGTCCCTTCTTAGCCAAAACAAGATTGACTCAGATTAGATAAGATCCAGAAGACTGGATAAGAAATATTTACCAACATATCTCACATTCTACTTCTACCTCAAATGCTTCCAAAATGAAGACCTTATCACCATATTTCTTTCCTTAATTAATTTTCTATACTCAGTATTTTGAATCATTTTCCCAGTTAGTATGTTTTGGGTTCTTTGCAGCTATTCCACAATATAATAAATTCCAGAATTTCAACTTTGTGATCCTTTATTCTTAAGATATTAATTAAAACAATCAATAAAAATCAAAACATAATTTGATATCATTCGAGTTGTTAGGTAATACGTTCAGTGCTGTTAGGCAAAAAAATGATGTGATTCACAAAGTGATAGTAAATTTAAAAAATTAATTTATCTCTTCAGAGTGTTTAAGAATACAAATATAAGGCAGCAAATGAAAGGAAACTCATAATTGATTTTATCAGAAGGAAATGGGTTGTCTTTCTTAATCATAGCTCTTGTGATTAAGTCACTCAAATTAACCTCAAGAAGATAAAAAGCAGAGAAGTCGGAGGCATGTGAAAATGAGGTGGGTATTTAGTGTAAGGCTATTGGGCTATTTCATGGAATCTGAAGAAAGACATATATTTAAGCTTTTTCAGGAACTGAATCTCATTATTATTAATTTTATTTTTAGGATCTTGCTTTTTCCCTTTCTAGGCCTTGAGAAGTTGTTGTTTTTAATTACATGCTTGCTTGATTCAAGTCTCATTTTACTATGAAATCAGCATTTTCTTTATTTACAAGACCAACCAAGGCAAACAAGATTGTGAAACCCACCTGCAGATCTAAAAGAAGACCTGGTGAATTTAGCCTGAATCTAGTGCCCATTTCTGGCCAAATAAACAATGACCAGAGGTCAGTTCCACACAGAAGTGGTCTAACCAGATGGGATGGGCAGGAAATTTTCAGGAAAATAAAATGAATCACGGGTTGAGTGAACCTCACAAGATGTCTTCTCTATTGGTACAACATAATTTTTTAGAGGAAAATTTAAAATATCCATGTTAGTGAGCCCTTGCTAATAATCGTTCTAATTAAGGCCTTTTTTCAGAAAATGATTTGTTCACAAGTGAGAGGTCACCTGGTAAAGAAAGAAGCCATCTTCTTGTATCTTGATTATAACTGACTATGATCTGGTTAACTACTGTTTCTTTTATGATAAATTTTGGAAGATTCTATAGTACAATTATATTAGTCAAAGTTCCCTAGAAAAAGAAAACCAGTAGGATGGATAATGGATGGATAGAGAGAAGGATACATGATAGATGGAAAGCCAGCTAGCTAGATACATACACACATACATACATACATAGATCTATTTTGAGGAATTGGCTTGTAAAGTTTATTCAACTGGCAAGTCTAAAAGCTGTATGGCAAGCTGGCAAGCTAGAGATTCAGATAAAACTTGAAATTGGAGTCTTATGTCTAAAAGCCAGAAACTCAAGTAGAATTTCTATGTTGCAGAAGAGAAACAGGATCCATTATTTTTCAGGAAACCTCAGTCTTTTCTCTTCAGAACTTAAACTTATTGGACGAGCCCCATGCACATTATGAGGAATAATCCGCTTTATTTAAAGTCAACTGATTTTTAAATGTTAATTACATCTTTTTATAACAAAATCTAGATGAAAGTTTAACTAAACATCTGTCACTAAGGTGTAGTAAATTGTCACATAAAATTAATTATCGCAGTAAATAAATATTCTTGTTTTTTTTAATATTAATCCTGAACTGCTAACTACTTAAAGTTCTATAAGGAAGTCTGTGTTGTCTTTTTTATCTTCTTATTACTATATTTTTTAGTATTTAACTATCCAGTATGCTTTTATAGTGTTATTTAAGAATAAAAAGCCAGACATTAATGCACTTGTATACATTTTCTTTTGAAATTCTTTAAAAAAATTTCAAGTCCTCATTTTGTTATTTGCAAACTATTTTCCTAATGTTTCAACAAATGAAATTTACATCATTACAAGATATGTGACAATATTAGGAAAGAGATGTTTTGGGATTGCAAGAAATTAAATAACTCCTATTTTTATTGTTACAAATGGCCAAGTCAAAAATAAAAGAAGAAAAAGCACGTCTGGCTATAGAGAGTGATAAATTGTAGTGCAAGTTAAATATTGATGAAAATGAGAATGCATGAGTAAAGAGAAAGTTCACAGTAGATATGAAACTTTTAGGTGAGAAACTAAAGCTCTTCTGCAGAAACTGAGGAAATCAACAAATTGGCAAAACAGAATGACAGAATAACTGAGAAATAGAGAATTCAAAATAACTAAATTTGGAAAATGAATAAAAGGTTGCAGATTCATTATATCAAATTTAATTACAAAATTCAAAGGTTAAGCAGAACTAGGTTTTAAAAGCTTAGGGTTCACATATAATCTTCATTAATCTGCTAATTTAACAATGTAAATGATTTAATCTCACTTTGAACTCATCGTCTTAAAACAACTTATATTTGACAGTGATTAGTGTGGTACTAATAAACAAATGGATATTGAGCCCTGGATTTAAATTTATAACCACAAGTCAGTTACATAAAATCAACATCTTATCAAATACATAAAATGTTTTTATCTATAAAATAGAGTTGTATCTTTTTAAGGGAATAAAGTATTATAAAGTTCTCAAGCCAAGATTATTTTATGTAGTTTAGAAGGACATGCTTCTATTTGTTGTCACCACTATTAACGCATGCTGCCAGCGTACACACCCTAAAATTAACTGAGCTGTATAACTCAGAATGACAACATTCTTACTCATGCTACATGCTGGTAAGTTCTGTAGCTGATTTTCCAAAAGACTCAATTCATCTATCAAAATACCCAAAGTATTCATTTTCTAAAAATACGTAATTTAGTATTTATTACATTCTATCATGAAATTTCTGGTAACTTTTTTTTCTGGTAGTTCCTATCTACACTCCTACATAAGGCTATAAAAAACAAGATTTATTTTTTAAAAAAGACTACATATTGTTCAATTATATGCCTAAACCAGGGGAGATCAAGCTCTGTGGGCAAAAAGCCATGTTGCATGTTTAATAAGCTATGCACACAGAGCACACATGAGTAGAATTTGCTGTACTAATCAAATAAAAGACATAAAATGTTAATGAAACATTTAATGGTCTACATAATCATTATTGTACTGCATAGTAATTAGGTATAGAATTGTAAGAAACTGACTTGAAAGTCAATAATCATACCGTTCTTTTGTGACGGTTTGAGTTCAGTGTCTTCACAGCCTCTTTTTGTAGTGACATGACAAGAGTCTACTCAAACAGTATTGGGAGTTCTGGTCATTCATCTTATTAAAAACAGTTCATAGTCAGATCAGCTGAAGGAAAGGAAAGAGGATCCAAGAAAAGGGGTAAGGAAACTATTTCACAATGAATTAGTATGTACAAATGAAAGATACACTATTTGACATTAATTTTCTGGTTTTTAAATAATTTTAACATGACTGTCATTTTGGTTGTTTTCCAGACTATAAATAAAGCTAATTTGACACTTTTCCATGTCATCACATGTTGCTGAATTTCTGTCTCTGTCTCTTGCTTTTAGGTAAAATAATATCTTATGTGCTGAATTCTCCTCAATGTTCATTTCCCATTAATGCCCCTCCTTAAAAAATCAACATAATATTTTTACAACTCCCCAAATGCTTGGGAAGCGGGAGGGCAGCATAGACAATTATCTGCTGCAATAAAATCAATATGATAAGAATGGGGGATTGTGCGGCGGGTTGAAGAAGAGGATGAAATTTTAGGCCAAGAGCCAAGTAAGGGGCTTAAAGGGAAGAGAGCCATGGTCCACAAATGATCTAGGGATGGATTTGAGCAGGGCAGGTGCCTGAAGAAGAACTTGAAATAGGTCATCATGCCAGTACATAGGTAACAGTCAGATCTGGAGACTGAGAGATTAAAGTGGCTGATGACAGCATTGTCAGTGTTTCTCTGATTTTAAAAAAAGAAATCTTGGTAAACAGTCTCAGAGCCTGGAGTTTTCTGTTTAAGATCATAACCCAAAGCAAAGTAAAAAGCTCTTATTTTTTCACTCATGCCAGCTACACGCAGGTGAGAGGAACCTGGTAGAAGCTTCTACTGTGTTTTAAACCAAGCACAACACAGCAGTTTGTAACTGAGAGAGAAAAGCTTTACTTTGCAGCCAGCAATCCTCCATGTAACCTTTTAATATGCATGTGGAAAGCTGAAAGGGCTAAAAGTCACAGGCTTACCTGCTCCAAATTTTCTCCCCATGATGTCTATCTGTTTTCATCTACACTCCCTCGAAGAAGTTGGGCGTTTATTTTTCCTCCCTGCATTGGCCCCTTTCTTTCAGCATCTTCTACTCCAGTGTCATTGGTCCCACAGAAGTACACACTCTTTACCCATTTTTCCCCTTTTCTCACATCTATATTTAAAAACAGAATAATACAAATGGTGCATGCTCCCAACTAGCAATCCTGATGATTTAACTCGTCTTACAAAGTACTTGTTAGAAAACATAAGATAATATTAAAGCAAATTTGATTTCTTCTGAACAGAACAATAATTTTATAGGAAGAAAACAGAGGTTGGCTGGCTGGCCTCCCATTTTGGGGGCCCAGATAGAGAGAGCTGAGTACTCCCCAGTTTACAGTCCCTTTCAACTGCAGTCTGTCAGAGCCCTCTCTTAGTTTTTTGTTTTTTTTCTTTCATTCCAGGATCGTACTCCAATTTAACCTCTTACCACTATAAGTATTTACTCTGTGTTTACTAATATCTCTGGATATGTACCTTTGAAAATATGTATCTTTGAAATATGTCTGTGCCTTTGAAAATTATATATAGTACTGTTTTATACATGTATTTAAATTTAAATAAATTGAATTGTACTAAAAATCTAATAGCTTTTTCTTCTTTTGTTTCAAGACGATATACATGTAAGCATTATGAGAATATTTACATTGTATATCAGATGTTTCACAAGGTTTCCATCACATTTCACTTTATTCAGTTCTATAATAAATTTCTTATGCAGACACTTTAAATTACTTTCAAGTCTCTGCTGTCAGAAAACAACTACCACCACCAAAGGCTTATTTGTATTTGTGTACTAGCTTCTCAGGTATAAAACTAAGTGAATTTGAATTTCTTGGTAATAAAATGTAGCTAATGTTATTTCCCTGATTCTCAAAATGACCACACTAGCCTACCTTCCCATCAGTAATGTGTCTATCTGTTTTCATCTACGTTCCCTGGAAGAAACTGGGCAATTGTTTTTCCTCCCTGCATTTGCCACTTTCGTTCAGCATCTTCCACCCCAGAGTCATTGCCCCCACAGTCCTTGCAGTCAGCTTGCCGGCTTCTGAACATTCTTACTAATATTTATACCCAATACTCTAATTTTTGCTAAAATGATATTTGCAAGAGGATATCAGTATTGTTTTAGTTTCATTACTCACTTTGTAATGAAGTTGAACATATTTTCATATAATTTAGATTTCCTATTCCTTTTTGGTGTCTACTAATATTCATATTAGGTTTCTTATATTTTTCACTCACCTTGGTTCCTTACATTACTTTTTTTGGTTTTTCTACTGCAAAACTCTCCCAGTCTGTCAAATGTCTGTGGACTCTGCCCATAGTACACTCTAATGCCTGTTTTTTTCCCCCGAGTCTTACTCTGTCACCCAGGCTGGAGTGCAGAGGCGCCATCTAGGCTCATTGCAACCTCCACCTCTCGGATTCAAGTGATTATACCCGCTTAGCCTCCTGAGTAGCTGGTATTACAGGTGGGTGCCACCACGCCCAGCTAATTTTTGTATTTTTGGTTGAGACGGGGCTTCACCATGTTGGCCAGGCTGGTCTCAAATTCCTGATCTCAGGTGATCAGCCCTCTTTGGCCTCCCAAATTGCTGGGATAACAGGCAAGTCACTGCACCCCACCCCTAATACCCTTTTTTCTCATTTTTAGGTCTCCAATTTTTTATCATTCACTAAAGCCTAACTCAAAACACTATTTCTTATTAACCATGCTTTTACCACACAAGTATTATTAATCTTTTATAATCTATTATCTATAACATAATGTGTCACTTATATTATTTGAGAAATTAGATGTATTTTTATAATACGCTCCTCAATATGATAGACTGTGTTTAATATAGTTACACCTTTTATGATGCCATTGTGTCTAATGTAGTGTTTAGGAAACAGCTGTCTATTTATTGATCAGATATATTTGCTAAGATCCTTAATATGTGATTGGCATCACCCATCAAGCATTATTGTTAGGTGATTCATTTATCAGTACATTTTATTTGGTCATAAAGTCCCAACAAGGTTTTATTATTGTTGTGCAATGAATGTAGCAATAAAACCTAATAGAAAAGACTAAGTAAATGTTCTTGTTAGTAAAGCTTATATCCGTATGCTAAACATATTGGAAAGCCGTTATTCCTTTTACATCAGAAGTACTGATTTACTTTGAACTTTTAATTTTCCTTTCTTACTAGTTATTTATCTCAAATTGTATGTAAACATTGTTGTTAATTTCATAGCAAAATGTTTTATAATACAGTGATATATATATAAATCATTTCTCGATACAAATACATTCAGTGGCCCTCTAACCAGTTTCTATGAAGTTTATTCTCATGATTATTGTTGTGATGATCTTCACTCTGGTTGGAATGCTAAACATATGATTACTGTTTTTGAGGTTATGGGGTTGGAGATATTGTCACATTGTCCTGATTGAACTACTAACTATTGAAAAAAGGCTACATGCAAAGAATGAAAATATAAAAATGGCACCCATTTAATCAATTCCCTCAACCTTGCCAATTTTTCAACCCCACGCTCTGGACATATAAAACATTGATGAAGGGATCAGCGATGAATGCAAACATGGTATTAATAATCTTTTCTTAACCAAAACTTGACTATGATTGGGTTTCTTAATTGAAGGAGAGTCATTAATTACAAATTGGCTTCATATTAACTGAGATTGGCTTCAAGATAACTGAGATTATCTTAAAAGAAAAAGTCCCCCTAGATAGTTTCTCTCCAGGTTGATGGCCAGATGAATAAGACCTAACTAAGTTAGGCTAGTCTGTTTCACCCAAGACTTTCACAACACAGAAACAGTTTATTCCCTGTGTCTACTATCTTCATAAAACCTTAAATACCAGAGGAGATGGGTGCTTAATCATTGTTAATCTTGCAGAGGCTTTCCTGAAGTTGACAGACTTTAGTACCCTTTGGAAAATAAGCCACTTTAAAGGCTATATCACAAGGCCTATGAAGTTTGTTAAAATTTAACAAATATTTTGAAAGAAATTATTAACATCTACATATAAATGTACCCAATATATTTTTCTCAAAACACCTTTCAGGCCTCTAAGTCCAAGCCTAACCATTAGAGCCTTGATGACCTGCACGTACACTTCCTGATGGTCTCCAGGAGTCAGAAAATCTGAAGTAAACTGATGGCCACAAAGAGAAGTGAAACGATTGGTTCCTGCCTCAACTGATTGCTCTCCCCTGGCAACCTTCAACTATTGTTCCTGCTCATCGCCCAGACATTAGGTTTCTCAATACCCCCACCCCTGTAACTATGTAATTTACCATACCCTCCCCTCTGCTTGCAGCAGATATCCCCACCCTTATGATCACGCCTGTTTGTAGTAGCCCCTACCCTTGTGACTATGCATCCCATGTTTGCAATAGCCCCTACCCTTGTAGCCTGTTTATAAAAGGCCCTATCCTTGTGACCATGCATCCCATGACACCCTGGCAGTAACACCCCCTGCCCAAGACTGCCCTGAACTGCAACTTCTGTAACTTTCCACTGCCTACCCCAATCCTATAAAATCAAATTTTATCCCACTGCCCTCTGCTGACTCTCTTTTCAGACTCAGCCCATCCACACCCAGGTGAATAAACAGCCATGTTGCTCATACAAAACCTGCCTGGTGGTCTCTTTACACGAGCGATGCTCCTAACAACACATACATACATACACACATATACATCTTGCAGTAAACTTTCTATTCACAAGTTAACATCTATATCTACTATCTTTGAACAAAAGCAAAGAGTATCTTTTCAGTTTCCTGTACAATATTGATAAGGCAGCATTTCTTAAATGAACATATGCAAACAGAGACTTTTTCTGCATATTGAGTTCTACTTTTTCTCTACAAATTGAATGACAAAAGTTATAGTCTTCATGAAAAGATAATATATTTAAAATTTATTAACTTCCTTACTTAAATTCTCTAACCTTGCTTTTAATTAAAAAAAATCTTGTTATTGCAAAGAATTGGCAACTTTATACAGACACATATTTCTATAGTTTCAACTTGAAGAATTGTAGTAAAGGGTATAATGGCTTCATTATGATAAACTTAGAACTGAGCCTTAGGGCACAAATAACCTTCAAATTTTACCAGTAAAAGGCATTTATTTCAGTGTCATGGATCTATCTGTCTTCAGGGTACCAACAGATTTTTCAGCCATCCCTCAAAATACACAAATGGAGTCAAGTCATAGAATTCTACTTGAAAAATGTTTTCATTAAACCACTTTATCAGAGTCTACACTTGTTACAAATTTCATCCAAGCTCTATGACAATCTTTCTACCCAATCTTGTTCCCTTTCTCCAATTCATTCTGTATAAATTTGAAGTGGTTAACTAATAAACAAGATCATATACCAATCCAAGTATAATATAATGAGATTGTTTTATGTATATGACCCCTAGAAAATTAAGGAGCATAAATCACCTTTGTGGTGACCCTGAGAAAGCATTAACAAGTTTTGTACTTAGTGACTTTAAAAAAAATCTATTTATTGCACAATTTTCTAATAATTTATTTAAAGTAATCCATAAGCTCATGATTCTAATACATCTACTTCATTTTTATTTTGCCATGTTTTCCTCCAATTTTAACTAATACTTATGGTTTACATAAGATACTTATATGAGAAATAAAACTTTATATTTTCTTTTCCTTAAATGTAATATTTTAATTTCAGGCTTCTTTTCTTTGATAGCATATAGCCTTCTAAAATACCATTTTTTATTTTCACAAATTTTCCATAGAGTTAATGAACATAACGAATTAATTGATCTTTTTGTTTGGAACATTTAGTTTAGTCCAGCTTTTGCTTATTTATGCAAAACAATTAGCTATCATTTGTTTATTTTCCTTCAGATAATTTCTCTGTGTTTAGGTGCTTATTCTAGAAATTATAAACTCTTACTTTTTTCTATTTCTGAAAAGTAGCATCAAATTATTTTCTAAAATAAATATAACTAGTTATACTGACACTAACAGAATATTCCTATACCCATATGAAAATAGTATTGCAACACTGGATATTATAAAAATATTTATTATTTGAAAATACTATAAATAATGTATTATTTAATTATTGGCTTATTGTGTTTTATTGATTTAATTATAGTATATAAGCAAATATCCACTGACTCATATAAATAAATCATGTGCTTATTCTTATCTACTTTGGAAAATAATGTTCCAAAATCATTTTTATTTAGAAGAGATATTCTAAGGAATATCGCTCCTTATAGATAACTCTGGGAAAAGCTACAGACTTGATTATGTAAATAAGCCTATCTGACAACTCACTATATTTCTCTTTTTTAAAAATATATAAATACAAAAAAAGCACATATATAATATTGAGGATAATGCATCAGAATCACAATACAGAGAGATATTAGGAAAAGGTAAACATAGTTTTGTGGCTAAAGCACCAGAGACTTCTTCCAAAAACGTTAATCACAAAGGAAGATCCATAAAACTAATATTATCCCACAATACACAAGTGCAATAATTATGGTCACAGTTTAACATCTTTATTTTAGCTTAACATACCAACCATGGTGTCTTATTGAATCACATGAAGAGGTCTCCTTGAGAAGGAAAGATAGAAAGAGCACCTCAGGTTAATAGAGAAATGGATCCAGAGGAGGCAAGAGAACCACAGGAAATGACAGAGGATTCCTAGAAAAACCCTGCTTCCAAGGTGTGTTTCCAACACCTACTTCAAAATGTTGCTATAAGGATTAAATGAGTTACTATGAACAATACCTTCTAAATAGACCCTGCTATGCAATGTCTATTGTCTGGCTACCTAATATTTAGGTCTGTAGACCCTAGAAATTAAGATATTTCTTTGTGTTGCAACACTTTTTTCATCTCCTTCATCTGCCGTAACTGTATTACCCTCATATTTACCTGGGACAGTTCTGGTTCTTGCCTACTGTCAAGGTGTTATTACTCTGTGTTATAACTCCATTATATGGTGTTAAATACTCCCTTTTTTCTTTTATGTTCAAAAGTCTCCCATTTTGCACAATAATTTATACAGTCACCCTATATTAACCTCTGTATTTTTCCTCCATAATACTTGTCACCATCTACCATACTGTATATTTATTGCAGGTGCATTTGTCTGTCCTTGCCAGATGTAAGCTCCACAGAAAATAACTGTCTTTTTAATTTGTTGTTCAATGTCTAAAAATATGTCTGATACATGAAAAAAACTCAGAAAATATTAGTTGAATGAATGGACTAACCATTTTGAGAATGGTAGAGCTACAGTTGGGAGAATTTCACATTTATGGCAGGAACGAGACGTGTCCAAGCCACTCAGAGTGCCAAAGTCAGACCGGTGATAGAGGTGATCTGATCAGCTGTAAAGGGAAAATTGCTGCAGTCTTTAAAGCAAGAGACACTTTCCGGAAACAACTTTAACATTAGTAAAAGCTTTTTTTAGAAAGATTTCTTTACTGCTGTTACTAAATTTGCCTTCTTTTAATGTTAAATAAAGTTACCTTGATCAATTTCATCCAAAGATATCTGGAGATGGGAGTTGTTTCACAAAAATAGTGTGGTTTGTACTGAGCAATGCTTGATTCCCCTTAAAATTACCCCAGTCATGGACCGTATTTTAGTCAGTCACAAAGACTGTTGTATATACAGAATATAACATGACAACTTGACAGGTGTTGAAAACAATGGCACAGCCACTCACCAACTGTACTTCACATTATTAGTATAATCACAAAATATTTATTTGGGTCCCATTGGCAAAGCATGCTGCTGAATTTCAGAAAGACTTCAAAATAACTTCCCTTGATATCTGAAATACTTGAAAGTATTTATATTAAATATAGTGTATATAACATAACAAATGTAACATAAAAATTTGAGCTTTAGTGAATGTCTGTCGTGTTCCAGATATTGCTCTAGGCACTGGGAGGACACATTATCTCCCATCAAAGAGTGTTCCATCCAGTGGGTGAGAGAGACGGAATAACTTTTGTCAACTATCATTGGTGCTATGAGAATATTAGGCAGCATATTGAAGGAGCAAATACAAATGTATAGAGTGTGGTGATTAATCATTGCTTTGAGTTTCTACTGAGTAAAGTTTCTTATCAATGTACTAAATAAATAGAAGGATTTGAGTTTAGGGGGTTGGTCTTTCAAACTTCTTTGTGATAATGATAGTGACTGCCTTCAAATAATACCACAGGGATTGAAGTATCGTCGACTCTAGGAATTTGTACAAAAACATAAAACCGTAATCTGTTTGTTCCAGAGAAATAAAATAAAATGACATCCCAAATACTCTTTCAGTCTTTTGGTTTTATGAAATGCATCACTTGCCCCTAGGGTATGCTATTTGAAACTGTTTAATGTTCAGGGATAAGAGGGGAGTGTCTGTTTCTGTGTGGAAGGCTTTCCTGTCCTATGGACTTTCCATTGCCTCTAAAGCAATGTCTTTTTAAGGGAACTTACAAATAATACTATTAAACAGGCTTACCTTTGCACTGCATTAATATTCATATTTAGGCCGTGAAAGGGCCTTTCCCTGACATGTCAGAAACAGCCTTATATTTTACTTTCCATGCAGTCAGCCTTTCTAAGAGAAAACACAGGGTTTCAATCTATATTTCCGAAATCCAAAATAAACCCATCTTACATAAATGAACAGTGTCATTGGCTTCAATTTTCATCTCAATGTAAATGTCATTTCCCTGCTTACTGTTGAAGTTTTAAGTTCAGGCTTTGAAAAAAGCACTATCTGTTCCTGTTATTATAAGCTACATTCCTGACAGCTCTCACATTAATGACAGCAGATTGCTTGCTTTAGTGCCTTCCTTTTTGGAGCTTATTTTGTCATCATTCAGCCATTCTTTGCCTGCTCACAAACAGAATACATTCTATTGAGACTTGGAGAAGTTATAAGCTTTTAGACTCAGAAGACAACTTCTTTTTCCAGCTTACTTGACAATTGACCCACAATTTACATAGAAATTGAAGGCTACACACCTTAGCAAGGTTTTGTTGAGGTAGAAAGGGGGATAGAAAATTACTCTTTCCCAGGTATCACATTTATGCTTAACACATTTAGAAGTAAGGATAAGCTGTCAGGAGGCATTGAGCCAAAGAAATGAAATTTGATTTTGTGTTTTCTCTGCAGTATGAGAAAAAAAACCTAATTATTATTTTTAATTTAAAAAATATAGAAACTTATCTTATTATTAATTTTAATGTAGTCAACATAGAACAAGCAAATTGTTTGATGTCATTCAGTGACTTTTATGAGATTATACAGCTTGAAATACCTAATGGGCAAAATGTAGAATGCAGAGAGCTGAAAGCTGATTCTTTAAAGGAGATTCATTTCTGTGAAAGGATTTTGACAATATGGTGATGATGATACAGTCTGAGGACTATTGTAAAAGGGAGATGATGATATTGGATAACAACATGTTTGGAAAGGAAAAAGATAAGAGCAAAATATTATGTCATTTCTGGTTGTGGGAGATAAGACAGTTGCCTACTTTAGAAACAATGAGAATAGGAATGTTAAAGGAATAATTCAAGAGAAAAAATGGTAACCATAAAACCTATACCTCCATATCTGTGGGATGAGATGATATTCATTAAAGCTCTTTCAGTTATTTGGAAGATGGTAGATGGAGCCAGATTGCTATATACTATTATTAATAGAACAAAAAGCTACATTTTTCTCTGAAACTTAAATTGTTGTGACATATAAAAGAAGATGATCGTGATACTTCTAGTAGAGGCTTTTTTTTGCCATCAAATATGACATAATAGACCCTTCAGTATTAAAGATATGTCAGACTCCATAGCCAGAGCTTTAGGATACAGGAGACCTCGTACTTGCCTGGAAGCTTGAGCTGCAAATGTATTATGTGAAAAAAGGACAAGGTCATATTACTCAAGGCTTAAGTGTGTAAAAATAAGTCAATGCAAATCTTAACGTATTGCTAGATTATTAGATTCCTTGACCAATGATGATCAATAGTTGAAGATATCAATGAAAAATCATTAAGTATTTTTCACTCTTTATGTTTTCTCTTTACGTTGGGGAAAGTAGTACATTCTTGGTAACAATTTGTGATTAGTTTCTTCCTAATTCCTTGCCAACATTTTCTCCTAGTCTGTTCACTTGTTATATGCCAACGTACCATTATCTGAAGGTGACCCTGATAATAATGACACAGAAAAACATTAGAGAAAGGAATGGATCAATTGGAAGGAAGAGAGAGTATGCTTTTTCTGATTTTTATTTTTTGAGTCAACAAAACAAACACAAGAATTATTAATCAAAATGTGTCATGAGGCTTCTAAATGATGAGAATATTATCACAAATGTGATTCTGATTCTATAATCAAAAAGAATTCTGATGGGTGAGAGAAGGATTAGTCCCAAAGAAAGCCGTCTAACTGCACAAAGAGTGCAACGGTCAACTTGGATTTTTGCAAGAGGACATGAAGCAAAGGCCGAAAAAAGTCATAGAACCCAGGGAAAATACAGGAGACTGACATGGTTTGATAAGACAGATGTTAGGAAGGACAAAGCCTCAAATTAACATCCCAGAACTCATGTTTCTGGGAGAGCACAGCTTGGATTTGGGGACATTCTTCTGTAGTCCATGGAAAAGCGATCATTTCCACTGACACAGATCCTTTGGCATGTCTCCTCCACTAGATTGTGATCTCCATAAAAGAAGAAGACGTGCTTTTATGTCTTAAACTTTTAATGGAATTCCGTTATAAAGAAAGGAATTTAATAAGTGTTTGATGAATAAATGAAATATTGTGTGCACATCATGTCAAGGACAGCAAAAAGCGGGATGGGATGCTTTTAAAAGTCATATATGATACAAGAAAATTAAGGAAAGGATATACTTGCTGCTGGCAGTCAACAACAATGAATACAGGTCTTTGGCATTTTGACCTTACATTTCCTGTTTATAAAAACAGTCTCGAAACGAAAGAAGATGCACTAAACCTAAGAGAAGTTGGATGCTTAATAAGAGTGAAAATTCGAAAAAAACATTGACCTGCTCTGAATGAAGTTAAGCTTAGGTTGCCTAGCTTACTTAATTATATTTCAGTTTAAGAAAGATTTTATTTCATGTGTATATCCGTTTAAGAATTTAAATGTTATAATGGGCTATCTTGAGAGATAGTGAGTTTCCTACCCATGAAGAATTTTAAACAAAGGGTGGTTGCTGACTTGGTGGAGATAAAACAGAGGAGACACAGCATCAGAGAGTGGGTAGACTGAAGTGTATGAAGATTCTTTGTCTTCAACTCTGAAGTTCTAAGCATATATGAAACTCTTGAAGTCATCTCTCATAAATCTTACAAGTTTTCTTCTAAGAAATTCATTTTCTCCTGCTGTTAATCTCCTTTAAGACGTAAAATAATTTTAGTAGAATGTTAATTTGAATTATAATTATTACTTTATTAAGAGTTGTGCTTCAGCAAAAGTAGTATGAATTTTTGAGTTAACTCTGGTATAAAATAGTAATTATGTGCATATAATTTGTTTCATTTATTGTTTGATTTCATCTTGGTTCTGCTCCTACTATGGTATAGTTTTGGGTAAGGTATGTAAATTTATAAATTTCAGTTTACTCATCTATAAATAAAAATAATACTTTTCTCATTGGGCTGCTCTGAGAATTAAATGAAATAATGCATAGCATAATGATTAGCAAAGATCACAGTACATGATAATTGCCTCAATAAATGTTAAGGTCTAATTTGCTAATATGTAATTGTTCAGACCCTCAAGTTTTTCAACTGTGAAATGGAGTAAAGGAGAATCATTTCAAAGAATTATAGTTAAGATTTAATGAGATGTGAAAAGCAAACAGCACAGTGCCTGACTCATAGTAGCAGATTAACAGTTGCTAGTATTCTCTTCCCTTTTGAAGATCTTTAGGACTATTGGCAATGTTTGCCACACTTGCCCATTTCTGGTCTTAATTTGCATTAGCTGTGTCTCCCATTAATCTTGGGATACCCATGTCTAAATGCCAAACCAGTTATCTCAAGGTTTGAAACAGCGATTCTTAATGTTTTCTGGGAGCTTTAAAACTTTTTGAGAAACTGCTAAAAGCAAAGGCTCCTCTTTGAAAAAATACACATATGCGTATATAGCCACAAATTTTGCAACCGATTTCAGCTAGTTTATTATAGATTCCTCAAATCAGTTCATGGCCCTGGGGACTCCAAGTTAAACAGTTTGGTCTGCTGCACATCCCAGTTGTGCATGAAGACACATAAATAATCAAAAATGGAATCATCCATTACACATTTCTATCTGACTGTATGCACATCAATCCTGTATTCATTTGAGTTAGTGCTTTCTAGCTTAGTTTCAATGCTTCCAGAGGTCTCACACATAATTTTTACTTTGGAGCATGACAAATACACTAGGGTTCACAAGTAGGCACCCTTCATACATACTAATTGATATTAAAATTAGATGAAGAAAACCTCACTTTCTGAGAAATGCCAGCTAGGATTTAAAGAAATGAAACCAAAATACCAACTTGTGTATATAAGGGGCTATAGCAAGAAGTCAAGAACTTCAAATTAATAAACATTGAAAATAAATATGTGCATACATATTCAGGTACCTAATTCCAAGCAACAAAATGTAATTTTCCACTTGCCTAGTTTTGTGGTTTGATTGAGCCACTCTTTAAACATCTTGCTTCCGTAGCTGTCTCTGATCTAATTGCACCAGCTAAGCTCAGAAGCTGTTTAAGTGTTGGAGAAAAGTATAGATTTCTCACACCTCCCAGGTATTTGCAAATACTAAAAAAAAAAAAAAAAAAAAAAAATAGACTTTTAGACACTCAATATTCTTCTTTCCAAATCACTGATTTTAAAAGTACTATGAAAAGATAAACAATTTCTTATAAATAGTTGTAATAGATAAACACCTATTGCTAGACCAGAAAAATGCAACAAGTATATTTAGAACTGTTCAAAATGGTAAGTAGAGTTCTTCCAAAGTGTGTTAACAAGAGATCTCAGTTTGAACTTAAAGCCTCGTTTTTCTCATGATAGTTTAATCCTGAATTTTGTCTTATGTTAACACCAAGTCAGGGTTTCTGAGACTGCATGTTACCTATTATCTGTGTCAGATGTTATGAAATAGTACTGTTTAATTTTATAACACACCTTGAAAAAAATGTATTCAATTCAACATATTTTCTGTACCTTAGGTACTTATAAAGGGCTAGGTGAGGTACGGTGTCTCACACTTGTAATCCCAATGCTTTGGGAGGCCAAGACAGGAGGATCGCCTGAGGGCAGGAGTTCAAAATCATCCTGGCCAACAAGGAGACCTTGTCTCTACAAAATAATAATAATAATAATAACCAGCTAAGTATGGTGGCATATGCCTGTAGTCCTAGCTACTCAGGAGATTTTGGCAAGGGTATCACTTGAGTCTGAGAGGTAGAGGTTACAGTGAGCTATGATTGTGTCACTGTACCCCAGCCTAGGCCACAGAGAAGATTCTATTTCTAAAACAAACAAACAAACAAACAAACAAATAAATAAATCAAGTAAAAAATAAAGAGGTATGCTATCAACTGCTTTTAGCATATCTTCAAGAAGATAATTATATTTACTATATTAACTATTTAATTTTAAACACTTCTGAAATTTAGTGGTTTAGATTTTATCAAAAAGTAAATAATTATTTTGTAAGAGTTTATGGCCAGATTCTGAGTCAAAGCAAATTCAAATTCTAGCCCCATCATTTACTATTTCTATGACCTTACAAACCTGTGGTTCTGACTTTGGTCTTTAGCCCCATCGCATTATGGCCTGAATGGTAGAACTGGTTTGATGGGTAGAACAAGGTGAATTACTCAAAAAAACACATAAAGGAGTCTAGTTGATTCAATGTTAACACTAAATGAAAATTTAAAGAATGTATGCAAACTGAGTGATACCAACTAGCTTTGAGTAACTAAAATTATTGTCCTAAGCAACTAGATTTTAATTTGTAAGAAATGTTTATGTTTCATGCACAATTCAGAAATCTCTACTCCAATGTATTAACTGAATGTATCTATATGACTTCAGAATTTGACACTTCTGCATTCTGTTTACATGAGATGAATGCAGATTTAAAAAAATTCTCCCTTAAAACTTTGCTACTCAGAATATGATCTGGAGACCAGCAGCATCAGCCTCAAGTGGAATTTGTTAGCTTGATAAATGCAGAATCTTAGGCATGCCTCAAGACACTGACTCTGAATCTATATCTTAATAAAGTTATTATGAAATCTGTGTGGACATTGAAATGAGAGAACACTGTCTTGGGGAGTGATAAATATGACATCTTTCTGGTGTATATTATGTTTATTTGTTTAATTTAGTTTTTTTTCTTTTAAAAGCGATCTGCTTATATATTTTATATAAATATATTTATGTAAATATATATTTTATATATTTTAAAACATATAATGCAAAGTTCTCATGGACTTAAAAATGCAGAAAATTTCAAAGAAATTTAATGCTTATATTAGCCCAGAGTGAAGTATCCAAAGGAGACATTTTTCTACTTTCAGGAGTATGAGGAGAGAGAAGATATAAAGAATTGCCTAACCAAATGCAATTCTAAAATACTATCCAATCAGAGGTGCCATTGAAGATAGTTTCAGATAAATTCTGACTTATCGTTAGAATGTTCTTTTCTTTACTGGAAGAATCAGAGAACATTTTTATTAACCATATCCAATAAAGAATTTTTATTAGTTATTTAGTGGCTAAGATTTTAAAAATCAGAACAGCATTACATAATTTACAGAGTGGCTAGAAAAAACAAGTTTAATTAACTACATAATTCACTTCAGTCTTTAAAAAGTTTTCCATCTCAAGAAAATAATATCTACAAGTTGCTTTCCAAAGTCTCCACTTGATTAATAAAGTCTCACCCAATTACTGAAAAATTCTTATCCCCAGTGTGGGAAACACCATATAAGTGGTTCTCCTTAGAGAATGATTCCTTAACCTAAAACATTTCTACCTGGTGCCATAACCATTAAATGACAGAATAAAAACGAGAACGTTATATCAACACAATGTAGGAGTGAAACCACAAGTACGTGGATCAATCAGAAAATGTGCTGCCAAATAAAAAGTGTAGCTGAGTCTGAGGCTTTTAATTAATGAGCATTTGATGCTCAGCAATTCATTTTGTCACTTTCAGTTCCCCTGGCCATCAAAAAGTAACAGGCAGGAAAGAATTAAGAGAACTATATACAAGAGAAAATCTCAAGCTTGAGAAAGTGAATTGGGAAATGTACATCGTTATTTGATTTTTGCACATGGAAGAACTTGTTCCATATTGCATATTGTTCTTCAAGGGGGATACTGCTTTAAATATTTCAATATTTCTTGTTAGGTGCATTCATTGTACCATTGAACAAATATAAGAACTATTCTGATTTGGGGTTGGCAGGCTTGAAACCTTTCATTGGCTACAGTAAAGGGTGGAAACTTGGAGGACATTTGTCTATGTGTAGGTAGACAGATATTTAAATGCTTATAAAGGTAGTGTATCTGTATCTTTATAAAAAGGAAGAATTGTTTTCTATATTCTTCCATTTAACAATAATAGTAGACTGATTTGTCAGATATTATTCATATTTTACAGATGAATAAATTAAGTCATATGACTTAATTTAAGTCATATGAAGTCATATGACTTAATTTAAGTCATATGAAGTCATATGACTTAATTTAAGTCGTATGAAGTCATATGACTTAATTTAAGTCGTATGAAGTCATATGACTTAACCAAGGTCACAATAGTTTATGGAATTTGGATCCAAGACTGAAACTCAGGTCTTTTGCTACTAGGCCTACTACAGTACTTTTGAGAAAAAAACAAAACAAAACAAAACAAAATACCCTGAATTAAAACACATAGCAAATAAGAGTCGTCATTATTTCTGTGTTTCTTATATGACAGACTCTGATCTGAGTGCTCTGAGTTAATCCTCTACAGATAATTCACATCAGAGATGTACAAAGTAAGACACAGAGATGTTACATAATTTCCCCTTCGCTACTCAGGTGGGAAGAGGTAGAGTCAAGATTTGAACTTGGGTCACTGACTCTAGAGACTCTATTCTTAATCTTTTGCTAATGTAATGCTCTGTGAATATGCTTAGCCTAGCGTCTGACAGAGTCAGATTTCCAAATAACTGCTAACAATCATTACTTTTAATATCTAAAATTGACTCCAATTACCTAACAGAAAATATTTCTGGATGATGGCAATTGCATTTTTGAAAAAACACATTGGCATATTGAGGGTTAAATATAATTTATTAAACATATACATACATATTTGTAAAAATAGGGTTATACCAGGACTAAACAAAATCAAGAGAATAATAAAGCCCTTTTGAATACTATAAAAATCCACACAGACAATATTCCTTATATGTCAAGATAACATACTGCAGGAGGCAATGCAAAGTTAACTTTCCTTTTCTCTTTAAAAAATACTTATTGTGTTCCTGGAACACAAAATCTAAAAATATTTCTTCTTAATAAATTGGAGTCAATTTTAGATATCCATTGCATAAGAGGTAAATCCAAATTTACTTATCAAGAAACAGAGATGTAGAAAGTTAAATAACTTGTAAATTCTCACAGTAAATGAAAAATCTCAGAACCTAGTCAGTGTGGCTTTAAAGCCCAAGTGAAAAGTTGCATAATAAATGAGGCTTAGCACCCCTACCTCAGTTTGTGATGTAAAAAATACAACAGACTGGGTAATTTATAAACAATAGAAATTTATTTCTATGGTTCCGGAGACTGGGAAATCCAAAATCAAGACTATTCAGTGTCCGGTGAGGGCCTTCTTGCTGTATCTTCACATGGAAGAAGGCAGAAGGGCAAAAAGACCTAGCTAGTTCATTCCAGATCTATGAAAGGGTCACTAATCCCATCCACGTATGCTTTACCTTCATGACTAAATTCTCTCCTAAAGGCACTACCTCTTTGTTTGTTTGTTTGTTTTTGACAGAGTCTCATTCTGTTGCCCAGGCTAGAGTACAGTGGCATGATCTCAGCTAACTGCAACCTCTGCCTCCCAGTTACCAGTGATTCTCATGCTTAAGTCTCCTGAGTAGCTGAGACTACAGGCATGTGCCACCATGCCAGCTAATTTTTGTATTTTTAGTAGAGACGGAGTTTCACTGCATTAGCCAGGCTGGTCTTGAACTCCTGGCCTGAGGTGATCTGCCCGCAGTGCAAATGAAGCTCACAGAGAATGTGGTTTGATTTCTTTCAACATTTCTCTTTTCTAACTTCCTGATATTTTTGACTATATCAGTAATTTTAAA
The DNA here is from genome assembly GCF_001604975.1 of Cebus imitator. Lineage (NCBI taxonomy): Eukaryota > Metazoa > Chordata > Mammalia > Primates > Cebidae > Cebus > Cebus imitator. The sequence goes on along the minus strand of NW_016107459.1, from coordinate 3,781,198 downwards.
ATTATCTTATTGTAGTTTTGAAATGTCAATAAATATTTTATATGAATTCAGTATTATATTTAGAGAGACATATTTCAAAAATACCATAACCATCTGAATCATTGTAGTAACAAGAGACTAACATTTTGGTTGATAATGTTTTATATAAAACTTTATTCCTACTTGACAATTTGTAAGATATGATTTCATTAGGACTGCTGCTCTAAGAGTTGACCAGCAAAAAATAAGAACCAGTTTCCTTCTTTACAGAGCACAGGTACTCAGTTGGTCACATCCCTGGAGTTCCTCTCTACTTAAGTTAAATATCCATTGCTGCTATGTGCAACCTTATGCAATGAATAAATCCTCTGAACGAACTTGTATGAATTATTGGAAGATTTTTACCTTGATATCATATCTAGGATTCCAAAAGTAGGGTACTTTTATTTTCATAAATATGAATTTTGGCATGTGTTTTAAATCCTCCAAATGAAAGATACTGTGTCACAGTAAATAAGTGTACATTTTTGCTTTTAAGAAGGACAAACTGTAATGTAGGGGAGGAGGAGCACTCACAGAATGAATACAGATGGCTTGCTGCTTACTCAGGCTTGCTTTCTTTGCTCTGCTACTGGAAATGTTGAAAAAGGTAGTTGGGAACCATAGTACCCTGCCCTTTGCTTTCCAATCCTAGCACTTTTTTTCTGCTGGGTTTCTTTCTAGAATTTGTTTGTCGATTGATTCAGATGGTTCTGAGAAAATGTGAAACTTGATTATCATGGAAACAAATTTTCTATCTAGTAATCAAATATGTCACTTCCTAGATTTTCTGTATTCCTGAAAATGAGACTTTAGACATCTTTTGGATCATGACCTTGGTTTGTGAGGTTTCCATGAATAGTTTTTTAATCAGGTGTCCACAATTTTTTTTTTTTTTTTTTTTTTTTTTTT
>NW_016107459.1:3760123-3780258 GCF_001604975.1 Cebus imitator | reverse complement strand
TTTTTTTGATGAGGCAGAGTTTCACTCTTGTTTCCCAGGCTGGAGTGCGATGGTGTGATCTTGGCTCACTACAACCTCTACCTCCTGGGTTCAAGTGATTCTCCTGTGTCAGCCTCCAGAGTAGCTGGGATTACAGGCATGCACCACCACACCTGGCTAATTTTGTATTTTTAGTAGAGATGAGGTTTCACTATGTGGGTCAGATTGGTCTCAAACTCCTGACCTCAAGTGATCTGCCCACCTCGGCCTCCCAAAGAGCTGAGATGATAGGTGTGGGCCACTGCACCAGGCCCACAGTTCTTTTACATTCATCATCTTCACTGACTTTCCCTCATGTTAACATTTTATGTAGTCACAGTACAGTTGTCAAGAACAGAATACAGGTATTGATCGACTTAAGACCTATGCAACTTACAACCATTCGACTTTACGACCACAATTGCTAGCCACGACTTCTCCGCGTCTGGCAGCGCAAACGTTGCCCAGCTGGGCGTACGACAGTGTGGACCAGCTTCTGGCAGCACTACCATCTCCGCGTGCACCATTTCAACTGTACATATAGCCTACTCAACTTATGACCAAATCATGTTACTACCGGTCTGCCGGTCCCGATCCTGGTTGTAAGTCGAGCACTAGCTGTATAAAGAGTGGAACAATAACAGGAACAAATGTATAGAGATTATTCAATTTGTATCACTTTTTCCACGGATTTTCTTTTTTGTTCCAGATTTGTATCCAGGATCATGTAGTTGCGATTTCTTCTTAGTCAGTCCTGATATGTGACAGTTCTGCAGCCTTTTCTTGTCTTTCATGATCTTGAGACTTTTGAAGCATATTGATCAAATATTTGGTTTCCTTTTACACGGTCTTTCTATCACCTTCTTCAGGACACTCTATGTCCTTGCGTAGATTTACCTTAGGTTCTGTCCCTTTCAGTTTGTTAGAATGCACTCAGAAGGATCCAGCTGGATGTGAACCATAACTTCAAAGATAAAAAGCAGATTTTACCCAGTGAGTTCATAAATCTCAACATTTTTAAGCTCCACAAAGAGAATGCAAAGCAGAATAGAACAACATTTTGAAAGCAGAAGAAAGAACTAAAGTAGAGTGGTTCTTTAGTTTGGAAACTATATAATACAAAACTATATTATATAAAATGGTTCTTTATATTATTGTAACTATAATAATTAGATAAAAAGATAAGAAAATTTTTAAAAATCAAATGGATCAAATTAAAATATCTTGATATCTCACAATGTGATATTTACATGGCTGGTGAAGAAATATCTTAAGAGTACAAGCAGTTTATGTACAAAGTAGAGCAATTGCTTATGAAAAGCAGGCTATCTATTAAAGTGTGGGAGGCATCTGATAAAGAGAGAGGTAGAAATTGCCATCCAGTCTCTTTGCTGCTCTGTTTAAAGGAATGGGCTTTGTTAAAATAACATAGTGTGGATTTTATTTTCAGCTTTACAGACTGTGTCAAATAGCTCTTGTGAACTGAGGAAAGCAACGTGATTAAAATGAGAAATGTTCCTCTACCTTATAGGAACAAGCAGGAAGGAGAAAAAGTGCACTAAAATATATGGGTACATATAACTCCCAATAATTGAGAAGGGCATTGCATGTGCCTCTCAGGTAGGAATAGGCCTATCTATCTGGTTGCAGCGAGGATGAAGAAATGTGATACTATCAGTGCTCGTCCTAGAAAAGACAGATCTACCATTTGAACCTCTACCAATTGTAACCAGGTTAGACTGTGGGCCTCTTATTTTACTCCATCTATTTCACCTTAGTGTCATATTGGAAATTATAACGGAATTTAAAAATCATCTTCATTATTATCTTATATTGTTGTAATAATTATTAATGTAAATATAACTTAATTGGCCATCATTTTACCAGAAAATAATAGAATTAAGACCACTGAATGTTGGCCAGATGTGGTGGCTCATGCCTGTGATCCTACCACTTTGAGAGCTTTTTTGAACAGTATGCTCACTTTTAAGAGTTTTTTCTGTGAATCATGTTACGATGATGATGAAACTCTGTTCTGTGAGGAGTTGTTCATTGTGCTTCTCAACTTGTTAGAGAAAAGTGCAGTCCTTCGCAAGTTCACTTTATTTTGTCATTTGAAAATATCCTTTACATGGCGGGCACTCAAAATATGATGGTGATGATGATATGCAAGTAAAAAACACGGGAATGAAGAAAGTCAGAGCATAGTGCTCGTTGAAACTATGTGTAAATAGTGATGATGTTAACACAGCATTTGTAAAGGAGAAGCAAGGAGAGATTGGGGAAATGAAAAGAATGTGCTATATAAATGAGTGTTGGAAAAGCAATAACTTATCACTTATTGAGAGATTCTGCATGAAAGGAAGTGTCATACTTCCAAGTTTATAGATACTTAAACATTTTTTATTGATTATGTGTGCTTGCAGGTAGATGAGTGTGCATATGCCTTCACTTATAGATGGAGGCACTAAGATATAGCAGTAGAGCTCCACTTAAGACAAAACGACGTAACACGCAAAAGGAAAGGCTGTCATTAAAACTTAAGCTCTCTTGATTTGGTCTTAGATTCTCTGAAGAATGTGGCATATACTTGCAGCGTTTTTATGTCTGAGAGGACTCAAAGTCTAAGATGATGTAAATATGTTTTTCTTGTTAACTCAAGTTCTGTCTTAGTACTTGCCTTACTGTGAAATATATGAAAAATGATTTTAAAAATAAAGCTTCAATGCACCCAACCTGAGTCTACTATGGTGATGATGAGTGGCTGCTAGTACAGAATGTCCTTTTGTTTGTGCCTCCTTCACTCTCACGCTCTGCTTTCATATTCACATTTTCTTTCTTTTTAAATCCTTAATGAGAGGCCAAAGACCATCTGTGATTTAGTGTTGAGGGAAATTAACTAACATTTCAAATGTACCTTGCACTAATAACCTAACAATAAAAAAAAAGAATTAAAACCACCATAGCTGTGGCCAAGCACAAAGCAAAGCTTTCAGTAAGTGCTTCCTGTCCTTTTCAATTGATATAAACTTTAAGTCCAATTTTATATGTATTAGCATAGTTAATTTATTGTCATTTAAATGTTTTCTTCTAGAAATCCCCACAGATACTGTTTACAACTCTCTCCATACTCTCAGTGCAGAGTTTGAACAGGCTTTTCTTTCTCAGAAAAGAATCTAACCTGTAAGACCAAGTACACATTGTTTGGAAAACTATGTAGGCTAAAATTTAACAACATTCCATCATTCCTTATTTCATTAATTTTTCATAAAAGGAAAAATCCATGTTAGGAACTCATTATTAGATGTCTCAGTTGATTATCAAGTAATTTTTTTGAATAATGCATTTATAATTGATTTTTAAACCAGTTCTCTCATATTTTGAAAATATGTTTCATTAATGTTGTTCAGGGTGTTCTGGGTTTCTGGGTTTTCTGTTTTTATCTTTTACTGAACCATTCTCAAACAGTCAACAACCTGTGTTTTTGCTTTTTAAAGAAAAGACATCACAAAAAACAAACAGTTGCAATTATCAAATATTGTAACTTTACCTTGTAGCTAGGATATCACGGACAGGAGTTCAAAAATAATCTTTGAAAAGACGACATTTTCTTTTTTTTTTCTTTTTTCTTTTGAGATGGAGTCTCACTCTGTTGCCAGGCTGGAGTGCAGTGTCACGATCTCTGCTCACCACAATGTCTGCCTCCAGGGTTCAGGTGATTCTCCTGCCTCAGCCTCTTGAGTAGCTGGGACTGCAGGCACATGCCACCATGCCCAGCTAATTTTTGTATTTTCGGTAGAGACGAGAGTATTGCAAAATAGGCAAACTGAGTTCTCTTACCAGACTACTATTAACAAAATTTGAACTGAAACTGGATTTGAAATTGAGCAACTCAGAGCAGTGATTCAGGAATTAGTGTCATATGTCCAGTGCACAGAAGTTGATGACGTATCGCAGGTACTCAATATTAATCTAATAATATTTAATATTCATTGAGCACACATAAAGAGGCAGACGCTATACTAAGTACTTTAGAAATTTATAGCAGAGCCAAAATATTTCTTTACCAGGAAAACTCATAGCCTTCATTATAGCTCATTGACTTTCATATGCCTTCATTGTAACTCTCTGATACCTTTATGAGATCTACTAACTATTTCACATGATACGAATTGAAAGTATTATCTAATCTTAGCACTTCCACACATTGGATTGGAGTAAGTTACAATTATTTGGGTTCTATTTTCATTTTTAATAATGTTGCTTTGATTTCAACTGGCAACCACAATAAATCTAAAGGGATTTAGCATTTCAGAAAAAAGGCCCAGCTTCAGGTCCAATCCAGGCACTGTTTTACAAACTGAAGTTGGAGTAAGAGGAACGAGAGGGATGTTGGAGGAAAAGGGCGCATTCTGGGGGAGTTTGTAAGATAAGAGAAGGAATAAAAAATTACATGTTAATATCCATCATTTCACTGAGATTATGGTCCCATGATAGACCTAATTTACCCAAGAATTTTGAGAGCCTTTTAGAAATATAGACGATAAAGGACCTCACTGTCTAGGAACATTAGATAGATTGCAGGGCAGAAATAAAAAACAAGCATGAAAAATGGGTATTGTGCCCAAAATAGGATGCAAATTAACAAGGTATATTTTTTAAAGTTGGAATAGCATTGTACACCTGGATATAATTCATTCTTTTGTTTTTTTTAATTTTTTTCACAGAAAACTTAAATTGGGTTTGCCTTTAAAGATTTTCTATTTTGTGTTGATATAGTTAGACTAAGTAGGCTCAGCAAAGCTATTCTTAAATACAAATTTCTATAATTTAATTTTAAAATAAAAGTTAGTGAAAAAAACTTTAAAAATATTTTTACATTATCCACAACAATGTACAGCTGTTTAGAAGTTTGTTTGTTGTCATCAACATGCATGTATATACAACTAGTTTTTCTAATACTGCATACAGAATTTTCACTCTGTTTTTACTTAACATTATTCTATGAACATTTTTATATTTTAAATTTGCTTATTTTTAAAATAATACTGAGAAATTTTAACTTAAGAATATTATGTTTACATTTACATTTAGAAAGAGAAATCCTATCTTCCTAATAGAAGGAAGAGAGATGAGGATAGAGACCCATGGTAAGCAACTGGTGCCATTCAGTTTAGAAATGTTGAAGAATTTTAGAAAGCAAGCCAATAAGGGTGGTCTTGAGAGATTTATTAGTAGTAAATCAATGGGCAGTAAGAAAGAGAGAGAAATGGTGGAAAGGAGAGGAGCACTGAAGATTCAGATCCAGACGTCTTTGCTCCATTTGTTGATTGTTGATGATATCACAGAAGAAAAGGTCAGAGAAAGAAGAAAACTCATGGACTAGTTAAGCAGTCAACCTTAACATCAGATTCCACAGGTATCCGTGGTGCTCTTTGTGAAATGGAAGATGAAAAGGTAAGGAAAAATGGAAACAATTTACAATGTTGGCTGATATAGAAATGAAAAAAGATAGAGTGATAATTTGAGAGATAAAGCAGTGAAGAAATGGATATTTGATTTAAATTTTGTTATTAGTACTATATATTTTTAAGATTGTACATATTTGCAAATGTAAGCGAAGTTTTACAGGAAAAAGAAGAATTTTATAAAACACACAAAAAGAAATCAGAGTAGATAAAATTTAAAAGCCATGAGAGACAACACAGTGAATGTCAACTTATATTTATTAAAACTCACTGCTAAAGCATTGGAGTTTAAAAGATCAATAAAGTAAAATTGATGATTTGAAACAGATAACATTTTTCTGTAAAGAAGAAACATTTTATAAATAAGAAGAATCTTGTGTACAACAACCATTTACAAACTCTACAAACAACTCTATGCACTAAAACCAGTAAACCTGGAAAATATGGATAAATTCTTGGACACTTGCAACCTCCCAAGCCTAAACCAGGAAGAAGTCAAAACCCTGAACAGACCAATAAAAAGGACTGAAGTTGAGGCAGCAATTAATAGTCTACCAACCAAAAACAGCCCAGGTCCAGATGGGTTCACAGCTGAATTCTGCCAGACATAAAAAGAGGAGCTGATACCACTCCTTCTGAAACTATTTCAGAATCCAAAAAAAAGGGGATTCTTCCCAAATCATTTTATGAGACCAACATCATCCTGATACCAAAATCTGGCATAGACTCAACAAGAAAAGAAAACTTCAGGCCAATCTCCATGATGAACATAGATGCAAAAATTTTCAATAAAATACTGGCAAACCAATTGCAACAGCACATCAAAAAGCTTATCCATCACAATCAAGTAGGCTTCATCCTGGAGATGCAAGGCTGGTTCAACATAAGCAAGTCTATAAACGTAATTCACCACATAAACAGAACCAAAGACAAAAACCACATGATTATCTCAATAGATGCAGAGAAGGCCTTCAACAAAATTCAACAGTCCTTTAAGCTAAAAACTCTCAATAAACTAGGTATCGATGGAAAATATCTCAAAATAATAAAAGCTATTTACCACAAACACACAGCCAATATCATACTGAGCTAGCAAAAACTGGAAGCATTGCCTTTGAAATCCGGCACTAGACAAGAATGCCCTCTCTCACCACTCCTATTCAATAGAATATTGAAAGTTCTAGCCAAAGCAATCAGGCAAGTAAAAGAAATAAAGGGTATTCAATTAGGAAAGGAAGAAGCCAAATTGTCTCTATTTGCAGATGACATGATTGTATATTCAGGGGACCCCATCGTCTCAGATCAAAATCTCCTGACACTGATAAGCAACTTCAGCAATGTCTCAGAATACAAAATCAATGTGCAGAAATCACAAGCATTCCAGTACACCAATAACAGACTTAAAGAGAGACAAATCAAGAAGGAACTGCCATTCACAATTGCTGCAAAGAGAATCAAATACCTAGGAATACAACTAACAAAAGATGTAAAGGACCTTTTCAAGGAGAACTACAAACCACTGCTCAATGAAATAAGAGAGAACACAAACAGATGGAGGAACATTCCATGCTCATAGGAAGAATCAATATTGTGGAAATGGCCATACTGCCCAAAGTAATTTATAGATTCAATGCTATCACCAAGCTACCTATGACCCTTTTCAAAGAACTGGAAAAAAACCACCTTAAACTTCATATGGAACCAAAAAGAGCCCACATAGCCAAGTCAGTTCTAAGCAAAAAGAACAAAGCTGGAGGCATCACACTACCTGACTTCAAACTATACTACAAGGCTACAGTAATCAAAGAGCATGGCACTGGTACCAAAACAGAGATATAGACCAATGGAACAGCACAGAGGCTTTGGAAGCAATGCCACACATCTACAACCATTCGATCTTTGACAAGCATGACAAAAGCAATGGGGAAAGGATTCCCTTTTTAATAAATGGTGTTGGGAAAACTGGCTAGTCATGTGCAGAAAGCAGAAACTGGACCCCTTCCTAACACCTTACCCTAAAATTAACTCCAGATGGATTAAAGACTCAAACATAGAACCTAGCACCATAAAAACCCTGGAAGAAAACCTAGACAAAACCATTCAGGACATAGGCATAGGCAAGGACTTCATGACTAAAAGACCAAAAGCATTGGCAGCAAAAGCCAAAATAGACAAGTGGGATCTAATTAAATTCCAGAGCTTCTGTACAGCAAAGGAAACAATCATTAGAGTGAACCAGCAACCAACAGAATGGGAAAAAATTTCTGCAATCTACCCATCTGACAAAAGGCTAATATCCAGAATCTACAAAAAACTAAAACAGATTTACAAGAAGAAAACAAACAGACCCATTCAAAATTGGGCGAAGGATATAAACAGATACTTTTCAAAAGAAGACATATATGAGGCCAACAAACACATGAAAAAATGCTCATCATAACTGGTCATTAGAGAAATGCAAATCAAAACCACATTGAGATACCATCTCACCCCAGTTAGAATGACGATCATTAAAAAATCTGGAGACAACAGATGCTGGAGAGGATATGAAGAAATAGGAACACCTTTACACTGTTGGTGGGAGTGTAAATTAGTTCAACCATTGTGGAAGACAGTGTGGTGATTCCTCAAGGACCTAGAGATAGAAATTCCATTTGACCCAGCAATCCCATTACAGGGTATATATCCAAAGCGTTATAAATCATTCTATTATAAAGACACATGCATACGTATGTTCATTGCAGCACAGTTTACAATAGCAAAGACCTGGAACCAACCCAAATGTCTATAGATGATAGGCTGGACAGGAAAAACATTCTCAATATACTTTTTGCTCTCAACTTATTTAGTAGCTCATATATTGAACAAAATTCCCAAGGCTGCGTATAGTGACTCACTCCTCTGTTCCCACCCAGAGCTTTGGGAGGCCGAGGTAGGAGGATCACTTGAGACTGGGAGTTCAAGACTAGCTTGGCAAACTCAGTGAGACACTGTCTCTATGAAAAAATTTAAAAATTAGCCAGGTATGGTGGTGTGAACCTGTATTCCTAGCTACTCAGGAAGCTGAGGCAGGAGGATTGCTTGAGTCCAAGAGTTTGAGGCTGCAGTAAGCCATGATTGTGCTACTGTACTTTAGCCCAGGTGACAGAGTGAGATTATATCTTAAAAAAAAAAAAAAAAATCCCAAGATTGTACCTGCATGTCCTCTGAGCTCTGTCCATCCCCATACAATTCTGTGCATGATATCTAGACCAGGGATTCACGCGCTGAACGCCTGGTTAGTCAGGTTTGTAAATTAAGAAATTACCTAGGACAACTTTACCATATGAAATCAGGAAAGGGGGATCTCATATTTTAGAGGAAGCAGGGCATCCCCGTCTTATTATAAATATTGTCTCGCTTGTGTAGGGAGAACAATACAGGAGGATACAAAAAACAAAACTGATAGTAGTGGAGATGGCTGCCAGGAACTGCCCAAGGGAGATGCTGAAATTTGCTTGACCACATTCTGCCAGTTGATGTCCCGTTTGGCCCCTGCAGTAGTTCTGCCTTCCCAGGTTTCAGGTTCCCCCATGGTTAGTTTGTTTTCTGAAGCCAAATTTCATATAATGAGTTCACACTTGTGTACTGTAAGGTGAATACCATTGAAAAATATTTCCAAACCAAGGTTTTCGGGTTCTAACATGGCGGTTAAAGTAACAGTTGAGATAGTTTGGGGAAGAAAGGTGCAGCATTTTCGATAGGGTCTTTGGTAATGTGAGGCTTTCCCAATATATGACTTTAGAAAGTTAAATTTCTATGTAAGATTATGTATCTCTGTGAGGCAAATAAAACTGTGGATGGAATATAATTGTGGATGCGATATCGGTACTACTGGTCAGCTGTGGGGATAGAATGTTTTGTCTCTGCTTCAGCCCTAATAACTCTCATGCTACTTCACTCTCTTTCCTGTTTGCATGACTAAAATTCCCTGAATTCAGTTAAGGGCAATTGAGTTTAATCAGTTTCCTATCCAAATAATATTATAGTAATAATATATGGTAGCAAAAAAAAAAAAAAAAAAAAAAAAAAAAAAAAAAAAAAAAAAAGGAACTGCTTTGTAAAACTCCATTTTAAGCCTGAGAAAGAGCCTGATGAAATTTATTCCTTTCTGCCTTCTCTCTGTGTTTGAGAAATGAAGCAATGTTTTGCAGAGCGATGCATTCCTTTGCTTTTTACTTATGCTTATATCTATCTTCTTCATGTTGGCAAAAGATCATTGAATTCCGTTTCCGAACATCTGAAGTCGTACTCTTGCTGTAGTGACTGCCAGGTCCTGCCACAGAGTCAATGGAGCCGAAAGGAGCCCTGGGAAGCAACCTGCTGAGCAAATGGCTAATTAATGTAATGTAATGCACTTAAAAAAGTATTCATAATTAAAAACTGTTTTGGAGAGCAAGATGAAATCAGTCAGAGAACTTTGGCTCCGTTTCTCTCAGCAGGAATGGCTTCTTGAAAACAGTCTTTTAAACTAATCATTAATGGCCTGTAAGGTAAACGTTGAATTTCATGATGAGACTTTTCTTTCTTTACTATATTGAAAAATCAGCTGCTTCTGAAGCGAGCAGGAATAACCTTTACTTGTTTGATTTTTTTCTTGTCTCTTAAATGAACTCATTGAAACCGGGTACTTGGGGCATAAAGTGAAGTCCTGCTCAGGGGTGTCTGGTGTGACTAACCATGCTGTGAATTGCACAACTCCAGGTGGTGTTTTTTACATAGGCAACAACACTGCTAGATCTCCAGAAGTTATGTAATTCGAGAGCCTTATTTTAATAGTACATTTATGGCTCATTCTTCATATTATGTCTTCATAACTGTACATCAGGTTTTTCCTCCCTGGTGCATTTGGAGCCGTTGAGGTCCAGACTTACATCATACTGATTTTGTTTTTATTTGAAAAGAAGTAAGCAAAAGCAAGGGCTCTTTCTTCACTAGTCTGTGGATTCCTTGACAACAGAATCACTTTTGTCAGTGCTTAATACACGAGTAACGAATGAATAAGGAAAATAACCTTTGGTGGAATAATTTATTCCTTGTGTTAAAAGGATGTTGAAAAAAGTTGAGTCTGAACTTTTGGGTCCTCTTATAGATGAAAAATATGCCAAATTCTTTGAGGCAGTGTAAGAATGATCAGACTTGAAAAATTAAGTACAATTGTTACATATCTTGAGTGCTACTTTGCAGGGTGCTTGTAAAGATGTTGAAATTGCACTGAAAGAATAATATGCTTTGCATAAAATTTGAGGATTTTTTTAATGGTGAAATTTGAATACTTTTCTTTCTAGAGAGGATTATGAATTCAAAAAGACAAACAGTTATATAACTTTGTAAGCAAATGGTGATTATTGTTTTGTAAGAGTTTATTTGTATAATATTACAAGGAAGTTTATGTCTTACACTGTAAAATAATCAAAACCTACTTTCTCAGGAATTCAGTGGGAAATGTAGATGATAAGATTCTGGTTGTTGACAGTGATGTTTATTTTGCAAATTCATTTTTAAATGGCTTAAATGCACAACTGCCATTATGCAACAGCAATTAGCAAAATGAAGACCAAAATCACCCATAAGGACTAGTATAGTATATATGTTATATGCATACATATATAACACATATGTTATAATATAATATATACATTGTATAGTACATAGAAATATAAATTATGTATATATACATAAGATATTTATAAATATATACTTTATGTGTGTGTGTGTGTGTGTGTGAACGCACACACAGAGAGAATATACAGACCTTGAGTCCACAGCCTACATTATATCTTTTCTTCTATGCTTCTCTAGCACACTGTCTCTTCTCTGTTAAAGTGATTATATTTTCTTGTAATTGTTTATTCAATCATTTGTATTCTTTACAACAACACTGTAGGTTCAATGAGTGAAGGAGTTAATAACAAACATCTTCAGTGAGACTCCCTGGATTAAATCTTGGCTGTATTATTTATAAGCTCTATGACCTTGAACAAGGTATTTAGTACAACTGTGTCTCAGTTTTCGCATCTGTAAGTTGAGGGGGGTTAACAGCAGTAACTACATCATAACTTTATAGTGAGAATTCAATGAGCTTTTAAATGGAAATCACAAAGAACAACACTTGGCTTATATTAAGTGCTTAATATATATTAACACTGTATAATCCCAGTACACTATGACATATTATGTTTTATGACAGAGCTCAATAAGCTTTTGTTGAATAAATCATTCTTTCTGTTATAAAATGAATGCGTAGGATAAGAAAATATATGTCAAGAAACAAACAAGAAACCATTCTTACTGCCCTCAAGGAAATTAGAATATCACTGGGGAAGAAGAACTTTTAGTCATAAATCGTTTTCCAAAAAGATAAGGCAAAAGGCAATCAAGTGTCTATACACTGGTAAACAGAGCAACATAGTTCAGAAGTTTAGACAGAAGCTGGCCTGCTCTGCAGAAGCATCGTTAGAAAGGCAGGACTTGAACTACACCTGGGAGTATAGTTGAGACCTGACTAAATACAGACACAGGAAAGGCTCCTTCTATACAAAGTCCAGATGGAGAACATTATGTGTTCAGTGAGTGTCAGTCCATCTGTGGGCAAATTGGACCTCACTGCAGCTTATTCAGTTGTCACTTTGATAATTCAGACATAACAAATAGCCTTTCCCCCACCTTGGAAATTTAGCAAAGGCTTTGAATTACCAACCAGTATGTTTCATCCCCAATGTAAGAGATGTATCATTAGAGGGAACATAGGGAAAAGGAAGAGAGCAAACACATATAGCAGTTAATTAAAGCCTTTGCTTGCTTCCTTTTCTTCTTGCTCTCCTAAGAAAAGAGATCAATAGTAAACAATTTTCTATAACTCTGCCAGACAGCAACCTTTTCAAAAAGTTAGCAATGACTTTTGTGGTTTTTCTTTGTACATTCATCTTTATACTGAATAGAAACAGAGAATCATTGATGTCCTTTTGTTTATTATACTCATCTCTAGCTTTCAAAATTCTGATGTTTATAATAATTCTCAACTCACCTAGTTTATAAAAAATTTTCTTCAGCCCAGAGTCCAGTGAAATTTGTTTTGTTTTGTTTTTAAGTTTTGTTCAAAATACCTACCTAACATCACTTAAAATGAAAGAGGTTGGTAGTTTCAAGGTTATCCAAATAGACAGGAAATTTTTTTGGAAAATGCCTATTTCCCGTTCAGTTTTAATGAACTAGCAAAAGTTAATTAATTGACAAACATGTTAAGAGTAGAAACAATAGCATGACAAGGAAGCTAACCAACCAACCAACAAAACAAAACAAAAAAATATCCACAAATCTAGAGATGAGAGAGAACTTGATTTGCTTAAAGACTTTAAAAGAAAGGCCAGGGGGTCTAGAGTGCAGAGTATAAAAGGTAGAGAGAAAGGAAGGAGGCAGGAAGGGGAAGTTGGTAGCATAGGATCACAAAGGATTTTGCAGGACATCCCAAGCCATTTTTGTTTCATTTTACCTGCAACAAGATGCCACCAAATGGTTTTAGGCAAGGCTTAATTTACATTTGTATAATATTGTGCTGATTGCTATGTGCACAGTTAGATTAAGAAAGGAACAATGAAAATGGCAAGATCAATTAGAAACCAGTTTTATTAGGGGAGAACTGATTATGGTTTGGATTATCATGATTGCAATCAAATTGGAGATAAGCAGAGGGACTTAAGGTAGATTCAGGTCTATAAGCAACACTGCTGGATTAAATATTAGGGGGTGTGGGGTAGAGGAATCTGGATGAGTTTCAGTTTTATGGCTTAAGCAGTTCGGCTAATTTTGGTGGCATTTGCTGATCTGGCGAAGCCTCTGACAGGCAAAAATTTCAGAGTAAAGTAAATACAATCAAGAATAGACTATGAGTTTTTCTTAGGGCATATTATATTTGTGATATCTTAGTGAAATTTCAATAGGCTAGGATAAGAAGATATTTAAATACATGAACTTACTGCTAAGATAAGAAGTTTGATATAAAAATGTACATTTGAGAAATGTGAGCATATGTATAGGTTATATTTAATGCCATTGAAATGTAGGAGAACATTTTAGGGACAGAGCAGAGTAACAGCATAAAACTTCGAATCAAGCTCAGTAACCTGAACAATTAGCACAGGCACAGGTGGGAGAAAACAAAGAAAGTGCTCATTCCAGAAGCCAAGATAAGAATATGTATAAAGAACAGGAAAATGCTCAAACAGATAAGAATAAAAACGTGTTATCTGTAAGGTGCATTGTCAGGCAACTTGGAGGAGAGTCATTTCGATCAAGTAATGGAGGCAAAGCTAAATAGGAGTTGATTAAAAGGGTATAGGAGAAAAGGAAGTACAAACAGTGTCAGTAGATTTAGGGAAGAAATGAAATAGATGTATGGGACAGTAGCTGTCATTTTATGTGCTGCATAACATTCTTCATTACTGTTTTGAAAATTTTGGTTACTACAACTAATGCAGGGAATTGGCTGGATATCTCTGCTTTCTCGTGCTGATACTTAACTTTTTTAAATAACAAATTATTTTATATTGTAATAGTGTTGTCTTAGGAAATAATGATATAAACCTATCATGGATGTGCAAATTAGTAATCCTGACAGCTCATCTAAAAACCATACTTTACTTGGCTGAACTAAATGAACTCTAAACATTGATTTCAAGTATAGGGCCTAAAATATTTGAGGTTGAGCACTGATTTATCCTGCCCAGAATCCTGATTTCGATTCTACTCATTTTTATATCTGATATTCTGTTTGAACTGCTCTGCAGTAGCGTTATTGGAAAGGTGGCACTTGAACTACACATAGGAGTATAGTTGAGGCCTGACTAAATACAAACACATGAAAGGCTCCTTCTGTACAGAGTCCAGATGGGTGCACTTCGAAAGTTGCCTCCTTTCCTCCTGCTTACCTGTTGGTACACTAGAGGAGTATCTTTAGGTAACCACACACAAAACACCATGCCAGAAAAAGAAAATGAAGCCTCATGCATAATTCGCTAGTTAACTATTCACACTCTTATGTGTCTCTTAAAAGGAGCTTAATTAAATTCTTCTCTCAGAATTCCTGTCTTTTTCACATTGTGAAAGCTATTTAAAATCTATTTTGATCAGTCTCTAATTTACGTTTGCTTTACACACACACACACACACACACACACACAATCACACACACACAAACTGCTTCTTTTAGGTAACCTACAAAAGATCAAAAGCTGTTAACAAATTCTAAATTTACTATCACTCAGGGTCACAATTCACTGTTTAATCACTAAAGGGGAACAACTACAATCATTTCATCACAAAATACAGCATTCTTAGGTATTCAGCTAAATTACCTACTAGGAGAAATTTCCATCTATACCAAGAAAACATAAGGGCTTAGAATTTATCTGCATTACATTCTAATTTTTCAAACCTTGACTACATTTTAAAGAGGTATTTTGTTTTTAATCTATCTGAAGGTGTCAAGCTGATATTCTCATTAATTCAGATATGGTGGGACTGTTCATTGATAAGTCAATGAAATACTCAGTGGGTGGCACTGTGCTGAGGGTCTCACAATGAGACCAGAAGCTTTAAGCACAAAACCATCTTTATACATAAGGTAGCAGTCATTGAAGTCAATCTGAATTTCAGTGGAGGTTTTCAACACCATGCCAAAGATTTTAGCTGATTGTCAGTTGCACACTTCTTGTTTCATAACCTGTGTTATTATTTGTGTTATCTTTATTCTTTCTCAACTATCTATGTTCCTTACTTCAATCTACAGATAAAAAAACTATTATGTGACTTTGGATATCAACCTCAACTAAGAAAACAATGACCTAAACAAGTTTTTAAATTACTTTAACTTAGCAAATGTCCTAAAAGTCATTTTTGTAGGTTAGTTCTATCTGGAAAGTAACACTTGTTTGCATTCTATTTGATATTGCTTTCCTTACAACTTTTAGTTTGAATCATTCCATGTACGCATAAATAGTAATGAAAATGAAGTATTTGTTACATTTTGACTGAGGCTCAAATTTTCATAGTTCTATCCTAGTTTTCTTCAACTATTTGATGTGTTGACCAGAATTCATCTTCAAAACTGCAGTACTGGTTTTACAATCTTTAAAATAACAGTTAACTCAGGAAATCACTGTGTAAGATGTATGATATAGAGCCATCATTCATTCCGGGGGCTGATACATTCACAGGACTAACTAGTACAAGGACACATCTCCACTTTGAGCCAAGGGCCAAGTATTTAATGTTTCCCATTAAAATTTGCTGTTTCAGCATGTGGGGTAGTTGGATGCATTAGAGATTACAGGAAGAGGAAATGGCATCCTTCACTATAGAGTCAACCATTGAAATCTGAAGCAAATTGAGAGTAACTAGAAGTAAATACCATTAGATAATAGAATATGAATTTCTAGTAGAATATCATGAAGTGTACAATTTTCATTTGTTCATATTTTGGTTTGTTTGTTGCTTATTATCTTTGGCTAAAATGTTCATATCACTTCTCTCATCAAAGTCAAGATGCATTTGAGAGTGAAAATCAGTGATAACATAATATAACATTTGAAACATATACAGGTATATTTGTATATATTTACAATTATGGCTTCTATTTCAACTGGAAATTATCCTAATTCATTAGGATGTAGTTAAAAAAACAATGAATACCACACCAGTGATATTTCATCTTCATTGGTTTCTTCAAGAAGAACACTGTTTTGCTTTAAGACATATGCTACACATATCTTATTATGTTTATACATTTATATTATACAAGTAATTAACTGCAGAACAGCAAATAACTGTACCTTCATTTTTGAACATTTTGTACAATTTATAATGAAATTCTTAGCAATATCAGATGTTCAATATTTCTTAGGATGGCTGGTAAACAAACTCTTAATATTCCTGTCATAATTTTCTTCAGATCTCATTGTATTGGACACGGTTTATTTTCATCACCGCATTCCCAAAGTTATGTCAAGCACTATTAGAGAAGCTGCATATATTTTTGGTTTCTGAACATGTAGAAGTTAAGTTGAAGAAAATACGTGTATTTTGGATTTCATGGAATATATTTTATATATATAATACCATATTATTTATAGAAAATTATATCATAAATGATTGTCATAAGGATAAGTGGTCAAAGACCGTATAGCCAAAAAATGTAACTTAATATATAATTTGGTGCTGTTCATTCCAATGCAGAAATGGCTCCAGAAATCTCCTACTCCCTACCTAGTATCACAATGTGAAGGTGACAGTCCAAAGGTCTTATCACAATGTAAACATGTCCTAAAACATCAAGCACTAAAAGCATGAGGATATGAAGAAGAAATAATATTTAAAAGAATGAGCCAGAAGCAGTTCTATGCAATATTATCTCAATCATTGAAAATGTAAAATAATAAGGGAGGAATTTTATTCTCATTGGCAGTTCATCAAAAGAGAGTGTTCTCTTGCAAAATGTAATCCATAATGCAGTGCTTACTGTCACAAACATATTATTCATAAGTTTTTGATAAGAATTACATGAAATATAATTAGCCAAAATTTCAAGAAAACATATGTACCAGTATTTAAAAAAATCCAGACACCTGTGCCTTATACACCGCGACTATCAATAATCATAAAATATAACTAATTTCATTCAACTATAGTAAAGGATGGTTTAATGATCTTTCTATTATCTACAGATGATATTTCAGAATTATTGCCATATAAACAAGAAATTTAAAAGTAATATATTTTTTAAAAACTAGGAAAAAAGTATTTTATGAATATGTTAGGTATTTTAATAATATTTTTTCCTGGATGGCATGATATTCTTATATTCGTCAACTATTCTTAAATAGAAATTTGTTGTGATTTCTTTTTTACTTTAATCATGTATTTATTTTTATATTTTATTTTGTGTTTACATTTTTCTTTTCCTTTAAGAGATTCCCCTAACTTCATCACTTTTTAAAGAATTCTGGAAAAGACATATACTGCTTAAGATATTTGTATTAGTTCCTTCTCATGCTGCTTTAAAGAAATAACTAAGACTGGGTAATGTATAAAGAAAAGAGGTTTAATTGGCTCATCGTTCTCAGGCTGTACAGGAAGCTTACTGGTATGGACTTCTGGGAAGCCTCAGGGAACTTACAATCAAGGAAGAAGACAAAGGAGCCACAATTCCCATAGCTGGAGCAGGAGGAGAGAGAACGGGGAGGTACCACACACATTAAAGCAACCAGATTTTGTTAGAGCTCTTATCAGGAGAACAGCACGAAGGAGGGAAATCTGCCACCATAATCTCATCATCTCTTATCAGGCCCCATCTCCAATATTGAGAATTACAATTCAACATGAGGTTTGGGTGGGGACACAGATTCTAACCATATCAATATTCTAGGGAGCAATGTAACAATATTTAGCCATATTAAATTTAGGTCTTTGCCATATTAAGTTTAGCTCACAGTAAGTTTGGGTCTGCGACTTGGCAATTCTAATGCTAGGTATCTCTATTCCCCAATAATTTAAATAGCCTTTGACTTCACTATTGCAGTAATAAGTTGAAAAGTGTCCATAATTGAGAAAATAGATGGAAAATATATTGTAGATTGGTATCTCATTGCACTACTTTGCAGTTAGAAGTAATAAACTAGATATCTAAGTGACAACACAGCTAGATATGAAAAACAGCTTTGAGTGGATAAACAATTTTCTAAACTAAAAGCAATCATATGCACTTTGCAAACCCCCCCATGTAAAAAATCATAGACAATGTCTACAGTAGGAATGATGAATGAAAACAAATGAAGGTATAAAACAAAACAGAATTCTTGTGAGAATTTTCCAGGAACTGAAAACCAGCATTTTCCAGAACCTGATTAGAACAATGGACTCACATGTGTTCATCTAATGTCAGAAAGAGAAAGAGAAAAATAGACTGATTAGTTATTATGAGAATAAATATTTATAAGTTGCATAGGTGTACTATGTAGTGTAGTGCTAAGTAAACTATAAAGATAATTATTCTTGGTTCTCATTATATACAAAATGAAATAATCTGCAATAGATAATGATGAAATATAATCAAAACAGACTATAAAAATATACGCAATTGGCTGGGCACAGTGATTCATGCCTGTAGTCACAGCACTTTGGGAGGCCGAGGTGGGTGGATCACGAGGTCAGGAATTTGAGACCAGGCTGACCAACAAGGTGAAACCCCGTCTCTACTAAAAGTACACACACACACACACACACACACACACACACACACACACAAAATTAGTGGGATGTGGTGGTGTGCACCTGTAATACCAACTACTCAGGAAGCTGAGGCAGGAGAATCGCTTGAACCCAGGAGGTGGAGGTTACAGTGAGCTGAAATCACACTGTTACACTCCAGCCTGGGTGACAGAGTGAGACTCATCTCAAAAAAAAAAAAAATGCAATTAAAGAAATGCATATACTTCCGCTTCCTCCTTCTTTGCTTTAAGTTCTCATAATCCCGAGGAACAACTCTTAATTTTTTTCCTCACCGTTTTTTCCCTCAATTTTTGTATGATTGTATTCCTACCAAAAAATTCACTAACACTGGTAAATTTAAATTCCAGGACTCTGTGAACAAATGCTTACTAGATAATTCTATCAACACAAACTCAACAAATGCACAAATAAACTTAATATGTTTTGTGCAAAATGTCCTCCTTAGCCTAGACATTGAGATTAACATTATTTGCTAAAAAATTGAAAAACGACTTGAGTCCTCCATCAAACAAAATCCAACTCC
This sequence comes from Cebus imitator, assembly GCF_001604975.1. Lineage (NCBI taxonomy): Eukaryota > Metazoa > Chordata > Mammalia > Primates > Cebidae > Cebus > Cebus imitator. The sequence goes on along the minus strand of NW_016107459.1, from coordinate 3,760,926 downwards.
CATTTATTCCATATCTTAGGACCTCTTATCTATTTCCATCTTCATCTTTTTATAGGACTCTTGCATTGGTTTCTTATGTTTTTCCATTGTCTCCATAACTTGCATTTTCTATAGTGATATTCATTAGTATAAAAATTTTAAAAATCCATCCTTTAAAATTCTGAATAAAAATACATTGAACTTTATTATTTGGTTCCAAATTTAAGTGGCAACATCATCATTTATCCATATAATAACGTTTTAAAAAATAATATGCATTTCAGAAAACTAAGGTGAGAGGATTGCTAAAGCCCAGGATTTTGAAGTTCAAGGCCAGTCTGGGCAACATAGCAAAACTGTTTCTCTATGCAAAACAACAAGTCAGATTTGGTGGCTTAAGTCTGTAATCCCAGCACCATAGGAGGCCGAGGTGGGCTAATCACTTAAGGTCAGGAGTTCTAGACCAGCCTGGCCAACATAGTGAAACCATATCTCTACTAAAAATACAAAAATTAGCCGGGTATGGTGGTGCCTGCCTGTAGTCCCAGCTGCTTGGGGGTGCTGAGGCAGGAGAATCGCTTGAACTTGGGAGGCGGAGGTTACAGTGAATGGATATCACACCATTGCACTCAACAGTGCATTTGGAATTGCTGTTCCTAATTCTGCCATTTTTTTTAACTCTTAAATTTATTTACACATGCTATATCCTCTATCCTCTGCCTGCTCAGACTTCTAGACCAAAGATCTCTTGCTCCTCAGTTGTTCTTTGATCTTATTTGTTAAGCAAAATTCTTCTTTGCCCTAGTATATATATATATATATAT
>NW_016107459.1:3744416-3759978 GCF_001604975.1 Cebus imitator | reverse complement strand
TTTAGTAGAGACGGGGTTTCACCATGTTGGCCAGGATGGTCTCGATCTCTTGACCTCGTGATCCACCCGCCTCGGCCTCCCAAAGTGCTGGGATTACAGGCGTGAGCCACCGTGCCCGGCTGCCCTAGTATATTTTATCTTGTTCAAAACAATCTTATATTGTTTGCATTGGTTACATTTATTTATCTTTTATTCCTATAATTGGAGTATAAGTCTCTTGAGTGGATAGACTGTGTCTTATCTGTATTTTTAATCTTAGTAGAATGGTGCAAAATTTGTACTTAATAAATACATTCATGCACATTGATGAACTAATGAATAAGTGAAACAACCTAAAATTCTTTCTATAGCAAAATGGATAAATTGCTATGATTTTTTATTCAGCAATAAAAATAAATTAATCACAGAAATATGATTTTAAGCAAAAGTTTCAGACATATAAAAATATATAATTCCATCTATATTGCTAGGATAAAAAAAATGCCTTCTACCCTCTAATGTTCAATGATTGGAACCTGCAAATTAAACTGATAAAAAATAGATTAATTTTTTAAAATGTTTATTTGTATGTATTTGGAGCTACCAAAGAAATAGCTAGCTGACCAAGTGGCTAAACTTAGAGGTTTATATACCTAATATGGTAGAGAAAGGGAGGAGGAGAAAAGGTTTCTATGGAAATAATAAATAGGTTTCTTTAGCAAAGATAAATAGATTTTTAGAACAAACTGGAAATAGAAAACTTTGTTTATGCAGCCGTCAGTGGTCTTTCCCTCTTATTTATGGCCATGAAATCATCCCAGAGAGGAAATTTATGGTAGCCAGATTTCACAATGCTTGCTCCTTTAAGTCAGATAAGAAAAGCTCTAAGAAAGATTATTCTGGCATTTGTTAAATTTTCGACTGTATTTCGCTTAAAATACACTTTGTGCCAATCCTGGGGTGCCAAAATGGCTCTCCACAATATGAAGTTAAAAAAAAAACAACAACAAGAAAACAGGTACATTTATAATGTTAGCAGTTAGGATATGGGTTGTTTTTGGCAGAGCTGGAAGTGATTCAGAAGGGCTATGAGAGCACTTTTGTAATGGTGGTATTCTATTTCTTGCTCTAGGTAGCAGTTGTTTACTTAAATGTATTGAGGTTGAGGGAATTTTTTGAGTGATATGTGCATGGTTTCTGTAATTTTCTTTCTGTATATTTTACCCAAAAAGTTTATTACAGAAGAATGAAAGAATACATGAATAAATTTAATTTGATATTGAATAGAAATTGAGTTCAATATGTGTATAGTAGGTAGTGGAGAAACCATACAAGTGTGTAATCAGGACCAATGTGACTATCTTTACAATTAATCAAGTAAAGATTATGAATACCTTATTTTTTAAATTGTTTAACTGAAGGAGAAATATTGACCTCCTACCTCTGAGATATCTTTGAGGCTCAGACTTATACAATTAATGATCTACTTAGCTCTGGACGTGGATGCCACAAAGGACCTTAAAACTGTTTCCCAAACTGCACTCATGATTTCTTCTTCCTACTGGCCAGTCCAGTGGCATCACTTGTGTTTTCTGACTTGGTAAACATCATCAATAATCTTCCAGTTTCCCAAGTCAGGATGCTGGAAGCTAAAATAGAGTCATCCAAGCAATCAATACATTCTGTTTATCATCTTTGCATATATTTCTTAAGTGTGTCTATTTCTTTCCTTCTTCACTGTCTTGTTCATGTCGGGACCAGCACATCTTTCACCTGCATTGCTATAGTATCCACCAGTTTGTTTTACTAGCACTGGTATTATCTTTACTGTCATTTAGTTCTATAAGGTAGGCAGAATGATCTTTCTAACTACCTCCAGGGAACAAAACAAAGGTGTGTTTTAAGAATGCATTGCCCCAAGGTGAGTTTTGTGAGAATAAAACAAAGAGTTTCTTTAAAAATGGGAAGTATAGGTATCACATTTCTTACATGCCACAAGCTTAGGATAGCATTCTATTTATATACATAAACAGTCTATCTTAGAGTTAGCATTCAGGAAAAGAGATTGTTTCCCTAGTAATATATATTAACACATAAATTCAAAGTTAATAATAAAGCCACCCATTTTGAGGTGAAATAATCCTATTTGGCTGTTCTGTATAGCAAAGGCTAAAAATTACCAGATAACGTCCACAAATTAAATGCAGTAAATTGTACCTCAAATATTTTGATGAAAATATATTCGAAGCATAGATATAATATACAACCTCCCAGAAATTTTAACCTGACAATGGCTTAAATATAAAATTTAAGTGTCAACATGAAAAACTATGAGGAGTTATATCATTTTTGAAAACTCTTTTAGGTGATGCATGAGCAAAAATGCTTGATAACTAATAGATTATATGCAACACTAAAAACCACCCCTAATGCAAGAAGGTTTCACTATAAACATCATGAGTAATATGACAATTGTCTTAAATTCTGAAGTAAGGAAGACATAACTTACAATTCCCTCAAGGTAGTAAATGTCTTACATCAGAGTTATATATGAAGTTTGGCCCTTTTGGCATTTCAATGTATTGTACAACACTTAGTCAGAAAAGAAGTTCCAGGGATTATGACTTTGGTATAAAAATAAAAGTTTTAATTTACTCTATGAGAAAATCCATGTTTATAGCAATGTCTGTTGAAGCTTTCTCTCAATTTTTGCAAGCCAAATTTTCTCTCACAGCATGATAATGAAATTTCATCAGAGCAACAAATAAAAACTTGAGCTCCAAGAATATAATATACTATAGTGGTATAAAGAGTATTTGTAGGTAGTATTGAAATGCTTCTGCTGTGCTGAAAACTAAATAATGCAGAATACAGCTAAAAATATAATGAATAAAATGTGATAACATTTTGATGTCTTAAACTGAGCTTTTTCAATGGTTATTTTTAAGGTAAATTTTGATAGCAATGGCAATCTTGCCTATTGTCTACAAATAAAGTGTGTCTAAATGAATTATTATTAATCATTTATTGAAGTATTTCAGAGAGATTAAGATATTTTGATTACATGTTTTAAATCCACATTTATACAAATGTATAATATAAGTATTTATGTTCTAATTAAGAGTTTTAAAGTTTTTCTAAAATATTATTAGAGAAAATGTATGTAAGTTTTTATTGCTGATAAGCTTTTTTAAATATTAATTACCAACAATTCTTGATCACTTAATTTCTATTTTAAGGCTTACAATTTTTACAGTTATGTATTTTATTTTCAGACTCATTATTTTACATTATCTGAATGTAAAATCTCAAAATATCAAATAAGTAATTTCTGTGGCAGCATGTTTAACATCTCTTGACAACTATAAGCCAAAAACATTTAGTAAATCCTGAGATTTACTAAATAACAAATGGCATTCCAAAATTTTTACAAATGTAACTCATTTTCTATTATTTCCCCCCAAAACAAATTGCAAACAAGCAGTCTTATTAAAGCAAAAAACTTTACCATTAGTCTTGTTGCCCAACAGAAAATGTACCCAACAGTCCTTCACAAAAAGTTATTTCATTAAGAGCCATCAAGATCAAGCTATTCAAAGAAGAGAATCTGCATCTCTAAAATAGTAAAAACAAAAAAATAAATAAAATCTTAAAATAGAAGACATCAGAGTCATATATTCTTATAGGATATATCAGAATGAAATAAGTCTGTGCATTACTTAAACAGAATAGGCGGCCAGCGGATTTTTGAAATTATATGCCAACTAGTAGATGGAGTGAATTTCCAGAAATAGAGAGAGAAAGAAAAACAGATTTTCAGATTTTCCTAAATATAAGGAAATTGTTAAGGAAAGATGCGCCCACCTTGTTGTATTCTATGAGGCTATATGGGGAAATTTAAGAAAATATTTTGTTGAAACTCCTAATTGAGTGAGTCCTAGTACTTGTGGTCGATATTATGAGCACAGCCCATATTATTTCCATATGGAATCAATGACTTGAGAATCTTAGTTCACCAGCAATTTAGGTATCAAGATCCAACATTAATGAGAGCCAGTTTAAGAATTTACTAGTAGTAATGAGGAAAGCTCCCCAGTTAATTCAACTCAGTCAAAAATATGTTTTCCTGCTATTCTGATAACAATAATGTCTTGGGCTGTTATATGACAAATAAATTCAGTGACAATATTGATGAGTGGGATTGATAGAGCCATATGTCTCTCCAGTACATAGCTAGAAGCAAGCATCTCAGATCCTCTGGATGATATTCTAAACACCCATGGGACTGTCAGAACTCTTACCACAAGGTGATGAGCCCAAGACGTACCTGATGTTAGACACCCAAAGAAGGGAGAAATTTCTCTCAAGTACTGTAGAACTTTATATTGTTTTTCTAGGAGAATAGAATGAGCAAATCTACACACATGCCACTGAGATGATAAAATAAATTGATACGTAAAGTAATGCTAACTGCTCAAATTTTTCCACCATAAATGAATTCTCAGAAAGAAGAGGACATAGGTCCCTAATGATGAAGTGACAAAGACAAAAACTGAGTTCCGACTCATAAAAATATTCTACAAAGACTTGAGTTATTTATCCAGACATTTAAAAATAGATAAAAACCTGACTTAAATATCAAAAAATTTTAAAACTTTAAATATTTTAAAAATAATATTAAACTAGTATTAAAATTAAATATTTTTAAGTTTGGTATGTTTGTTTGGTTTTACTTGTATTTGGTTGTTTTATGATAGTAATTTCCATCAGTCTATCTGAAACTTTTTCTCAAACATTTAATAAATTATACATAGTACACTAAGCACTGGGCTAAGGGAGGATATGTAAATATATTTTATTAATATATAGAGCAATTGACTATTAAGAAATTAATTTCTTATAAATAAATTAATTTATCAAAACTTTGAATACTGTCTATTATGGACTCTGGAGATTCAGAGGTAAACAAGGCAGATGAGGTTCCTGATCTATCAAGTGTACATTATAATGAGGGAAACAGAAAACAAACAGGTAAACACATTTTTTAACAAGACACAAAGATTGTGGTACGTGATGAGAAAAAGAAACAAGGATACACGACAAAGTCTGTGTGCTTGTTTTCAGAGACAACAAATATGAGGCGAGGATTGTTGATCTGAGAAATTAGCATTCCATTCCACAGTCTAACCCGGGAAAATAAAATCCTGAACGTATTCAGTGTATACGACCCCCGGATATTCCACCCTAATGATTATTTTGTGCTGACTAATTTTTTTTTTAAGCAGAGACAGGAAAAATTATTCTTGTAGAAAGGAGCTGTTCTCCTCTCTACCAGGAAGGGCAGGATAATTCCTAATCACTAGAGACAACTCTAGATGCTGGCACCAGAGGAAAGTCAAATCCCTTAAACTTGCTAATATTGCAACAATGTGTAATACAAGGGTCTTGAAACAGCTGCTTGTTCAAGCATTAGAAAGTCTGAGTGTCTTTACATTACAGAAATGTGCTGACTGATAATCACAACCAGAAGAGCCATATCTGGGAAGTTCAGAGGGTGGTGGTGGGCACTGGAGTGGGAGCTGTCAGAAATGTGTAGGAGCCTAAGAGTATCAAAGCAGATCTCTTGATAGGATTGGGATTTAACGGAACTGCTGTTTGCCTTGTTCACAAGCCACTCTTTGCAAATGCCCTTTTGTGAGTTTGCATATGAATGAGAAAAAGGAATAACACAGTGATAACATACTGGGCAAAAGCAAATATCTAATTTTCCTTTGTAAAAAACACATTCAAAATCTATGGTTTTTATTTTAACTTGTGCTTCACATTTGAGGAAAAAAGAAAAACCTTACATTTGCCGATGAGGAGAAAATAAAGATGAATGGCAGAAGTTTCATGGAAAATAAAAGCACAAGATCTATAAAACCTGCAGCTCTTACTTCCATTTGACATTTTGCCAAAACAAATAGAATAGAAGTGAAAATAAGTGTGCACTATATATTTTGTGACATACAAGTACTTTTTTGGCTTTCTCCTTGCAGCCTAATCAATTAGTCTGGAATGTTCTCTTTGCTTTTGGCTTTCCCTTTTTTGACTAAATCTTGGTTTACCTTGCCCCCAATCTAAAGTAAGACCCTCCCTGCACCCCATCACCTATTTTTTTTTTTTACCTATTCTATGTTTTCTATTTCCTATACTGCTTTACTCTTGTCTGTTCCAGAAGCATTTATTCTGTTTTAGAAACTGTGCTTGCCTAAAATGAAGCTGTGAAATCCATGAAAACAGAGCTTGTATCTTTTTTGACCAGTATTGTGTCCTAAGTGCCTGGACACTTGGAAAGAGGGCCTTTATAACCAATAGACAGCTATTAAGTCTCTGACCAAAAGGTCACTAGGCAAGTCATATTTTTCCTTTATTCCTTCCTTCCTCCCCACCCCATCCCTCTCTTTCTTTTGGCCCAAGTCATGTGATAAGCATCTCATATAATTATTTATTCAAAACAGTATTGCTATTATAAAGGGAAAGAACATACTTCTGAATTCAAGTTGTGAAACACAGGAGACTAAGAGTTTTAAACAATAAATTATCCAATATTTCAATACATCACTGAGCCTTAATCCTAATAATTCCTCAATGACTTCCTTTTGCTCTATAATAACAAGTTTTGTCTGTACTCTTTGTTTTTGAGTGTTATTTTCCTTAGAGTATAGTTAAAAGGAGCTTTTCTCTTTCTCCTTTTGTTTAATTCTCAATAAATCCAGTGATTCAGAAGAAGAAAGGTTGCCTGAGCTCAATTTTATCACCCCTTAGACAAAGCAAGGCTGAGTTACTAAAGAGCACATCTCCTCTCACCTGTTGCTTTGTTCATTAGGAAAGACAGAGTCCTCAATTTAAACAGCAGGATTAGAGAAAAGTGCCTTATATATTAATCAGAAAATTTTACAAACAGTACACAGTGACCTTATTTACCACATTTCCGTCTCCCTTTTTTTTTTTTTTTTTTTTTTTTTGAGACAGGGTCTCACTCCATCACCCAGGCTGGAGTGCAGTGGCACCATCACAGCTCACTGCAGCATCCACCTCCAGGGTTCAAGGAATCCTCACACCGTGACCTCACACATGAGCCACGGTGCCTGGCTTCCATCTCCATTTTAAATATAAAAAATGTCGAAATAAGCCTTTCAACACATCACATAAAAATCTATACTCCTTTATTCTTCCTGCGAAAGGAAGCAGGTGGGAAAACTATTAAGTTAAGGAAACCCAAATGTTCAGAATCTTAGAAGTTTAAACAAGGATGTTTCCTAAGAGAAGCATCTTTCAAAATAGTTCTTGAAAGACACTCTTTAAAGAACAAAAAAAAAAAGTGTTTATGGACAAAGATATTTGGGAAACACTATGCATCATATCCCTTACTTAGATTAATGATACACAGACATAGGTTAAACTCTAAAAATACTACAAAAGGAATGTATTTGATTTTGGTGACAGAATAGTTTGTTGTGGCTTTTATCTCATTTTTTTAATTTACTGCTGTGTCTTCTTCATATCATTCAGGCAAGTAGCCAGATCTTTTCTCATTTCTTATTTCTTAGTATCTTGGCTCAAAGCAGAAGATGCTTCGTATGATCACTTGCTCTGTGTATTTCTCTCTTTATGAAAGCATAAGGTCATTGAAATAAGGATGGTAAGTGTCCTAAAGGGAAAAGAAAGAGTTTGGAACAGATATAAATGAGACATTTTCTAGACTGAGAATCAGACCTGAAATCAGCTGGTGTTGCTTTTAATAGGAACACACACACCTCACTTGCTGACTTTATCCTTGACAGATGACAAATTCCAGAGGGTAGAGGCTGCATGCGGGCAGCCCAGGTCCCAGGGCTTTAAACATTAGAAAAACGAAAAGTCATGTGGCCTAAGGTTGACACTAAAGCCATGGGGCAGCCTGCCACTGGGGGCCTTGTGAGCTGAGACAGTGAAGACAGCAGCAGTTGGCACGACAATCCGACGGACTGTCTATGAGCAATACTCCTAGTACCCATCTCAGCCTCTGGTGTTCTTACGCAACCTGAGTTGTTTATAAGCAAGCAGTAGTGAAACACTGATAATGGCATTTCCTGCTAAACTAGCATGACGTGTAGCTCCAAATTGAATTGGGTTGATATTTAAAATAATTTTAATATAATCCTTCTTTTACAGTGACTTTATGAAATAAGAGTCAGAACTGTAACAGTTTCCATCTGAATCTTCTTAAGTAACACAGTTAATTTATGTAGCTCTTGACATATTTAAGGGATCCATATATACTAAAAAAAAAAAAAAAAATCTTATGCAACTGCTATTCCATGAAATATATCTGGGTATTGCAGCTGTGTAGTGTCCCTTTGAAAGGACTTTCTCGGTTAGAAGTACGTGTTGCCACACTGAAGCAGTCCTTTCTACTACTACCCCAAAAGACAGATACTCATATCCCTATTAAATACCCAAAAGGAAAGACCCAGCACAATGTTATTCCTGAAGCATCATTTATTTTTCAGATACTCTGGTATCTGGGAAAGCTGTCCCACTTCTGCCACTAACCTGACTGTGTATGACTTTGTGAGACCGGAAAGGGAGGCTCTTTGCTTTGCTGTGCCCTTAAAAGGGGAACAATTTTGGTGGCTAAGGTTGAAACATTCTGAGTTAGATGACACCAATTAAAATATACCCCAATTTACAGGTAACACCACCAACTCTGGGCTAGACTTCTAGATTCAAATCCTAGCTTTGTTCCTTAACTGGTGTGAGCAAGTTATATAAGTGTCTTTATCCCCAGAATGAGGATAACAGTAATAACTCTTTCATAGGATTATTATGGATTAATAAAATTAAAATATGTGACATTTTCATAAAAGTACTTGATACATATTAATCATTATTATATAAATTAATTAACAAGAATATATAAATTGCTTCATTTTTAAGATTTACATTTTCTTTCTGTGTCATTATATTTATTTCAAACTACTTTAGGGCAAAAATGAAAATGCCCAGAAATTTATTCTATTACACTTGTATAAAACAAGTATAAATCTATATATGTTTTTAGATATATATTCAGTACTCTAGATAAAAGTGGACAATCAGAAAAAAAATTTGTTTATAAATGCAAATCCATAGATGGGTCTTTCTATGAGTAGTATTTAAACTTAAGTCAGTTGATATTAAATCAAAGTTAGAAAAGTTTCTGAAATACAGTCCAGTACAATTCCAGCGGAAATCTCATTTTTTAAAAGTAAGGAATCAGATATTCTGAAAACGAATACTTTACAGTACTATCATAGTGCATTATCACAAAGAAATTTAGTCCAGGTGTTGCAGTAATTGTGATACATGGGAAAAGTTCATAGCTCACTGACTGTCAAATGCGAATTTCCACACAGGAAGTGATTTAAGTATATTACATTGTAGAGTAAGAGAGTGAAAGCTTTAAATTGCGCTTGCATTGGTTATCTACTGTGTCTATTTTAAGTGCCTTTTATAGCTTTCTGGATATTCCTGTAAAACAATCTTTTTATGAAGCAAAATATTCAATACTCTAAAGTCAGTATACTTGCTAAGATACTATCAAATATCATAATAAAAATAAGAGTTAACCAATTTGAAGATGGTTAAATTATTGTGCCAAAACTTTAACATTAGATAACGTAGGTGATCCAGACTTGGAAAATATCTCAATTTACAAGTTACTTTTGTTTTCAGTAAAATTTTATTTTGACCATGTTTCCTGAGATTAAAAATGAGAAAATAAATGAAAATATTTAAGTAAAATTTACCGTTTAAATTTTCTTCCTATTAAGAGGTGACTATAGTAAACATTTTTCTAAACTTTTAAAGACATATCTTCAAAGCAGAAAATTAATTTGTTTCTGAAGTTGAATACAAAACAATTGAGATCTTATCAAATAAATTTTGTTTTTAAGTCAATTATATTTTCTTGCATTATAAACTAAAATAAAAGTAACATATAACACAATATGCCAAAAGTCACTGGAGATGCTCCAAATTTTTACCTATAAGGACAAGGGGACAAAAAAAGTACAATAAGTATCTTTGGATATTTTATCCTGTTTTTCTGATATGTGTTATATATTCAAATTTGGGGGAAAAAACTATATATAAGTATAGATTTCAGGTGCATTATGGCATATTCTACCCTAAATTTGTTGACAAAAAATTAATGAAATTCAAATTTGGATAATGTCCTATATGGTGTTTAAAGAATTACTGAAAATAAGGTATCATTAGTACTGAGGGCTCATTAATACCTAATGAGATAGTACAGGGTGACTGAGGGATAGTAAATACCTGCAATATTTTCTTAAATACATCTATTTCAGGGTGTTTCTCTTAGAGAAGCTTATAGTAATTGCACTATCTTAGTCCATTTTGCGGATTGAATATCAGCAACTGGGCAATTTACAAAGAAAAAAGACATTTCTTACAGAACTGGAGTCTGGGAAGTTCAAGGTTAAGGGGCATACACCTGGTGAGGGCCTTCTTGCTGCATCATTTCAGGGTAGAAGGTAGGAGGTCAAGAGAGCATGCAGAGAGATGGGAAGGGACCTGAACTCATCCTTTATCGGGAGTGCACTCCCTCCGTAACTAACCCACTCCTGCGATAATGACATTAATCCATTCATGAGGGCAGAGCCCTCATGACCTAATAGTGTCTTAAAGCTTCCGTGTCTCAACACTGTTGCATTGGAAATTAAGCTTCCAACACATGAAGTTTCAGGAAACACATTCAAACTGCAGCAGGCACTCTCATTTATAAGCTTTAACAAAAATGTATTCTACCCATTTCTGCAAGATTTACTATAAAAATCGTTTGTTTAATATTTGCTATTCTTCATAACTTTGTAACAGAATAAAAATGAAATTGGAAATATATATGCTATCTCCATAAATATAGATAACCTACATTCTCATTCCTTCTGGTTTTGACTGTTTTTCTCATTCACAATTTGCATCTTTTAACCTTTAAATTCTCATAGCACTCAATTCAATTCAGAGAAGGACAGTATTTTTTTAGATGGAGTTTCAGTCTTGTTGCCCATGCTGGAGTGCAATGCCATGATCTCGGCTCACTGCACCTCTTCCTCCTGGGTTCAAGTGATTCTTCTGCCTCAGCCTCCTGAGTAGCTGGGATTAAAGGTGCCGACCACCGCATCCAGCTAATTTTTTGTATTTTTAGTTTCACTATGTTGGCCAATCTGGTCTCAAACTTCTGACCTCAGGCAATCCACCTGCCTCGGCCTCCCAAAGTGCTGGGATTACAGGCAAGAGCCACTGCACCCGGCACAGTATTTTTTTTTTTTTAAGATTGTGGTTAAATACATACAACATAAAATTTGCTATTCTAGCCATTTTTAAGTACATAATTCTGTGCCATTAAGTACAATTGCATTATTGTATAATAAAACTATCATCACTATCCAAATGCAGATATTTTTCATCTTCCTCAGCTGAAACTCTGTACCCATTAAACACTAACTCCATATTCCCCTCTCTCTTCAGTCCCTAACAACCACCATTCCACTTTCATTCTCTCTGAATTTGACTACTCTAGTGCATCAAATAAGTGGGATCATACAATATTTGTCATTTTTTGACTGGCTTATCTCTTGTAGCTTAATATGTTCAAGGTTTATCCACATTGTAGCATATGTCAGAATTTCTTTCATTTTTAAGGCCAAATACTATGCCATCACTATTATGTGGTGTGTGAGTGTGTGTATACACTACATTCTGCTTATCCATTCTTCAGTCTATGGGCACTCCTATTGCTTCAACCTTTTGGCTCTTATGAATACTTTTATTAAAATAGGTGTATAGATATCTGAAAATGTAATATTTCAATTATTTTGGCTATAGACTCAGAGTCAAATTTTTCAATCACACAGTAATTCTACATTTAATATTTTGAGGAAGCATCATATGTTTTTCATAGGCCTGTAACATTTTACATTCATACCAGCAATGTACAAGAGTCTCAACTTGTGCCTCAGTCCATTCAAGCAACTGTAACAAAATACCGTAGACTGGGTGGCTCTTTCAAATAGCAAAATGTGTTTCTTACGGTTCTAGAGGCTAGGAAGTCTAACACCAAAGGGGTCAGCAGATGTGGTACTTGGTGAAAGCCCATTTCCCAGACAGCCATCTTTTCACTACAATCTCACATGGCAGAAGAGACAAGGGATCCCTTTGGGAACTCCTTCTTAAGGGAACTAATGCCATTCATGAGGTTCTGCCCTCATGACCTAATCACCTTCCAAGGGCCCCACTTCCAAATACCATCACCTTTGGGGTGAGAATTTCAACATATAAATGTTGGAAGGAGACAAATATTCAAAGCCTAGCAACTTTTTATTTTCTGTTTTTTATTATTATTAAGAACCATCCAAATTGTTGTGAAGTGTTATTTCATTAAGGTTAGTATCAGTATTCTTAATAGGTAAGAATGTGACCTCTGAGCGAGTGCCTAGTGTGGAAATTCAGCTCTTATGTGCACCTTTGCTGTTTCTCACTTTTGTATAAAATCAGGAAAGCGCCTGCTTTTTAGCATTATTGTAGAAAGAAATATATTAATATCTGTAAATTACTCAAAACAGCGCATGGCACAGAATAAGTACTATACAGAGGTTAGCTCTTTTTATCATCACACCTTTTTTCTTTAAGCTTTCTCCTTTATTCTTTAAATATTCATCTGGATTTTTATGGTCTCAACTTTTGCTTATTCTTGTATTTATCTATTTTAGGACTTCTTGAATCTCTTGTATAATGGTCCTGGCTGTTTGCTGGTTGTTTCAAACTATTCTCATTTTCCTTGCAGTATCCTCTCTTTTCCTTATTTTTATCCCTGAAACTCCTAAGTAGAATGTTTTCCTTCAGAGCACACAAGCTATCATCAGACAGCTGTTTTCTTGTTTTCTAACATTTTGTTCTGCTGCTGCTACCATTTTCTTGTTTCTCTACAACTACATAAAAATTATCTGCTTTAGCCGCCCTCTACCCCAATTTTTTTTTTACTTTTCTTACTAACTTCTACTTCTCTTAAGGCCCCAGGTGACTCTTGGGCATACAGCTGTTTGCTGTGCTGCATATTTCTGAGGCCAACTCTCAGAATCTTTGCCTACACCAAGCCCCTTGTGCCAAGGACGTTGCTCACAGCACCTCATCACCCACACCTTAAAATTGTTTCTTAGCTTTTTATAGTTAGCTTCCCAGGGTATATATACAGTATGACTTAAGGATTATTCAGAACCAGGGATGCAAGCCACAGGTCAAATTAACTCCTTCCCCCCAGGGCCACAGTGCTATCACTCACAAAGCCCTTTCTGCCAGCATCCCTATTTATTTCATTAGGTTGGTGCAAAAGTAATGGTGGTTTTGCCATTTTAATGGCAAAAACAGCAATCACTTTTTCACCAACCTAATAGCAGGGTCACAGAGTCTCCTACAGTTACTGATTCTTGCCTGAAAAGAAGAAAAACTTTTTGCCATTTACACATAACACTTTCTTGCCGATTTTTGAACACAGTAATGACTTTACAAATTGGTCTCTAAAGCCATCCTAATGGAATAATTTTTTGTTAAGTAGATACACAAAGTTCACAAGAATTCTATTCTGGAAGGACTCCTCCAAGTATCTTCTCCCTTCAAAATAACTGTGTAGACAATTTTTTTTCCTTTGGCCTCAAATCCTACTATTTCATGTAACAAATAGCTTCATGTAAACCTTGACAAAGGGCCCATGTGGTTGCTTCTCCTATGACTGCTTATGCCTCACGTGTCTGGCCTTCCTGTTAATGATGTGCACTTACTAAACATTTTCTTGTGCACATTGTGCTTATAAAAGGATTATCATAATATATCTGTACTCTATATTTATACTTAAAATATATAAACCATTGAGGGTTTTTTTACCATCTTGAAAGTAAATGAAAGGCAATATGAATAGCAAGAAGAATGTTAGATATGTCTTACTAGGATATCACTTAATGTTTCTCCGGTTTTTATAACTAGTAAATCATTTAGACATAAAAGGCACAAAAAGGAGACAATAAGAGGTCAAGTTTGTATAAGAAGACCGAGACATACAAAAATAAATATAATACATGACATAACACAGAAAGTACCTTTAAAGCAGCGCTATGGGAATTTCAAGGGAGCAGTTTCTGAGAGAAGCAGAGGAGGCTTGGGATCGGTTAGCTCGTCATTTTTGGAAATCTACAACAAAGATGTAACATTCCTACCTTTGATTAAACTCATCATGAAGCATTTGCACCATAGTGTGCTTGTTTGGTTTGCTTTAGATTCAGCTGTAAATAATGGCAGAATATTAAATATATGTTTATTTCTGTCTCACATGAATGCAGGAAGTTCAGGACTGGAGTGGCTACTCTGAGATCATCATGGACCTAACCTTACTTTCTCTTAAAGATCCATCATACAAAACATGGATTCCATTTCATGTTCCAATATGGGGTTTTCCAGCTCCAATCATGATGCACTCCAGTCAGCAGGAAAGAAGACAAGGTAATGCAAGGTTGTACCCTTTCTCTTTAAGAATATTTTTCAATATTGCACACACCAATTCCAATTTCACCCCATTGTTCAAAGCTTAGTTACATGACATCTATCTGTGGAGGAGGCCTTTGCCCAATCCAAGAGCCTTCTTACTGAAGGAGAAGAAGAAAGGGAAGAAAAAGGGAGAGTGAGGGAGGGGAAAGTGAAGGAGGGATCGAAGGAACTAGGAGACAGTCACCGAGATCATGTTGCTAATACATACTCATAGTATTTTTAGACGTAGGCAAATTGCCTTTTAGATATTGGAATTTATAGATAACATAATATGAAAAACAGTAGTAGTTTAATGCTTATATGCAGATTAATATTGGGCTAACCAACAGCACAGTGAGAGCCTCAAACAGTTCACTTTTAAAAAAAAATCAGAATTATGCTTTGACTTGATTTTTAAATGATCTACTTAGTACATAATAGTAGTGAGAGAAAATGGCATTTACAGTAGCTTTTTAAAGTATCTTTTCAGGTTAAGAGATAATCTACCTTTCCTATACCAACCTTTACTGTTAATTACATTGCTGTTCTTGTGGTGATGATTGCTACTTTTATAGTCATATCTGCTTCCTTCCTGCTATCTCCCTCTCCTCTATTCTCCATTTCTGGAGAATAGAATGCTATCTAAAATTTATACATACACACACACACACACACACACACACACACATACACACACACACACGGATGAATATGGAAGCCATCATCCTCAGCAAACTAACACAGGAACAGAAAACCAAACACCGCATGTTCTCACTCATAAGTGAGAGTTGAACATTGAGAACACATGGACCCAGGGAGGGGAACAACACACACCAAGGCCTGTTGGGGGTTGTGGGATGAGGAGAGAGAACTTAGAAAATAGGTTAGTAGGTGCAGCAAACCAACATGACACATATATACCTATGTAACAAACCTGCATGTTCTGTACATGTCCCCTTTTTTTTTTTTTTTTTTTTTTTTT
>NW_016107459.1:3737118-3744396 GCF_001604975.1 Cebus imitator | reverse complement strand
AAGGCTAGTCAAGTGAAGCAGGGGGAGTGGAGAAGGAACCCATTTTTTTTAGAAGAAGTAAAGAAAATAAATTAAGGTATTATGACAATCTCAAATCATTTCTGGATATTGGAATTTATAGAAAATATAATATCCAAATAAGTAGTACCCTAAAGCCTACATGCAGATTAGTACTAGGCTAATCAACAATATAGTGAGAGATTCATAAAGTTCAATTGACTTTTTTTTAATCAGAATGTTGCTTTGACTTGATTTTCAAATGCTCTGCCTAGCATGTAATGATACGGAGAGATCCTATCAGGGACAAGCTAAGACCCTTGTCCTAACTGAGCCTTAAAAATAATTATTCCTAATGATTGTGAAGCATGAAAGAAATACCAATTAGTCAAAAAAGGCCATATATTTAGTTAAGGAATAATAAATATGCCAAATTTCAATAAGTATTAGAAGATCCATGTAGCTTGACAAAAGTGATATGGCAGAATCATTATCTTAAGACATAACCATTTTTACCATGGTCCTAGTTTAATTCGTTCTTATTTTAAAAATATAAACAATATAGGAAATACCTTCATATAATCATTTGAGAATAGATTACCTTTAAATTTTAGGAACACTTCACAGATTAAATTGTTGCACTTGATAATCACATGTTTCACTCAGATACCCCCTCTGCTTCAGGAAGATTTCTCTGAGAGATCTAGACACTATTAGTATTTTGCACAGAGGTTAGAATAAATAAGTACTGATGGAAAAAGAACTGGCACAATGCAATGACAGAATTGGAAATTAACAGCACCATCATTTTATTTTACCTCTGAGCAGCATTCAACACTACTGATCCCATTCTTCTCTGCATACATGGCATCAGAGGTACTCTCTTAGATATTTTTTCCCACTTCACCAGCCACTTCTGAGTTTTCCTTAGTAGCTTCTCCTCTTCTACCAAGAATTTTGGACAACTGTAACCCATATTATCTTTCCTTCTCTTTCTACAGTCTTTTTTATACATCACATCAGGAAATGTGATGAATAATATCTCAAATGCCTATGTATAGCCTAGACCTCATCTGTGAGCAAAGGACTCACATTGGCAACTCTTAATTGGCATTTCTGCTTGGATGTTCCACACATGTCTCACACTTTTGTCTAAATATGAACTAATGATTTTGCTGAGTCCATCCTTACCCACTTTGGTATTTCCATTTAATCAAATGGCATTACTACTCACCTGGTTCATCAGTAATACATTTTTACTTGATACAAAGGTACCACCTTTCTCTCAACACTCTTATTTTAGCTGAGCTTTGTAATGCTTTTTTAATTACAAAAATCCATACGAAGCCCCTCACTTGTCTCCATCCTCAGTGTCACCACTCTAGCCAAACCATCAACTTTCCCTGCCTAGCATTTCTTTGCCAAAGATTTCCAATGATTGCTCTATGTCTGTACTTGTCATTTCTAATCTATTTTGTTAATATATAAAACAACTAAGGAACTCTTAAAACTGAAATCAGCCTCTGTCAATGCCCTGTTTAAACACAAATATAATTTGACTTTTTTAAAAAAATTGTAGTTTAACCATAGGGTAAGGGCATTTGATGAGGCTAGAGAGGTAGATGACCTGTCTTTAATCTACCAAATGACCATGGAAGCCAGATCATTGGCCTTTCTAACCTCATCTAATGCCCTCTACTACCACACCACCTGCCTTTCAGTTCCTCGAACATGAGGAGTCTTTTTCCTGCCTGTATCTTTACATACAGATTCTTCTTCTTGCAGTGTTCTTCACTCTTTTCATGCATTTCTGATATATTTTAATACTGCAGTTTAAATTCCACTTTCTCAGAAATGCCTTTCTTAACTGCACCACTTAATTAATACTCGCCTAACCTACACTTTCCCCTTTCAGGAAACTCCTTTTGTTTCTTTAATAACTCTTGTGTTAACTTTTAATAAGTTATTTGCTCATTTACTTTGTTTCTATTTTGCTCCCTCACCAGTCCATTATTTCCACAAGAAAGCCATTTGCTTTCTTGTTTCCCATTACACCGTCAATGTCTAGCTAGTTCTTGGAATATTATAGAATCAATATTTGTGGAAATAGAAAAAAGTATTAAAAATATGCCATATCAGAAGGGATAAAAATTCATAGATTTGAAAGATTCATTTGGTTGTTGAAGTCAGCCAAAAAGACCTAATTATAAATTATAAGAAATCTAGGTAAGCAAGAGGATTCATCAGTCAGATAGCTGGGGTTAAGCAGCAATCCAGAAAGATCATCTAGTGGAATCAGAAGTATCTGGCATGACAAAGATTGGGCCTGGGAATTGAAGGTTAGGAATTACAGTGCAGCACATATGAGTTCTAGCAAGTGCTAGATACTACTGCTATGCCTTAGAAACAAGCTCCAGACTCAAATCATACAAAGAATATGCACGATTTTGCAGTCCATAGTTACAAGGAATCAGAAGACCACCCTGAGGTTTAGCAGAAAGAATAAACTAATATGAGTTATGAAACATTTTATTTAGAGATTCCCAAATTCTTCTTAACTCTGGAGAGGATATTTCCTAATACTTAGAAGATGATACCTGTGCACTAAATCTTCCTTTGTGGTTTTGTGCAATACAGCCTATTCAAAGAATAGGTCTTGGGACCAAATCAACTTGAATTTTTCTGTAAAGTTAAATATGTAGAATTCATGAGATCAGACAAATAATCTTTAAAACCTCCTGTACTTAACTTGTTAATGGTAAAGTTTATATAAGATACTAGTTTTTAGGGTTATTGTGAAGAATAAAGATTAGTTTATACAAAAGACTTTCCATGATACATAGCACATTGTCACCATTCAATAAATGTTGGCTAATATGTTTTTGGCTCTTGCTTTGAGGATTGGGAAGAACTGGGATTGTGGGCGAGTTGGAGGGAAGCAAAATAAACAGCTAGGCTTTTAGCAGGGCTGTGGCCTGACCTCTTTCCTCCTTCGTGCTCTCTCTTTCCACATTAGTAGGTGCACCCTATCAATATGTATGTGTAAGAAGGAGATGTATTCTTACATACTCTAGGAATGTAGTCTTTAGTCTTTCTAAAAAATATTAAGTGGAACTTTCAATATTTCATTCCAAGAAATTAATAGGGCTCTGTGAGAAGAAAGTCCAATCGTGATCAAATATGATTTAATGCATGAAAACACTGTACTTTACACTACTGCAGTTAAGTAGTTTGCTTGTTGGATGATTATTATTTCTACACTAGAAAAGAGTAAATATATATAATTTTTATTGTTTAAAGTCTTAATGAAAGTCGGTCACAAAGGTGGAAACAAAACTATGGATGAGTGAATCTCAGTGCAGGAACAAAATGATTAGGCACAGGTCTGTTGTTCTCTGGCCTTCCACATAGCCAGCATTTAGATTTTATAGTTTATGTTATTATTAGAAGGAAAAAAATATTCTTTCAGTTTCCAGGCTTCACAAGATAGTCTAAATACAAATAGGTAAATTCAGAACCGAGTAATCAAACAGCATTAATTTGAAGTGGTATAGACCTGGGAGTCCTTTAGTATACACATAAAGAAAACTTGGAAGAAGATGAAAATATTCTAGGCATGAAGGTCACTGCTGAACATTCATGAGCAAGCATAAATACCACTTACAGTGCTTCTAGTAGAAATGGCACTGGCTTGTCACCAAAAGAGCAAATAAAGTTGCAATAGAATCAGGGAAAAAGAATCAAAGAATGAAGTCAACTGGAAAAATTTTCATACACAGGTAGAAGTAAAAATATTTTTCTTTCTGAACATGAATCCCAGAGGAGCACTATATCTATTAGACATCCATCTTGATAGCTGCCTATCAAATAGGGGCAAAAAGAGAAGGCAGAAAGGGAAGGAGAGAGAGAGGAGGGAGGAAGGATGGTAGGAAGGAAGCAGAGAAGAAAGGAGGGTAGGAGGGAAAAAGGAGAGAGGAGGGAAGGAGGGAGGGAGAGAGAAAGAAAGGAAGCAAGGAGGGAGGGAGGAAGGAAGGAAGAAAGGAAGGAAGGAAGAAAGGAGGGAGGGAGAAAGGAAGGAAGGCAGGACAGAGTGAGGAAGGAAGGAAAGAAAGGGCTCACATCCTTAGAAGCAATTGAGGGGAAAGTCTAAGAGGTGCTGTAGCAGTGGGCTTTTGTTTAGCATCTCTTCCTTTCCCTGTGTGTTGCATCTCTCTCTACATAACAAAGTCCTAATGGTTTTCAGTGCTTATGTCAAACATCAGCATAAAAAAAATGCTATGGAATTTAAGTCTGATACTAGGCAATTTTCATAAAAGGAAGAAAATTCAATAATTTTAAATCATATCCATTGATGGATTAGAGAAACTTAAATTTCATAATGTAGAAAATTAGATGTTTACCAAACTATACCATTGTATGATGATTATCCAGTATGTTGAATTGTGATCAGAAAGGTGGAAATTAATTACGGTTATGTTTTGTATAGGAATATTGGAAGGAAGTATACATTTATGATAGATATACAAAGACCATGAATGAGAAATGACATATTTTTTGACATGTCTGAATATTTCTGCTCATATAATAATTCTCTAAAGGTTTTTGGAGGTATAACAATAAAATTTTAGTGCTTCAAGAACTGAAGGCAGAAATTTATGTAAGAATGTTATCGGTGTTCTATCTACGACATGGTAAGCCATTAGTACAATATTTGGGAAACTGGAATTTGTTACTTTAACTTCTGTTTTACAGCAGGTTTTGTGCATAAATTATTTATATTTGTAATACAATTATTAAAATAACAAGTATAAAATTAATAAGTATATAATAATATAGCATCATTAATAATAAAAATAACAATTATAAAAACATATCTATATAAGGTACAATTAGTTACAAAAGAATGGGAAGATAGTATGTCAGTGGTAGGTATGTAAGGTGATGAAAATGAACACAAAAGGTTTTTTAAAAATATTGCAATATAAAAATGAAAATAAAGATGTGATTTAGAAAACATAAGTCAAATGATGTCTGTAAACTGAGGCAGCGTGACAGAGTGAATGCTTGAATAGGTTGGTTGGGAGGGCAGTGCGACCTAAGTTTGAATTTTGGAAAGTCACCTGTACTCTTTGAGCCTCAAACTCTTAATCTGTACATGGAGTTAATAGTACCTTCCCAAGTTATTATGAGAATCAGTAAAAAAGATGTATAAAATGCATTTTAAAAGAGTGACTCTGAAATCAAATACTCACTAAACATTTGCCATTTCTAATAAAGCTGTTGTAGCCAATCTATTAATTCTATGTAACTTAATTAGCAGCCTTTCGATTTTCGAATGGCCTGAAGAAGTACTATCAACATAAAGACCAGTGACATTCAGTAAAGCAAAAATATTTAAAGAGTATTTTGATATTTTAAAGCACTTTGAATTCAAATTTGAAATAAATGTCCAATATTTGAAAATTTTAAAATCTTAAATTCAGGGAAGTATTATTTTAAAACAAGATGGGGGATAGTTTTTAATCTTTTTCCAGTAGTATATTATTACTCATGAATAGACAGAGCTGAGTTTAAAACAGTCCTAGCCACCATTTACTGAGTACTTTGTGGAATGTTAATTACTACACATGTATGATATGTACATTTCCCTGTTTAACACCATGACTTGACATATAAAGTCCATCTCGCACTTAACATGAAGTCTCCTCCATGCTACTGTATTCAGCCCCAATTCTCTTCCTAGCTCCCCCAAAACGGCAGCTGCTTCCTCTTTGCAGCCAATGACCATTTTATCCTTCTAGTAGCCTAGACCAAAAATACTGTTCACCATAGACTCTTCCCTTCCTCTCACAAATGTCATTCACTCCATCAGCAAATCCAGTTGCCTCTACCTTCAAACTCCATCTAGAATTCAACCACTTCTCACTCCTGCCCTCCTTATACCATCTGGCCTTCCACATTTGCCACTTCAGTCTATTCTCAGCACTGCAGCCAGAGAGATCCTAGTGGATTGTACATGAGATCAAGACTCTTTTCTGCTCAACCCTCCAGTACTTCTTTTCTCACTCAGAACAGTGCCCAAATACTTCCACTGACTTCCAGGCCTCCAATTACCTCTCTAAACTCATGCCCCCACTCAGATTGCTGCTCTAGTCACTCCATTCACTCAGGTGTTGCTGTTTCTTAAACACTTTAGACATACCTTTGCACCAGGAATTTTGTACCTGCTATTTTTCTGCCTGTGGCACTCTCTCCAAATAGATGTATGGCTCACTCCCTTAAATCTTTTCTTTCCAATAATTCCTTCTTGGTCACTATATTTTAAGTTTACATATTCTTTACATTCTTTATACCACTTCCCTATTTTTCTCCTTGGTACTTATTGCAAAGAACATAGTTATTGCATATAACATAGTCTTGCATATAACATAGTTATTTTTACTTTTTTTCTTCCCTCACTGTGATGTAGTCTCTATGAAGGCAGGAAAAAAATTCTCTATTTTGATGGCTGGGGTTTCCTTCAGTGACTAGAGGAATGTCTGATACATAGTTGATGATGAATAAATATTTGCTGAGTGAAAAATTCACTAATCATTTATTTATCTCAATAACCTTATGAGTGGAAATACATTTATTTCACAAATGAGAAAACTGAAGGATAACTTATATACCTTTTCTAAGATCCCACAGCAAATAATGGAGGTCAGTCATTTAAGATACAACCTGGGCTTGAATGGTCCACTATCTGTGCCCCCAGCGTTCATAATACACAAGAGCTTATCTGATCAGAAAATAGTGTTACCACCCTGTTGGTTGCAGTTCATAAGTATAGCTGCTATTTGATTGGAAATACATCTTGCTGTAATTAATTGTGGCTATGGTAGCAAGAACAGATTCTACTTTGTACACATGGCTCAAACAACAGCCACTTTGTGCAGAAACAAATATTGGAACAGTGGTGAATGCTTGTTACAGGAAAACATTTTTATGGATAAACAGAAGCAGAGTGAAGGAATTCTGGTAACGTGTTTCTAATATCTCTCCCACTACTGTTGGTGTGAGAGCACTCGACTGCTGAGCTGTGCCGTGCGGCAGTATGAAGTTGCCCGGTTCCTGAGAACTGGCACTGTCTCTCATCCCATGTGTCTCTGAAGCACTCAAATGAAACCGTCTGGGTAGTTACCCCACACTAGGTGGGCTTCCTTAGCTCAGAGATTCCTTATCTTTTGGATCCCATATTCTTTTCCCTCTCACTCTCAAATTAGTTCTTTACTAAGCAAA
>NW_016107459.1:3695601-3737108 GCF_001604975.1 Cebus imitator | reverse complement strand
AAAAAAACAAATGAAATAATCTATGCCTTTCTGTCTCTTTGTTTCTATCTCTCTTTCTCTCTGTCTCTCCCTCTCTATCTCTATCTTTATCTTTCCCTGTGCAGGAGGGTTCTTTTGTTAACAGCAAAACTGTTTGTTTTCTGCTTCCTAGCCAAGATGGGGAAATTCTATAGTCAATCCCAGGGTCTTGGGTGGGGGTTGAGCATGAGCCCTTTCTCAGACCCCAATAATGTGTCAATTGATTTCATCTAATAAAGTAGACAAATAAAGATTAAGTTTTTATGTCAAAAAGGATTACATGTTCGTATATCACTACACCCTTCTGACATCAACCAACTTTGGATTCAGTTGAGAGCTTTTTACTTATTAGGAACAAAACTATGACATGCATTAAGTAGTTAACATTCCTGGAAATGGAGGCTGGTAAAAGTGTGACCCAAGGACAAAATGTGATCTAAATGCAACGTTCCTCTCAGTCAGTGTTCACTTCACTGGATAATAAAATGTAATAGGTTTCTCAAGTATAGTCAATATATGTAGAGTACTTAAGCCTTTGGCAAATAATTATCATAAGTGAGAGACAGCCTCTGGAAAAAAATTGTGTTAGGGCCTTTTGATTTTGGTATGTTTGTTTTTATATTAGGTTTTTGATATAACTGTGTTTTAATAAAATAGTCTAATTATGTGATAGCTACATGATAAATATTTTATGAGGTGCGTGAGGTAATGGTAAAAAAAGGAATATAATAAATGGAGCCAAACCAACAATATTTTGATGTATGTTGGAGAGCAAGTGGTGTTTTGTTTCATAAATGGTAATAACAATTTTGCTATCACCCTATAAAATAGAAAATCCTTTAAAATCTTCAAAACTGACTCATGTATGAATAATATAATTTGGGTTTTCCAGCAGAAAAATCCTGCTACAATATTTACATACTGTCAAGATTCAGTTTTATGATATAGCACGATAAAATGATCTCCTCCTAAAATAGCAGGTGGATAATTGAAAATAGCATCTCATATTTATTTTTTCTTAGATAGTCCAGATTAATATGGAATATCATTCTGTTTCTGATTAATCATTGTTTTTATAAACCTGATAAAATCTTATTATAGAACTAAAGTAGCCTTCTTAATATATGAATATACCAATATTGATCAAAATTAGCCCAATAAAAATTATTTTAAAAATAAATAGGTAGAAAAATGTAAGAAACCTTTGAAACTGTATTTGGAAAAATGCTACTTCTTTTTATTTTTTGAGTTATTAAATAAATGCCGTTACTACTTAAATAAACCAATCTCCCTACAAAGTAAAATGTCATCTTCTTCTAAAAAAAAAAAAAAAAAAAAGTCATTCCCAGGCTTGATCCATGACTATTGAAGATCCTATCTATAATTAAATTACATTAAACTAAACTAATATGGAATGAGTATCTATTTACCAAACACTGCAGGCACAGGGGAAAACACATAGTTGAATAAGACAAAGCCTTCCACATAGTAATAATAGAGCACCCATCCTATTTTTCTCAGCTCTTTGAAAAGTACACATAAAGCCCATAAAATACAAGTACATAAGAAATTCAAGTTCACAACTGATTTATTGAATCCAACTTTGAACCAGTTTGTCATAAGTCAAACCTTTCCATGGTTTTTGTCCCTATTTAGAATACCAGTTTCACCTTCGTCTACAGTATCCTGGGATTTGAGCAAGCATTATTCATGCAAGCTTTCACATCCCTGTAGACCTGGTAATGGGTATTCTCCTTGGCACTACCTAGAACTTTTCACACTGAGAGCTGCTCTTGGCAGCCCCTGAGACTCAGCATAGGCCTCCTGGAAAGCCAGGTCTTTGTACCCATCTGTTAGATGTGGTTGCAGAATACCTGCTAACTTATTTTATAACAAAGCAACAAAAAGTGTTGAACTTCTTTTCTTCTGTTTTTCTCTTTTATAATTTTTTCTTAACACATATGATTGTAATAGAAGTCTCCATTCTAAAATAATTGATTTTATAGGCTAATAGTCAACAGACAGAAAAAGTAAAAGAAACATTCCACAAACTTAATTTTAGTCAGCAGTTTAATATGTCCTCTCTCTCTCTCTCTCTCTCTCTCTCTCTCGCTTACTCTCTTTTTCTCATTATAACTGAAAAATTAAGTAATAAGATTTCCCTTTTCCCAGATCTTTTCTGAAAGGAACGTTAAAAGTAGTAGAAAGACAGAAAGTTAATGAAAGAAATAGATGAAACAAAAAGCTAAATTAATCCACCCATGAAATCCCCCTTCTCCTGATAACAGAGATGACCATTTGGGTTTTGATTTTCAGATATAATCTACTGTCCTGAAATACTGAGATTTAAAAATAGATGCCCTCCATTTTATTGAGGTCACTTAATTAACTAAAAAGGACAAATAGAGTGTATAAATCCTCGTAAGTCCTTTCTTGCATTCTTTATTTCACTTGCACTGAAATACTTTACTCAAAGGAATGGGAAGTTATTTCATATTGTTTATATATCTACCTCAGATAATTTAAAAGATACTGAAATTCTGAATCTACTTTTTAACCTGGGTATCAGTCTACATCAATTTTTTCAAAATAACATAGGAAGAGCTCTATTTAACAAATCACTTAAAGTTTTGTCCTTGCAAGCAACTTTTTATTACAGGTTAATGAGAAAAAGTGCTGCCCTTCCCTCAGTTACAGATTTTATGTTTGCAGACCATTTTTTAACATGTTAATGTTTGTCCAAATAATTTGCATGCAGTTATGCCTTGATCCACTTTTCCCCCATAATGTTCTCCAATGTAATTATTAATTATTTGGGAATTATTTTTATCTCTTGTATAAAAGGGTGAAAATGAAGTGCAGAAAATGATGTATTTTTTTCTATTATTTTATTGGGAGCTGTAATATTTTAGGATAAAAGATGTAAATTTAATGGGAAATAACATCGTAATGTCTTATAATCTAAAGCTACACATTTCTACCAGAAGCGCATTCAAAGGACACATTGTAATCAGAATTGAGTTGGAAATTTTGTCACCAGCACCCAGGTCAAGAGATAGAACATTAAAGCAATGCAGAGCAAGCCCAAGTGACAGGGGAGGCCCCATTTCTCTCCCAGTCACTCCCTTCTTCCTCTCTTAGTTAACCAGTATCTTTATCTCTTTTATTGTAGATTAAGTACACCTATTTTAGAATTTTATAGAAAATGAAACCATACAGCATGTGCTCTTTCATGTCTGATATTCTGTTAAGCATTATGTTTGTAAAATTTATCCATACTTTTGCATATAGTAATCATCTGTTGTGTCTCATTGCTCCGAAAAGATACTCAGGAAAAAAAAAAATTATTTAGCTCTTTAGATTATCTTTTTTTTTTTGAGACAGAGTCTTAATCTGTTGTCCAGGCTGGAGTGCAGTGGAACAATCTCAGCTCACTGCAACCTCTGCCTCCTGGGTTCAAGTGATCCTCCTGTATCAGCCTCCTGAGTAGCTGGAAGTACAGGTGTGCACCACCACACCTGGATAATTTTTCTGTATTTTTCCTAGAGACAGGGTTTGGCCGTGTTGGCCAGGCTGGTCTCAAATTCTTGACATCAGGTGATCCACTTGCCTTGGCTTCCCAAAGCGCTGGGATTACAGGTGTGAGCCACCACGCCTGGCCTAGATAAACTTTTTTTTTTAAAGTACATGCGGTCAGGCATGGTGGCTTACGCTTGTAATTCCAGCACTTTGGGAGGCCGAGGTGGGCGGATCATGAGGTCAAGAGATCGAGACCATGGTGAAACTCCATCTATACTAAAAAATACAAAAATTAGCTGGGTGTGGTGGTGCGCGCCTGTGGTCCCAGCTACTCGGGAGACTGAGGCAGGAGAATTGCTTGAACTCAGGAGGCGGAGGTTGCACTGAGCTGAGGTTGCACCACTGCACTCCAGCCTGGCGCCTGGTGACAGAGCAAGACTCTGTCTCAAAAAAAAAAAAAAAAATACATATATGCTTAATTATTTTGTCTGTTTTTCTATTTTATTTTCTTTGCTTTTGAATTGATTTTAGAGTTTAAAAATACTTTCTGCATGCAAATCCTTTGTCAGATTATGATTACACACCTTTTTATCAATCCTGCAACATACATTTCACTTTCTGAATAGAATCTTTGGATGAATGTTTTTAATTTTACTGTAGTTCAAATTATCAACTTTTTAAGTTTCATAATTACTTTATCCTATGTAAGAAATCTCTATCAATTCCCGAAGTCCTGAAATGTTTTCCATAAGAAACTTAACTGCTTTACATTTCACATAGGTTGGAGTCACAGATAATGCTTTACGTTTCACATACAGGTTCAAATGCCAACTGTAACTGATTTTAGTATATATTTGTAGCTATGGTCTAGTCATTTTTTTTCCATATTATATCTAATCTTTTGACACTATATGTTAAGAAGATGATCCTTTCCTCACTGCACTGCAGTGATTGTATTGACAGTTCAGTGACTGTGAACTCTTTCTGCAATTTTTTCTGTTCCATTGGTCAATGTTTTCATCCTTGGGCTAATGCTACACTGTCTTAAATTTTGTAACTTTCAAATTCTTTGAATACATTTAATTTTGTCTTATAGTCATTCTATCTAGAAAGATGAAAAAAATTTTCACATGGTCATGTAGCTTTTCGTGTTGTGAGCTCAAAAATGCAGCATAAAACTGGCAGCACACTTTGCATGTGACTGATGGATTTAAAAACATTGCTATTTATGTAATCTAGAACTTCATATTTTTAAGGTTATTTATAAGTATGCATCTTGGGTTTTTCATTGTGATGTTCCCACAGAGTAATTGGGTATTATTTGTTCCATTTTATATCTTAGAAAACCAAAGTTAATTGCCACACCTAATATGAGATAAATTATTTAAAATTAGAATTCACAGTCCCTGTCTTCTCATTCTGTTGGTTAACCAGTGAGGCAAGATGCCATTTTAAGCCATTAGTCTTCTTTAAGAAAACAGAATACCGTGTTCCTGAAATCAAATGTTTACAGACCTTGATTAACCTTAATTTATAGCCAAGAAAACTCAAAATTTCCTTGCTAAATGGCATGTGCTTGGATGAGTCATGACTCATGACATAACTTATTCAGTTATATCTTAGTAATTTATAGTAATTTAAGTCAATTGAGTCAAATAACAACATGCCACTGAACCTGAATTTAGAAGATTTCAGATTCTGCCTTTGCTCTCTCTTTTCAATTATCAAATCACACTAATCATCATTACTGTTCAAATTGGCATCTGTATCTTCCAGAGTATTTCTCTAACTCCCAGCATTTGTGTTCAATGGTTTTATTTGCATTCTTTTCCATGCCTAAGAAGTACTTATATTTCCTGTTTTTAACCCTCTGGATGTGAAATATGTCTTCATCCAACTTTTCCTCATGCTGTGTCTGCCTTATTCTAAGCTATTTCTCCTAAACACTAATTATATAATTTCTGCATTTATTTGGTTTCTACAAGTATTCTAAGCTGTGTATGTATTTAGTGGATCTTAAAACAGACAAATAATTAGGTCAAACGACTTGCTTCCGCTTGTGGTTTTTTTTCATTCCACGATCTTACAATCAAGTACACCTGGAAGATTTATGAATAAATTACAGTTTTAGTTTATGTAATATGTATACATACATATATGTGTATATATATATACACACATTATAACATACATATATACATATATATTATATATATATATATGTGTATATATATATATAGAGAGAGAGCAAGTCGAATAGTTTTGGCATTTTATAGCTCTAATTCATCACTTTTTAAAGGAATTTTTTTCATTTATTCAGTATGTTTTTATTTAGCACTTATTTTCAGCCTTATTATTTTTCCAAATATGATTTCTTTTTTAACTTTTGGCTTAAAGGATGAAATGACTTAAATCTTGGAATACTGCTGTAATATGGCCTTGACCCTGTGAATCATAACATTTTTATTTATTAATTGGCTTTATGCTTCTTCATTATCTGTGACTCTGAACTATTTTTTCTTTTGCATTTAGGTTTGGTAACCAACCAAAATGCTAATCAACTTAACAACTTAAAGACGTAAAGGCTCTGGGAAACTCTTACCAAAAGGAATCCAAGGTTTTCTCATAATAAAAGTGTCGCATATAGCTTATCACTGTTACTTAGTCTTTTAAATTTTGAGGTTAAAAATTTCATTTAAGTATGTATTCAATAACATTGGACAGTTTATAACTGCTGATTCTAAGACATTCCTGGCAAAAGACACCAATCTACTTTAATAAATTTTACTGTAATGAAATTTAAAAGTCATATTGGAATCAACTGATGCGTTGTAATGGTCAGAAAGTGAATAAACAACACTGTTAGTATGAAGCTCATTGATATAAACAAGTAGACATATTTTGACTGTGAGGTGTTATAGCAAATTCTTAGAATTTTATGTTGCCTTGGCATTTATTTAGAAGATAAGTTTAACTTTTTTATCCTAGAAGCAGGATTCGGGCACCCATGACACTGTTTCTAGCTCTATATCTCCCCCCAGTTCCTCAGTGTGGTCCATCCAGTATAGGCCTGTAATGGTAACAACACAGAAAGTTTTCTGCCTAAGCATTAGAAGTAGAACACCACACCCAAATAGCCCAAGTCAGTGACTAGAGATAAGAGCTTGGGGTCAGCTTTTCTGCCTAGCATACTGGGCTTCCCACTTTGCTGCTGCTCCCTTTAAATGGATCATTCTGGTATTTGCCCCTCAAGCTAAAGCAACCCACTTCATATTCCCCAATATTACTGCTAGCTGTCAGGCTCTCTCTCAGCCTGACTCTTCATTTCCGCCAACCCCTGACCTTCCAGACCTGCCTAGAACTGCCCTCCTAACTCATTGTTCCCATCCTGCAGGTAATATATCTTTGAATTTACTTCCAATTGTGGAGGTGTACTGAATTTGAATCTCTCACCTGAAGAACCAGGGACTACCATAGCCTGGGTTTTCTCCCAGATACCAGGGAGAACGCAAAGGCAGGCTCCTCAAACCAGACTAATGGTCAGACAGACATAAGCTGGACATAGGTCAGATAAGAACCACAAAGGTGTCTGACGATGTAAATAAA
Source organism: Cebus imitator (assembly GCF_001604975.1). Classification (NCBI taxonomy): domain Eukaryota; kingdom Metazoa; phylum Chordata; class Mammalia; order Primates; family Cebidae; genus Cebus; species Cebus imitator. The sequence goes on along the minus strand of NW_016107459.1, from coordinate 3,729,965 downwards.
TTTCCTGTATGAAAAACACATGGTCACATGCAGGAAAACTAGGTATTAGGCCATCCATCAGATAAAAAGACTATCCTGTGAAAGGCAAGCTATAAACACACATGCCTTGCTCCTCTTCATTTCTCATCAAGGCAAAGCTGCTGGCTACCCTGGTACTGGAATTCCATTTTAGGTTAGGGCTATCAAGACAGATGTACATTGTCATTATTTGAAATATGATATTTCTATAAAGGAGGACATAGGATTGATTTCATGACATGTTGTTCTATTAGTTGTACTTGCACCAAACACACACACACACACACACACACACACACACACACACTCATATAAACATATTACTGGCTGAGAAGGGATTTCAATTCATTTGTTGATAAATAAGAAGTGCTTTCAAAATATTTGTTTTAAAATCAACCCACTATCTAGATTTCCTCTTTCCTACATGGAATTCAGCTCTTTGATGATATTTCCATCTGAAGCCATGACTTTTCAATTATTATTTCATATCTGAAAAATCTCATCACTGCCTAGAAGGCTCAGTCAAGCCATTTGAAAATTTCTCTCATTTTATAGTTAAACCTCCTTCTTCATTTCTCAAGAATGTTCCATCATATGGCCTCTGTCTTTTATTTCCAGCAAATATTGTTAGTGTATATTTTAGAAAAGAGGTGTGTGTTTTACTAAACTGCCTAAGTAGAAGTTCCTGTTCTTTCTCTGATTAGCTGTAACTGCTTGTCAGTTGGGTTGGATTTCTGGAAAGTAGAATCAGATGAGTAGAGCTTCTAATGTATTTATCTGGAAAAATTATTTGAAAAGGAAACCTACCTGGGCAAAATGGGAATTTGAGATGCAGCGTGGGCCTGAGAACAGCTATTGCGGACTCCCTCAAGACCTCTTGACCTAAAATGGACTTTGATAATTGTTCTGAATTCTTTCATCCCTCTGCTCTCTCAGTCACTGGATGCTAGCCATGACCTTTGGTGAGGTGGTTCTCTGTACCTGAGGCAATCCCTCCAAGGATGACAGCTCAAGGCTGTTTGCAAACAGCAATGCCCAGAAGCTATGGCAGTAAGTCCTTCCTTGAAGAGAGAAACTGGATGACATATCACCATGTCCACCACACTGCCTTTGTTGGAAATCATGTGAAAAGATGGTGACTGCCATAGATCCCACAGATGGAGGACTTTTTCTCAAACAGTTCCTCTAGATACTATTGCCTTTTAAAATATTTGACCACATTTTTTTTTCAGCTGACTTCAAGTTGCCTTATAGCCAAAGGCCTTAAGCAACATTTGTTGATTGTCATACTTCTTTGAGAGTAACACTGGAGGTCCTGTAGCTCTGGATCCGATAGGCAGATTTAAACCCAAATCTCCACACTTCCTGGTATCAAAAACTCAGGCAAAGAGTGGAAATATCAGCTTAACACCACTACACTACAGTATTTCATCTTTAGCATTATGAGAAGTTTCTGTGAGATACCTCATCCCTCTCTTCATGAATATTCCACTGTCTCTACAAGTAACCTCTTTTTCTTTCTTACTTATCTTCTTATCTGTGAAGGTAGAGGAAAGTTAAGGAATATTGGTTCTGTTAAAATGACAGCCCTCAGTAAAGCCACACAAACATGTATCTGGGCCTCCCTGAACTTAAAATAGAATGTATTAGGAAACATTTTCTGTCAATATAGGTCTTAAGAGAAATTTATATATTTAATAACAAGTATAATTCTATTACACATTTATATTTCTATGACTGCCTCAGCATGTAGGAGACTAATAGGCTGAAGATTAATAGATTTAATTTAGCAAAGCTACCACTTTATAGAGATGTTTTTATTAATTATTGAATTTAGTTATATCCTATGAGAGGCCATAATTAATAACCATATATTAAAAATATTAAATATACTATTGCTATATATTTTAATTTTTAATAAAATTAAAACCACATAGACTTTTTAAAGTATATTAATATGTATTTACATGTTTTTTCATAAATATCTGCATTTTCTTTACATTTATTTTGTTGGTTCTAAAGTATATGTGTATTATTTTAGAATATTGGAAAGTATTTTATAGCTCCCTGATTTCTCCTCATAATTTCTAGAACTCAACTAGCTATCTGTGGGTCCACATTATATAAAAATGACAAAATTATGACTTTCACAAAGTCATGACTTTTATTATGTCCTTCCCTATAAACAATTAAGTCAAATTAAGCAGATCTAGCATTGACAGTGTATCCCTAGTTTGTCATGTTAGTAAAAACATAAATGGTGATTTGAAATTAAAATATGCCAATGGTTTTGATACACTTGTCTTAAGATATTAATTAAACACTTCAAAATACTGATTTTAAGTGTCCAGATTCTCAGATTTCTATTACAGAGTTGTGTTTCAATGTGTTTGGATTTTTTTTCTCAGTGATGATATGGAACAATGTGATGTATGAATTACACAAGAACAGAGAAAGAATATTCTAAGTAAGAGGTAAAAATACTTGAAGATTACTCATATAGAGCAGAGAATAGAATCTATTCCCAGTAGTCACAGTGGTAAACCTCATAAATTACAAGGTATTGAAGAAAGTTTTCAGAATGTTTGTGCCTTAATAATGAGAAAAATTAAACCTAGACTAAATGATGCTCTGGTCCTCCCTGCAATATCTTTAAAAGCAAGATCTGAAAGGATCAATCTGTTTCAATGTAACCCAGTTACCTAACTGAGTTAGGTAACTCTCCCAAAAGTTTAATCATGTTTATAAGAATACAAAAATATTCACCAAGATAAAACTCAATATGACTTGCATTAAACAAAAAGTTATAAGGTATGACATAAGCAGAAAAATACTACTCCTAATAAAAAGAAAAATTTGCATTTAAAGTGACCCAGAGTTGACACACATAATAAAAATAGAAGACAAGACATTAAAAAAGCTATTATGTTTCCTATATATCAAAAGGGCTAGAGGAAATATCAAATAAGTTGAGACATGAAAGATATAAATAGACCCCAAATTGAACTTCTAGAATTGTAAACTATAGTGTATAATTAAAAAAAATATATCACATGGATTAATAGCACATTAGATACTGAAAAAGAAAAGATTAGTGAACTTGAAAATGTAACAGAAGAAACTAGTCAAATGTAAAACACTGAGAGGAAAAGAAAGGCAAAACCCAATGAACAGAGCACCACTATCTCAAATAGCCAAACACATAACTGGTGTCCTTAAAGGGGGATGAGGGTACACAAAATTTGAAAAATAGTTAAAAAAATTTCCAAATATGGAGAAAATAAAGAATCTATGCATCCAGATAGCTTTGGAAACTGAAGAACAAGAAACACGAAGAAAACTATACCATGTAACTTCTTAAGAAAATTGCTAAAATCCAAGAGTAAGGAAAGAGTCTTAAAAAGCAGGTAGAGGAAAAAAGGTCACAATATATATAAGCAAAAAAAGATAAAGCTATCAGCAGCACATTATGTACTGAAGAGACATGATAAGAATTTAGATGATTTCTCATAAGAAATAATGTAAACAAAAAGGCAACAAAGCAACATTTGAAAATTACTGAAAGGAAAAAGAAAACCTTTCTTCCTACTTTTACCCAAAAATTTTTTTTTCAAAAAAATGAACTAAAACTTTTTATACACAAAAATCTGAAACAATTTCTCACTTATAGAACTACACTACCAGAAATATTAAAAGATGTTGTTCAAATAGTAAAAATGTTATCAGCTAAAAATCTGTACTGGATTGAAGGCCATCAGAATTGGTAACTCTGTAAATAGATAAAATACTGAATATATAATTATTTAAATCTTCTCAAAAGTTATTTGACCATTAAATGCAAAAACAACTCATAGTTGTGTGTGTGTGTGTGTGTGTGTGTGTGTGTGTGTGTGTGTGTGTGTTTGTGTTTGTGTGTTTAAAACAGTCTGGCACCAATATTCTGAAGGCTGAGAGGTGAGAGACAGAAGTATACTACAGTATGCTTTTTACCATATGTGAAAACGTATACTGTTACTTGAAGGCAGACTATAAGTTACAGATGTGCACTATAAATCTTTAAGCTATCACTAAAAGTACAACACAGAGTTATATCGAATAATCCAGCAAAAAACTAAAATGGAATTTTAAAAATACCTGATCAGAAAGAAGGGGTATAAAAAGAACAAATAAATGACAAAAGCAACAAATAGAACAAATTGAAAACAAATAGCAAAATGATAGATAAGGCAAACCATATTTATAATAGCATTGAATGTAAATTAGAAGACTGATTATCAGATTAAATTTTAAAAATCAAGATTCAACAATATACTATTTAAAAAATATTAATACGTTAAAACTGAAAGGGTAGAATACAATATGTAATGATAACCTTAATTTTTAAAACTTGGAGTGGTCAATTTTAATATCAAACAAAGTCAATGTCAAAGAAAACAGTATTAAAAGGGGTGATAAGAGCTAATAAATTACAATGAAAGAGCTTGTTCATTAAGAGAAAATAACAATCTAAAAGTTTATTTACTTAATAACAGCTTCAAAATTTATGAAGCAATAATTTATATAACTTTTCAAAAAGAAATAGACAAATCCATAGCTATACTTAAATCTCATAACATTATTGTTAGTATTTGATAGAAACATTAACAGAAAAAATATATGGAAGACTTGAGCACATTGTTAACAAAATTGACTAATCAACATACATAGAATACTCCACTCAAAAACAGCAAAATAAACGTTATTTACAACTGTCCATGTAATATTTATCAAGATACACCAAGCTGTGGGCCATAAACAAGTCAAAATAATTGAAAATGATTTGCAGCAGGCAAAATATGTTCCTTGGTCACAATGGGACAACAGAAAGATACCTGAAAAGTCCCCAACTATTTGAAACTAAATAACACATTTCTAAACAACACATGAATCGAAGAAGAAGAAAGACACTTTAGAAAATACTTTTACTAAATGAAAATGTCATTAAAGCATGTTTTAAAATTTGTAACATGTAACTAAAGTTTCATCTATAGGAAAATACATAACATATAATGCCTATTTAATACAACAGAAGAAAGAACTCAAATTAATAATTTTATTTTTCCACCTTAAAGTTTGTGTAAAAGAGAAAATAAAACTCAACGTTAAGTAGACAAGATAAAATAAACATCACAGATGAAAAATCAATGAAAAATATACCAAAAAGTAGAGAAAAAAATGGAACCAAAAGTTATTTCCTTGTGAAGACCAGTGAAATTTATAAGCCAGTGAAACTATTCAGGTACAAGACAAAAGAGAGAGAAGATACAAATTCCAATATCAGGAATGAGAATAATGACACCCTTACAAATTTTTCAAATACTAAAAGGATAATATATTAACAACTTTATGCCAATAAGCTAAACAACTTAAAAAAGACTAAATTCTTGTAAGACACAAACCATTTAAAGTTTATTAAATAAAACATAGAGAACTCAACTATATCTGTAGCTATTAAAGCAATTGAATTATTGTATATAAAAAATACACAAAGGAAAATCTAGGTCATAATGGCTTCACTGGAAAGTCTAACAGACATTTAAGGAAAAATAGTAGGTAAAATTTCTTCCCAAATTAAAGAGGATCAATTATATTTAATGACATTTTATAAGGCCAACATTACTCTGAAAACAAAAGCAGAGAGAAACCTGAAAACCTATACTTTCATTGCCTGTAATGACAATCTCTAATGAATATGGATTAAAAGATTAACAAATTCTTAACAAATCATATCCAACAACATATAAAAAAGGATGACATATTATGACCAAGTAGAGTTTAATCATAGAAATGCAAGGTGGGTTTAACATTTGAAAAATTGATCGATGTAATTTAGCTTACGTACAGACTAAAAGCAAGAACATTATATGATGATCTTAGTAGACACAGAAAAATCATTTGATACTGTGTATGTATACATCTTAAAACTGAGAAAACTAGAAATGGAAGACTACTCTCTTTAGCATAACAAGGACAACTGCAAAAAAGTTACAGTTAACATCATATATAATGGTGAAAGACTGAAATGTATCTTTCCTAAGATAAAAAACAAAGCAAGAATGCTATTTTTTTTTACTACTTCCATGTAGCTTTTTCCCCTTGGATATTCTAGCCAGTGCAATGGACAAGAAAAGGAAGTAAAGTAATTCACACTAAAAGTGAAGGAATTAGATGGTCTTTACTTGCAGATGACATAATAATCTACATAGAAAACCGTATCAAACTTACACAACTGACTTCAAGACATTAAAGTGACATTAAGCCAATTAGTGCAGCATTGGTGTGAAGACTGACAAATAGAGCAATGAAACAAAGAATCAGTAAATAGTGCCACATATGTGTAAGGAACTGACTTTTCACCATTACAAATGCAATTTAATTCAGAAAACAGACACTTTAAAAAATTATGCTGGAACAATTGGATATCCATATGAAAAAATATATAAAAACTCCTCTGATTCACACTTTGTATCATTTGTAAAAGTTTACTCAAAATTATTTATAGTCCTAAAGGTATTTTTTAAAATTGTAAGACTTCTAGAAGGAAACCAAGGAGGAAATCTTTGTTACCTTGGGTTAGCCCAAGATTTCTTGGAAATAACACTAAAAGCACAATCTATTTTAAAAAATGTACATCTTTCTTTGTGAAGTACTGTTTTTGTAAAGTATATTTTGCCACTATATGACTGGGTTGCTTGATTCTCTGAAATTGCTCTCTTTCTTCTTCTTCCCTTCCTTCTTCACTTTCAAGCTTCTGTTCCTGTTCTAATCAAATAAAGGTGAGCGGCAAGTAGAGTTAATGTGGGTCTTACTGGAGAGTGTGACTTCGTATAATCTGAAGTTAGAAAATTGTTAACTTTGAATTTACTGACTGTTTTCGCATTTCTTTTGGAGAGTTCTTGGTTGAATCCCATTGGCAGAACTTTTACCTCTTAACAATGTTTTCTATTACTCTCACTCACAAGGTTAACTTCAAGTCCTGGTTCACTGATGTTCAGTTCTACACCAATGTTCCACAGTAAATCTATAATACTAGATTTCCTTCAGTCTCTTTGGTGATCCTATTGAAAAAAAATTTAAGTGGTTCTAGATTTACTTGCTTTTCTGTATAAGTCAGTTATGTTGCCTGGGAAACATTCATATGTTACTTGATCCAAGAAACTCATGGCAATTTAGCCTGATCCTAACATAGTCACCTCTATCTTACTGACTCAGGACACACTTTAGCTGTATTTTCCTTATGACCGAGTCTGGTCTCAGACTTCTTTTCCTCTTAGCTGCAACAAATTCATTTCAAAGTCTCTGAGTGGCCTCACGAAGTCCCCTTCATTAGAGTTGAAGGCAAAGAGGTATTGACATCCACCTCTTACACAAGAAAATGCATAACATGGCAACAACTCTTTAAATAAATATCTGCACAAATTCAACTTTTTCTCTTCAGGCTGTCACAATTATTTGATATTTTCGAAATGAGTAACGGAATTCATGAGTCATGGAACTGATTTTGAAACATCAAATATTTATTTTATAAATTATCCATATGAAGATATAAATTTAGATTGTCTTATGCTTTTTTGTAGACTTTTTTTTGACAACTTTTAATTTTAATGATTCTGTTTCATGCAAAATTTAGATTCTGAATCTGATTGCTTATGTCAAAAAATAACAATTCTAAAAAGGTGCAGTGTTCCAAACATTGTGGTACAGTGTCATAAGAATCACAGTATGACTTTCTGAGTTAGTAATACTTGCTTGACCACCAGACAGGTAAGCTAAATAATGACCTTAGTTCAAATTATCTCCTTGAAATATGAGGTTATGCCATGAGTTGATATCAAAGATCCCCTTCAATTCTACCATTTTATATTTCCATATAAACAATAACATTTTCAGTCACAAGAAAGAATAAGTTGTCTGTTAGAAAGAAAGAAAGATGCTAATAATACTAAATAATACTAAAAAAATAACGATAGCGAAAATGCTCTCTTTTACTTCCACCAACTGGATTTATAGTAAGAATAAAGAATTTGTAGTTAACATTATGTTAATGTTCTGAATATGCCTCTTTGTAACCATTTGTAAATTGACAATCCTTGGTAATTTACCCTGCTTCCACTGAAAAATTATACCCTCAGAAGTCTCCCCATCTTAGTTAATTCTAAATCTACTCTGGTTGTCTGTCACATGTGAGCAGAACTTATCTATCTTTCTCTTTTGCCTGTCTTCAACTCTGGTCACCTCCATATGGGAAGCCATGCTAGGGGATTCTTTTCCCTCTCACTAAGGTGTTTACTGTCAGGTATCGCAATCATTGCCTCCTTCTGGGTTACACCATTGCTGCTGCCAATATCCACAGGCATTTGTGTTTTTTGAAGACTTTAGTTTGATAAAGCCAATTTGTTAACCTTATAGTAGCTGGCAGTTTTCCTTTCTCTGCTTGAGTGTTATTTATATCCTCAGGGATGCCAAAAGCCTTTGTCCTTATACTGCAATATCTTTGCAAAAACTTTTGTGAAATAAGACTTGTGACTTTTATTTGTAGTTACTGTCACCTCTGCCCACCACACGAGCATGTGCACGTGCACACACACACACACACACACACACATGCCGTTCTTCCTTGTCTTTTGTGAAGAATGTAGGAACGGGTGTATCAATACTAAATAAAAATTAATTATTGTGATAAGTGAATGATACTTTATACTTGGATTCCAGCCAGATTGTGCAGAAAGAGAAACGAGCAGGCATGGGTGCATGAAGAGCAAGGATTCGTGAGGGTGTAGTGTGTGTACTGTAGTGCCTCAGAGACATGTTTGTTGTGCTAGAATGTGCTGTACTTAAGGGATATACCATTAAGAATTAAATCAAGAAGGAATTGTCTTATAATAATGTGGGGGCTGGGCGCGGTGGCTCATGCCTGTAATCCCAGCAGTTTGGGAGGCCGAGGCGGGTGGATCACGAGGTCAAGAGATCAAGACCATCCTGGTCAACACGGTGAAACCCCGTCTCTACTAAAAATACAAAAAATCAGCTGGGAATGGTGGTGCATGCCTGTAATCCCAGCTGCTCAGGAGGCTGAGGCAGGAGAATTGCCTGAACCCAGAAGCGGAGGTTGCGGTGAGCCGAGATCGCGCCATTGCACTCCAGCCTGGGTAACAAGAGCGAAACTCCGTCTCAAAAAAAAATAAAATAAAATAAAATAATGTGGTCTATATTCATCAAAGCGAATAAACTGAGAGGAACTGCAAGTTATTCAATACATGTATTATTTGATAAACATTTTTTGACAACCTACAGTATGGAAGAAATAGCACATCAGAGTGGCTGTAAAAGAAGTGGCTACTTTTTCCACACCAGGAGAAAGTGAAAAATATTGAAGTTGTCAGTGTTTGAGTTCTTAAATATACCACCTCTAATAGTTTGTGCTTGTGTTATTCAGTGTGATCTTGGCCCAGTGCCTGAAGGCTTTAAAACAATCATCCATTCTCTATGAGGAGTGAGTCGGAAGACACATTTGAGTTATAAACATTTCATTAACTTCTGATTATCCCAGACTCTAATGACTAATGTTTTGTTACTAGATCAAACTGTCTGCTTTACTTTTTTCCCACAGTGTAAGTAGATTCCTAAGAGACTTTTAAATTCCTGATACAAACAGACTTTGACTGGATTTGACGGATTTTCCCAGCTATGCACAAATACTAATATTTGATTGAGTTGAGATGAAAATTGAGCTATATGCAACAGTGTACATATGTCTGATAAATTATTCAAACTGTTTGTCCCTCTCATTTTTCACTTGTAAAATGAAGAGTAATACCACATATTTTAAACTTTAACCCATTTCAAACCACGAAGTCTTAAATAGATTAAAATAATTGCACATGCTAGTGGCATAATAGAGATGGTAAAACCAAGAACAGGTAAGATAATCTGAATAAAAATAAAATACTGAAACGAGATTTTTTAATGGTATAATTTTTGAGCTTCATTTATGTTACGAGCTTTCACGTTCCAGTTAAATTGGGAGACACAGTCAATTATTAAGTTTTCAATATTAAAAATAAACTTGAGTTCCACTTTTACTTAGAAAGCCAAAAGAGGGAGATATTGCTTCTCCACCACCAACAAAAGCCATACAAATTGCATAATTATAACTTTATCCCTCTACAGATTTTTTAAGATCGAGGTTGTAGGTGAACTAAATTTCAAAGGGCAACAAGCATCTTGAGAGATATAGGATGTATTCAATGTTACACTTGTAGGCAGATTACAGGAGGAAGACATGATAGACATGAACATGGGCTGAAAGTAAACCTGTGTGTGCAGACATGCATGTGGTAATTGGCTGACATCTGTGGGCAGGACTGAACAATGCCAGTGTACTGAACTCTTGTTTTATGAAAGTAATATCTTGGGATTATGTTTTCCACTCTAGTTATTGAATGTCACAATAACTGAGCCATTGAAATGAGAGCATTTCTTGGATTCATGTCAAATAGATTAACTTCTCCTATTTAGTATCAACTACACAAAACACTAAAGTCATTTTTATTTGCATCATATACGAATGGTGACTTTTTTGGAGTGGAGAAATTGCTGATTATTGTTTTAAAAACTTTTTGACGGGGGCCTTCATGATGAATTACTAGAGGCATCTGACACTTGCCTCCTCCACAAGAAATAATCAAAACAGGGAGTGGCTAATCACACTTTAAATAGAGCATCTAACAGAGATCACTAGAATGCAATGGAGAAAAGGCAGAAAACACCTGAGGCATAGAAGAAGGAAGCAAGATAGCCAGTCCAGCCGGGATCTGCTGCGAGCCTGCAAAGGCTCCTTAGTACGGGGAAAGGGTAAGCCAGAGGTCCCCAGCAACCCACATTCTTACCATGGATTCCTGCAATCCTAACCACAGGAAAGCTCCTCTATCCCTGCAGACTGGGAGATTAGTAAAAGGAGCTACCTGGAGTCTATGAAAAGGCAGTGTTCCAGAGACAAAGTTCGCGCTGGAGTTCCACATCTCACACACTTCCTGAGACCCAAGCAGCTGTAGCAAGGCAACATTTTGAGAGCCCAGCCCCTATCAGACAGTATTACGCTGTAGGATCCAGAAGTCTCTGCATTTCCACATCCCTAGAGCCCTAGCAATATCTCCTACATCCATCCAGAGGGCTGCAGTGACATGACATTTGCTGAACCCATAGTGCAGCCAGATGCCCAGTGATCTAGCCCACACTCTGACCTATACCTTGGAAAATAAGATATGTAGCACACTGGGGAGGCAGCTCTCAGGACAAAGGGAGCCAAAGTATGTGCTCCCTAGAGCCTGAGAGCCCTCTGCCTAAAGCAGCTCATTCTGACAGCATCCAGGCTCCCCTCAGCAGCACAGCAACAGTGCACTTACACATGACCTGATGATAGGCTCTCCCCGCCAACTGCTACTGCAGCCACAACCACTCAAGCACACTACCCAGGAACTTCAGAATTGGCTCACCCACCACCCTCATTCACAACCTGCACCTATGTAGGTCTGAGGATCCACTACCTGGAGCCACCTCTCCCAATGCCTGACCACACCACCCAGCGGCATTGTCACTAACCCTGGGTATGCCGATGGGCCACAAGGAGGCCTAATAACAGGACTAGAATGCCTGCAACAATTGGTCCCCAAGCACATCATCCAGAAGCCTGGGAATTTCCCTGCTTAGCCCAACACAGCCTGCACCTATGTACACCATCAGGGGCCTTAAGGGTAGATATACCCAGCCAGGCAATGCTCCCCTGCAATTTCCTAGCACTCCATCTAGTTCCTGGGGATTCCCCCCACTCTATCAGTTGCTCCAGGCATGCATGCACACATTTAGAAAGCCTAACAGTATGCTCAGAACAACTGCCACTGCTAAGCATGCCATCCAAAAACCTGTGTATTGCCCTGCCCCATCCACCACCACTGGTATCCATACACTCTTCCTGGGGACCTGAAAATGGACCTGCCTAGCCTGCTGCCACCAGCATTGCTGGAACCCCTCTCCACACACATCACCTGGGGGCCTTGGGACTGCCCCCCTCCCCCCAGCCTGTTTCTGCCAAGGCTAACACCACTTTGTGCCACCTGTTAGCCTGAGGGTTGTCCTGCCACAGCCACTGCTGTCATCTGTTCCATACATGTTGCCCAAAGACCCAGGGACACACCCCCACGCATGGTTCACTGCTGTCACTTCTGGCATCTAAGCAAGATGTATGAAGGCCTAAGAAACAACTCAATAACACACTTGAACCTATTAATATCAATGCATGGATATGTCACTTAAGGGCCCAGGACAGGCACACACAGCCCACCACTATAACAACTGAAGCCAAGGACTGGCCATCTGATATCCTCATCCGCAGAAAATCTTCACCACAGCCTCCACTGACAACTTCAACCTAAGCCACTGAGGAAATCACAAACATGATTGATGCTCTTTACAGCTGAAGAAATCATTCAAAGACTGCATTACTGCATGCACACAGAATAAAAGCTAAAATGCCCTGCCCAAAAAATGCCATAGGTATAGCTACAGGAGAAAGTCTTGCCCTATGAAAGCCAATCCAAAAAATTGGAAGAAGTGAATGTTATACCAGATGCATGGGTATCAACATAAGAACACAAGAAACATGAAAAAGTAAGGAAACATGACATCTTCAAACGAACACATTAATTCTCTAGCAATAGATGGAAAAGAAATTATGAAATGCCTGGAAAAGAATTCAAAACAATATTATTAAAGAAGGTCAGTAAGACACAAGAGAACTCAAGTAAATAAGACAAATGAATCAGAAAAAGAATTTAGGATAAAAATGAGAAGTACACCAAAAAGATATATATCATTAAAAAAACCCCAGAAATCCTAGAAATAATAAAAATCAATGAATGACATAATAAATACAATTGAGAGATTCAACAGATCAAGAAGAAATTATTTCAAAAGTTGAAGATGGGTCATAGAAATAACCCAGTAAATAAAAAAATAAAAATAATTAGGAAAGCCTATCTGACATATGGGACACCATATAGTGACAGAATTTTCTAATATTGGGTGTTCCAGAGAAGAATGGAGTAAAGGTATATAAATCTATTTAAGAAAATAATGGCTGAAAACTTCCCAAAGTCTAATAAGACATTTAAATATCCAAATACAGGAAACTCAAAGATTCCAAAACACATACAACCTAAAAAGCTTTTATTCATGACACACTGTAGTCAATCTGTCAATAGTCAAAGAAAAAGGGAGAATTCTAAAAAAAGAAAGAGAATATAATCAAGGAACATATAATGAAGTCCCATCATTATAACAATGGATTGTTCAGGAGGAACCTTACTGGCTATGAGAGAATGGGATGATATAGTCAGACTGGTGAAAGAGGGGAAAAAAAAATCAAACAAGCAAAAACCTGTCAGTGAAGGACACTACACCCAACAAACTTACTCTTCAAAAATGAAGAAGAAATAAAACCTTGTCCAGACTGGCAAAAACGGAGTCAGTTCATCAGCTGATCAGCTCTACAATAAATGTTTAAAGAAGACCTATGCCTGGAAGTGAGGGGATAATATCCACTATCATAAAAATAGACAAAAGTCTAAAATTCAATTATTAGACTTTTGGTAGAACAAACACACATATGAGGAAGAGAAAAGATTGTATTTTTTGTTGTTATTGTGGTTGTTATCACTACAAAAAACACTGACCTTCAATGATTAACAATAAAAGAGAAGGGAATAAAGAATATACAAAAAAATCAGAAAACAAAATTAGCAAAATGACAGAAATGAACACTTACATATAAATAATAATGTTGAATATAAATGGATTAAATTATCCACTTAAAAGATATAGGCTGGATGAATGAATGAAACAACTGATCCAACTCTATATTACTTATTGCAAATTTACTTTACCTGTGATGAGTCATATAGACCGAAAACAAAGGGTTGGGAAAAGATATTCCATGCAAATGAAAATGAAAAACAGGCAGGAATAGCTATGCTTGCATCAAATAAAACAGACTTGAAGTCAAAAACTATAAAAAGGGACAAAGAAGGCTATTATATAATGATAAAGGGATCACTCCAGCAAAGACATAAAGGAACACCCAGCATGAGAGTACCCAGACATATAAAGCAAATATTATTAAATCTAAAGTAAGAGATAGACTCTAGTACAATAATAGTTGAGGTTTTTGGCACCTCTCTCTCAGCATGAGACAAATTTTCTAGATAGAAAATCAATGAAGAAACACAGCATTTAAGCGTCACTTTAGACCAAATAAACTTAACAGGTCTTTACAGAATATTTTATTCAAAAACTGAAGAATACACATTCTTGTCATCAGCACATACAACATTTTCCAGGATCCACCATATGTTAGGCCACAAAATAAGTCTCAAAAAATGATAAAAAGATCAAAATCATATAAAATGTCTTCTCAGAACACAATGGCATAAAACAAGAAATCAATAGGAAATTTGATAATTGTACAAATACCTGAAACTTAAACACCATGCTCCTGAATGACCATTAGGTCAATGAAAAAAGTAAGAAAGAAATCAAAAAAAATTATTGAAAAAATGAAAATGCAAACAAACCTACCAAAACCTACGGGATACAGGAAAAGCAGTGCTAAGAGGGAAGTTTATAGCAATAAATGCCAATGTCATGAAAGCACAAGGATTTTAAATAAGCTAATGATTCAACTCTAGAAACTAGAAAAACAAAAACAAATCAGACCCAAAATTAGCAGAAGGAAGGAAATAATAAAAATCAGAGCACAACTAAAGAAAATAAGGACTAATACAATAATAAAAAGAATCAACAGAAAATCAGTTTTTTAAAAGATAAAACTGATAAGCTTACTATGCAGACTAACCAGGAAAAAAAGAGAAGATTCAAATAAACAAAATCAGTAACAAAAAATGAACACCTCAGAACAAGTAATTCAGAAATACAAAAGATAAGCCGAGACTATTTTATAATGTACACTAATCTACTGGAAAAAGCTGAGGAAATCGATAAATTCTTGGACACATAAATGTTACAAACATTGAATCAAGATGAATAGGAAACCTGAACAGACCAATAATAAGTAATGAGATTTAATCAGTAATAAAAAATCTTCCAATAAAGAAAATCTCATGACCATATGGCTTCACTGTCAAATACTGCCAAATATATGCAGAAGTAACATGAAATCTCAAACTCTTTCAAAAAATTGAAGAGGAGGAAATTCTTCCTAACTCATTCTATGAGGCCATTATTATCCTGATACCAAAACCAGAAAAGATACAACATAAAAGAAAACTGTTGGCTAGTATTCCTGAAAAATATAGACCCAAAAGTCCTCAGTGAAATACTAGCAAACAGAAACCAACAGCACATCAAAAAAAAATACACCATGATCAAGTGGATTTATTCTTATCTTATTATTATTTATTGCAGGGATGTCTCAGAATACACAAATCAGTAAGTGTATGCAAGGATGCAAGGATGGCTCAGCATATACAAATCAATAAGTATGATATATTACATTAGCAGAATGAAGGACAAAGCCACACAATTGCCTCAGTCGATGCAAAGTATTTGATAAATTTCAATGTCACTTCTTGATTAAAAAAAGTTCAAGAAAATGAGGCATAGAAGGAATATACTTCAATATAATAAAGGCCATATATGATAAATTCACAGATAACATCATATAGAACAGGGAAAAGCTGAAAGACTTTCCTCTAAGATATGGAACAAGACAAGGATGCCATTTTCATCACTCATATTCAAAATAGTACTGAGAGTCCTCGCCAGGGCAATCAGGCAAGTAAAAAGTGGGGAAAAAAGCCATCTGAATTAGAGAAGAGGAAGTAAAACTGTCCCTTTTTGCAGAATACGTGATCCTAAGTCTAGAAAAACCTGAAGATGCCATCAAAAGTCTTTTAGATATGATAAACAAATCCAGTAAAGTTTCAGCATATGAAATCCACATATAAATATCAAATGTTTCTATATACCAATAATAAACTAACAGAAAAATCAAGAAAGCAATTTCATTTACAATATTTACAAAACAAATAAAACATATATGAATAAATTTAGCCAAGGAGTTGAAAGACCTCTGCAAGAAAAATTGTAAAACATTGATGAAAGAAACTGAAGAGGACACAAACCAAAGGCAAAATATTTCAAGCTCATGGATTGGAATAATTAATTTTGTTGAAATGGCCATACTATCCAAAGCAATCTAGAGATTCAATGCAATCCCTATCAAACTACCAATGACATTTTCACAGTAGTAGGAAAAATATCTTAAAATTCATATAGAACATAAAAGGATCCCACATAGTCAAATAAATCCTGAGCAAAAAGAACGAAGCTGGAGACATCACACTACCTGACTTTAAAATGTATTACAAGGCTATGACAACCAAATGAGCATGGTATTAGTGTAAAAACAGAAACATAGACCAATGGAACAGAAGAGTAACCCTGGAAATAACTCCGTCATTTTATAGCCAACTGATTTTAACAAAGACACCAAGAATATACATTAGAGGAAGGGTACAGTCTTCAATAAATGGTGCTGAAATAATTGAATTGCCATATGCAAAAGAATACAACCAAACCCCTATATCTCACCATATTAAAAAATCAACTCAAAGAGGACTATGGTCTTACATTTAAGACCTGAAACTATAATATTACTAAAAAAAATGTACAGAAAGCACGCTAGGTCATTTGTCTAGGCAAAGATTTTATGATTAAGACTTCAGAAGCTCAAGTAACAAAAACAAATGTAGGCAAATGGGACTATATTAAACAGAACAGTTTCTGCATACCAAAGGAGACCATCAACCAGAGTGAAAATACAACCTGTTCAATGGGAGAAAATATTTTCAAACTCTTCATCCAACAAGAGTCTAATATGCAGAAACATACAAGGAACTCAAACAACTGAATAGTAAAAAAAAATGAATAATCATGGGCTGGGCATGATAGCTCATACCTATAATCCCAGCACTTTGGGAGGCTGAGGCAGGCAGATCACCTAAGGTCAGGAGTTCAAGAGCAGCTTGGCCAACATGGTGAAACTTGGTCTCTACTAAAAATACAAAAATTAACTGGGCAAGGTGGTAGGTGTCTCTAATCCCAGCTACTCAGGAGGCTGAGGCAGGAAAATCACTTGAAGCCAGGAGGTATAGGTTGCAGTGAGCTGAGATGTGCCATTGCACTCCAGCCTGGGCAACAGGAGTGAAACTCTGGCTCAAAATTATAATAACAATAATAATAATAAATACTCATTAATGGCAAAGGACATGCCTCAAAAAAATACATACACATAGTGTTATACCCGAGCGAGTGGAAGGAAAGTGCCACACTCTAAGTTTCAATTGAGAGTCCTTCATTGCCAGTGACCAAGAGTCAGCTCATGCTCAAAAATCTTTTGGCCCTGACTGGGGGATGTGATTTCCTTTTATACCTACTCTAGGAGAGTGGGGAAGGGGAGTCTAGCTGAAGCGGAATTTTACAGAAGCAGAACAAGCAAGTTAGAAGAGGAAGCTGGTAACCAGGAGGCAGGAGGTTCCCATAGTTGCTGGTTACCAAGATGGGGGGTATTCACAATAGCTAGGGGACTTGCCAAGCAGGATGTGGTTACAAAGTTCTGGGTACAGCAGGACCCAGCTGTGCACTCAATGGAGAGAATGGCAGGGAGGGAGAGGCTAAGATGGAGTCTGTCAGGCTCACATCTAAGATTGAGTCTGTTAGGTTCACATCAATAGCCAAGAGATATTTTTTTAAATGCTCAATATCATTAATCATTAGGGAAATGCAAATCAAAACCCCAAAGAGATGTCACAGTCCAGTTAAAATGGCTGTCATCATCAGAAAGACAAAAAATAACAGACACTGGCAAGAATGTGAGAAAAAGGGAACTTTTATATATCATTGGTGGAATGCAAAGTAATATAATAATTATTCAAAACGCTATGAGATTTCTCAGAAAACTAAAAACAGTACTACAATACAATCCAGAAATCCCACTAATAGGCATTTATCCAGTGGAAAGGAAATCATGGTACCAAAGAGATATCTGCACCTCCATGTTTATTGCAGCACTATTTACAACAGACAAAATATGGAATCATCTTAACTGTCCATTGACAGGTAAATGAATAAATAAATGTACTATATATACACAATGGAATTCTATTTGTCATAAAAAATGAAATCCTGTGATTTGCAGCAACATGGATGAAACTGGAGGTCATCATATTTGGTGAAACAAGACAGGCCCAGAAAGACAAATTTTGCATGCATTCACTCATATGTGAGAGCTAAAAAAGTAGATCACATGGAAGTAGGGAGCAGAATGATAGAAATCAACAGCAGAGAAGGATGTATGGGTGAAGCTGGGGATGAAGAGAGGTTGGCTAACGAATTCAAACATTCAGTTAGATAGAAGTTGTAAGTTCTAATATTCAATAGCAGTGTAGGGTGACTACAGTTAATAGTAGCAATGTATTTTATATATTTCAAAGTAGCTAGAAGAGAAAATCTGAAATAGTCCCAACACCTAGAAAGAATAGATATTCAAGTTACTTTCTATGCATTTGACAAAATACCACATGTAGACTATACATATGTAAAATATTCTGTATCAATAAAAATATATACTAAAAACAGTACTGGCTGTTTTCTTGTCTTCAATTTATAGGTGGACCCCACATGTCTTTTGTTTCAACACTGCTCAGCATAGCATGGGACACTAACTAATATGTTGATTAATAAATCAATTCATTTGTCCTGATCAATATTGATTAAATGAAATCATTTGAATTAACAAACACAATATAATAACATAATCAGTATCCAGAGAAGTGATATTAGATTTTATATTTCCTACTAAAGCAGGAAATTTGTATTTTTAGCTATAAATGTTTCAATAAACTAAATTTATAACTAAAAATAATAAACAGTTTAGGAATTTACTTCCTCTTGCCTCTAATTACATTTTAGGAACATTCTGAGAAAACCTTCAGAAAGGGGATATCATAAATTTAGACTTATTTTTTAGAGAGATTATTTATTAAGGGCTAAATGAATGAAGAACAACTAAATTTTCTTTTTTCTTTTTTTTGTATTTTTAGTAGAGACAGGGTTTTACCATGTTGGCCAGGCTAATTTCGAACTCCTGACCTCAAGTGATTCTCCCGCCTCGGCCTCACAAAGTACTAGGATTACAGGCGTGAGCCACAGCATCCGGCCTATACACATACATATATACATTATCCTCTCTCTTTTTTTTTTTTTTTTTTTTGCAACTGAATTTTCCTTTATCTTTTTGTCAGCCTTACAACTTAAAAAGTGATTTAAAAAGAGGCAAAGCTTCCCAATTGGTAGGTCATACTGCAATTGACCACACAGAGCTCTTGAGTCAGTTAGCTAATGAGATTTTACTTTCTATCCGGAATGAGAGTAAAGACAAAACAGTATGTTTTATCAGGCTGGGTCATTCAACACCATGACCATGCAAGAGGCTGAAACAGAGATGAAATGTTCAGTAAACTCCAACTCATTATCTCTTAAAGCGGGGGTCTAAAGGGCAAAGGTATTAGTAGTGACTTTCAAAACAACTTAATGTATGTTTCATGGAAATGATCAAAAAGATTATTTTTGAGAAGAAAATGTCACATTATTTACTTTTAGGGGCTCTGTTGCAAAAGGGGCAGAATGATAGCTTAAGGCAAATGATTGCCCTAGTCTGATGATTTTCAGGAAGTTGATTAGCATTGTTAGGAATTCATTGGTATTAAATTATTCCTTTATTAGGTATTGACAGCAGTGTTTAGAGTTAGTTTTCTTTAGGAATATTTTAAATTTGAACCTTTTCTCCTTTTAGTCCACTCTCAAACACGGGTCACAAAGGTAACTCAGAAAAAGATTCTGTATGTATATCAGGACAATATGAATTATTGGGGAAATGCTGGGAAGCAAGAACATTCATTATTTTCATTTAGAAGCTTCTTATCTCCCTAGAAAGCTCCACAGATTAATGAATATATATTAGAGTACCAAGCTGAGTCATATGTGAAGGTTTCAGGCCTTCATCTGAAAAAAATCTGCTGTTCAAATCATTCATGTTTTTGTGAGAGCAAAGACAAAGGTGATATTAGTCAAAATTATCTATTTGATTTTTCTGATGTCACCTCTTTAGTAAGAACAGCTTGATGTACATATGTGTAGGTAAATAATAGATTAAAGAAGATGATTTGTAAGCAAATAATCAAAAGCACCACTTTAATTAGACTTCTTTAACAGGCACTGCTTGGATGTAGCATTCAGTTTGGAACACACAGCACTGTCTGATTTCATTCCTCCCTAAGCTTGTCTGTATTTAGAAGTCATCAATAATGAAACTAATTTCTTTCATCTCTATAGGCACTGACAATGAAAAATGAGAAAACAAGTTGAAGTGAATATAAATATTAGATGCTTAAATACATTGCTGTTCATCATGACACAGGGGCTGAGCATTGTGTTGATCTGGGTGCATTCTACATCTCACAGTCATTTCAGTTTCTTTCAAAATGATAAATAGGTCAAGGAGCTTAGCCACATAACTAGTAACATGTATAGGATCTAACTCCCCATATAAAAATGTTGAATTTTCTATGCTTGCATTAATTTTTCATGAAAAAAAGGAAGAGAGAAAGAGAAAGAGGAGAAACTTAAAAACTGTTAAAGGAACCGTAGTTATTTTTTCATTTCTTTTTTTTCCTAATAGCTTGTGAAAATACACAGTTCATTTTGCTATTGGAATTTTGATATAACAACAAAATGTAGGTAAGTTAATGTTTAAGAGAATATCAATACATAAGTGCACTGTTTTAATTTTTGTGCTGACTACTAAGAACTCTTTGCCTATTCAAAAATTTACGTTGGCTCTTCACGACTAACAAACTGGGTACAGAGTCCTCTGACTTGGCATTTAATTTTCTCTGCAATAATGTATTAGGATTCTCCAGAGAAAAAGAACCAATAGATATTATATAGATTAAAATTGTTTATTAGGGAAACTGGCTTACATGATCATGATCGTAGAGTCCGAGAAGTCTCAGTATGCCATCTGCAACGCAGGGGACCAAGAAAGTTGGTGGTGCAATTCAGTCTGAATCAGAAGACTCAAGAGCTAGGATCTCTAATACTCAAGGACAAGATAAGATAGATGACCCGGCTCAAGAAGAAAGACACTCTCTTTCCTTTCCCTACATTTTTTTTTGTATATGGATCCTCAATGGATTGAATGATGCCTTCCTGTATTGGTGAGGGCAAATCTTCCTTACTTAGTTCACTGATTCATATATTATTTAGTTCATATCTCTTTCAGAAACACTCTTATAGACTCACAGACACAACAAGAACTAATGTTTCACTAATTATCACAGTATCCATTAATGCAGTCAAGTTGACACATAAAAGTAATGATCATAAATCTGAATGTTACCCATCTCTTTATATGTATGGCCTGTTGNTATCTACATTTAACTAACACAAAGTACCTGGGCCATTCTCAGAAACTATCCTGCTTGTCCTTACTTTTGATCCTTAGCTCACATTATTGTCTTTACTATAAATGTTCCCCTAAAGTACCATGCTTTTAAATTTTTCTTCTTCAGTGATTTTGTCTTAATTCCCCCAGCTCCATAAGGCTGGGGGTTTTTGTTTGTTTTGTCTTGAGCAATATCTTGCACATAGTGGAATCTCAAAAAATAATTGTTGAATGAATAAAGTGCTGATTTATTCTGCAGCCCCTCTTATGCCTCCTATTTTTTTGCACATGGTGGACAGTCAGTACATACCTATTGATCTATGGAATATTTTTAAATGATATAAGTACAAATGTTAGCTGCAGATGTCTGACTTTGAAACCTAATTAGTGTTTATCTCTTTGGAGTTATGAATATTTTGAAAGCAGTTCTATCGAGGAGTGCGCATTAAGATTT
Source organism: Cebus imitator (assembly GCF_001604975.1). Classification (NCBI taxonomy): domain Eukaryota; kingdom Metazoa; phylum Chordata; class Mammalia; order Primates; family Cebidae; genus Cebus; species Cebus imitator. The sequence continues at coordinate 3,707,877 of NW_016107459.1, read as the reverse complement.
GGACTCTCCTCAAGACAGAAGAGCTCTCCTGAGGCCCTTTAGTTTTATGATAGCTCCACTGTAAAAAAGTTATCCCTTAACTAAAAGTTTTATAATAAAAATAGATTTTACCACAGTCTGCTTTCTTTCTTTTCTGTCTGGTTACATAAAAGTCATCTTCTGTTGAGATCTAGATTCCTCTTCTTTAGTGTTTTTCCACTTGTGCTCTGTGAAGATCTACAGCGCTACAGCAATACTTCAAGGGTTTTCACAAATACTCAAATCAAATATCATAAATATAAACAATGTTTTAAAAGTTTCAAAAAATGCTAAAGCACTGGAATATTGTAGCACATTTTAACACATCGGAGATACAAGAAGTAAATGCGTATTCTCAGCTTAGCTAAGATTTTGTGCTATTCTTCTCATCATGGCTGTTCTTAGTTTAGAATGTTTTGAAAAAGCATAAAGAGTAGAGATGTGAGCAGTCCTGCATTGTTTTTGCTTTACTTTGTTTTTGAATGTAAAGTGTGGGTTTGTACAAATAAAAGCATACCAATATACAGTACTTCAAGACATGTGTGTGTGAGGAATCAATAGCAATGCAAGCTTTAATACATGAATTCATGGCATGTTATCCTCATTAATTCATGTGATAAATATAAAACATAATATTACATAAGTGCCCATTAACTACCAATAAAGTTCTAGACCCTGGAAATGTAGATGTAAACAAAACAAAGTGCTTTCATGGACCTGGAATGTTAGTGAAAGGTAGGAGATAAAATAAGCAATAGCAAATGCTTATATAATATGCTAGGTCACAATAAGAATATATGAAAAAATGAGCAGAGGGTAATGGTTTTGAAATACCTATCTAATGAGATGATATTTAAGCAGAGATCTGAGGGGATGGCAAAACGCTTAGAAATTCTTATGGCAGAGTGTTCTGGGAAGTGCAAGTGTGAAAGCCCAAAAAGTTAGTCCTGCCCATCAAGGACAGCAGAGATCTGGATGACCAAGTGAAATCAGAAAGAAAAAAATCAAAGGGAGATAAGCTCAAAGAGTTCAGAAGGAAGATTGATATGAACTTGAAGAGTAGTTTGAGATTGTAAGAAGAGCTGTTAAAGTAAGAGCAATTTCTCTGTGGAAACCAGAACACTCTCAGTATCATGTACCCAAAACAAAAGTGAGGCAGAATCTATTAGAGGAGCAGAAGAACCACTAATAACACAAAATCAAACTGTTGTGTTCATCGAAACCATCGAAGTCTTTACTGATTTACTTTATAAGGTTACTTATTGCAACTAAAATTGAATATCAAATCTTACTTTTATCTTCTTTTAGTTTTTTAATGCCCAATAATATTTTATTAAAATATAATTTTCAGCTTAAAGGGGTTTATTATGTATAACTTACAATCATTTATATAGTCATTTGAAACTTGGATAACTTAGGTAATGTAACACAGTGGCAGGTAATGTTGTAAACTTGGATAACTTAACAGGTAATGCTGTAACTTAGTTTTTAAAAAGACTGTTGAAAATGTTTTAAACAAAATAGAGTCATTCACAATGAACATTTAATATTATAATGAACTCTTCTTGAAAATATGTCCAGGTCTGCATCTAGACATATTAATATATAAAGAAAATAAATAGAAGTAATATGATACATAAATAATATGTTTAATTTATTTTGATTATGTACAGTAATGATAGTGCAATAATAAAACAATATTTACTTCACTAAATAATAGCTTTATTATATACTTGTATAATAGAGTGTGGATAATAAATTGTAACTAGTTTTTAAAACTAGTTTGATATTTGAAACTATGCCTTAACTGAAGAACTGAGGTAATTGCTCCATATAAAACAATAATCAATATGTGCTAAAATAAAAGACAAGGATTTCTCTCTCATTAAATTATACAGCAGTTGAGAGAAAATTGATAATGATATAGAATACCTCAACACATCATCAACTAAATTTATCCATTTGAATCCCAACTCAACAACTGGAGAATACACATTTTCTCAAATACACGTGAAACATTAACAAGATAGATCATTTTCCAGCTCATTAAACCACTACAAACTAGAAAAAAACAAAACAAACAAAAAAAACCCTTGTATATTTTCTTGTCTCATCATGAATTAAAATCTAAAATCAATAACAGAAGAATATCTTTTAAAAAACCCAAACATGAAAATTAAATAAAACAATTCTAAGTAATGCATGGTTCAAGTAGGATGTCTTGAGGAAGGAAATTACAAAATATTGTAAAAGAATAAAAATAAAAACGCAGCATGTCAAAACATGAGATTCCGGCAACGTGGTGAGTAGAGGGACATTTAAAGCACTGGCTATTTTTATTAAAAGAAAATATTATCTCAAATCAGTTACCTGAACAAGCCACCTTATGAAACAAGTAAAATAATATAATTTATATCCAATGTAATAAGAAGGTATTATATAGTAAAAATATGGGCAAAATCAATGAAATTGGGAACAGGGAAACGATAGAAATTATCAATGAAAAAATTTTCAAAATTTTTGGGAAAGAACAAAATTTATAAAGCTGTAGCCAACTGGCCAGGAAGAAAAAAAAAGCATTATCTAGCAACTTCAGGAATGAAGGGGTAGTCACAGATATTAAAATAATATGAATGGAATACTTTGAATAACTGTATGCATATAATTTTGAAAACCTAGATGGAATGGGTTAATTTCTTAAAAGAACAAACTACCAAAACTTACTCAAAAAGAAATAACCTTAATAGACCTATATCTATTGAAGAGGTTTAATATGTAATTAAAATCTTTTCAATAAAGAAATCATCCTTATAGTACACACATTGCCTATGGAGTATTCTTGCCAATAATATATAACTTAATTATTTATGTGAAGACAAATAGAGAGATGTTATGAAAAGCAACTGATTTCAATTATTCAAAAATATCAGTGATTGGCCCAGCACAGTGGCTCACGCCTGTAATCCCAGCACTTTGGGAGGCCAAGGAGGGCAGATCACAAGGTCAAGATATTGAGACTATCCTGGCCAACATGGTGAAATCCCATCTCTACTAAAAATATAAAAATTAGCTGGGTGTGGTGGCATGCGCCTGTAGTCCCAGCTACTTGGGAGGCTGAGGCAGGAGAATTGCTTGAACTTGGGAGACAGAGGTTGCAGTGAGCCGAGATCACACCACTGCACCCCAGCCTGGAGCCTGGCTATGGAGCATGACTCTGTCTCAAAATATATATATTTCAGTGATCTCAAAGACAAGAGGCTGGGACATGTTCTACATGACATTGTAGAAAAAAACGTGACTCACAATGGGATCCTAGATTTAGGTAAATAGTAACAGAAGAAGAGTTATAAAGTACATTAAAAAGTTAATTGGGAAGTCTTAAATACAAACTTCATATCATAATTACAGTTTATTGTATTGTATCAATATTTTGTTTATGGGCTATACTTATGGTATTGGTATTATATAGAAGTATATGTTAGTTCTCAGAATTTGTGTTGAAATATTTAGGGGTAAGTGCAAAAATGTCTACAAACTAATTTCAAATGCTTTAGAAATAAACTCATAAATGCCCTGATAATGAGTGATATTGAGCATTTTTTCATGTTTGTTGGCTGTTTGTATATCTTCTTTTGAAAATAAAATGGTTATTCATGTCTGAATAATCAATCATTCATATCTGATATGGTTTCGCTGTGTCCCCAACCAAACCTCATTTTGAATTCCTACATGTTGTGGGAGGGACCCTGTAAGAGGTAATTGAATCATGGGGGCAGGTCTTTTTCCTGCTGTTCTCATAATAGTGAATAAGTCTCAGGAGATCTGATGGTTTTATAAAGGAGAGTTTCTCTGCACAAGCTCTATTCTCTTGTCTGCCGCCTTCACTTCCTGCCATGATTGTGAGGTCTCCCCAGCCATGTGGAACTGTGAATTCTCCATTAAACCTCTTCAGGAATGAAGGGGTAGTCACAGATATTAAAATATTTTTATTAAAATGAAAATTGCTGAGTCTTGGGTATGTCTTTATTATCAGAGTGAAAATAGACTAATACAGTAAATTAGTATGAGTAGAGTGAGGTGTTGCTGAAAAGATACCCAAAAATGTGGAAGTGACTTTGGAACTGGTAACAGGCAAGGTTGGAAGAGTTTGGAGGGCTTAGAAGAAGACAGGGAAGTGTGGAAAAGTTTGGAAATTCCTGGAGATTTTTTGAAAGGCATTGCTCAAAATGCTGAAGTGATGTGAACAATAAAGTCTAGGCTGAGGCGGTCTCAGATGGAGATGAGAAACTTGTTGGGAACTAGAGAAAAGGTGACTCTTGTTATGTTTTAGAAAAGGAATGGGTGATATTTTGACTCTGCCCTAGAGATCTGTGAAGCTGAATTTGAGAGAGACGATTTAGGATATCTGGTGGAATAAATTTCTAAGCAGCAAAGCATTCAAGAGGTGACTTGGGTGATGCTAACGGTCTTCAGTTTTATAAGGAAAGCAGAGCATAAATGTTTGGAAATTTTGCAGCCTGAAAATGTGAGAGAAAAAAAAAAATCATTTTCTGGATAGTAATTCAAGCCGGCTGCAGAAATTTGCATAAGTAACAAGAAGTCAAATGTTAATCCCCAAGACAATGGGAAAAATGTCTCCAGAGCACATCACAGGTCTTTACAGGAGCCCTTCCCTTCACAGAGCCAGAGGACTAGAAGAAAAAATAGTTCTGTAGGCTGGGCCGAAGGTCCCCATGCTGTGTGCAGCCTAGGGACTTGGTGCCCTACACCCCAGCTGCTCCAGTAGTGGCTGAAAGGGGTCAATGTAGGCTTTGGCTGTTGCTTCAGAGGGGGGAAGCCCCAAGCCTTGGCAACTTTCATGTGGTATTGAGTCTGCAGGTGCACAGAAGTCAATAATTAAGGTTTGAGAACCTCTGCCTAGATTCCGGAGGATGTATAGAAATGCCTGGATGCACAGGCAGAAATTTTCTACAGGGCCAGGGCCTTCATGGAGAACCTCTGCTAGGGCAGTGCAGAAGGGAAAAGATGGAGTTGGAGCCCCCACACCAAGTTCCTACTAGGGCACTGCCTAGTGACCTGCAAGAAGATGGCAACCATCCTCCAGACGCCAGAATGGTAGATCCTCTGACCGCTTGCATTATGAGCATAGAAAAAGACACAGGCTCTCAATGCCAGCCCATGAAAGCAGCTGGGAGGGAGGCTGTACCCTGCAAAGCCACAGGGCAGAGCTGCCCAAAACCATGGGAACTGACCTCTTGCATCAGTATGACCTGGATATGAGACATGGAATTAAAGGAGACCATCTTGGAGCTTGAAGATTTGACTACCCCACTGAATTTTGGGCTTGCATGGGAACTTTAGTTCCTTTGTTTTGGCCAATTTCTCCCATGTGGAATGGCTGTATTTACTTGCCTGTACTTCATTGTATCTAGGAAGTAAGTAACTTGCTTTTGATTTTACAGGTTCATAGGCAGAAGGGATTTGCCTTGTCTCAGATGAGACTTTAAACTGTGGACTTTTGAGTTAATGCTGAAATGTGTTAAGACTTTGGGGCACTGTGGGAAGGCATAATTGGTTTTGAAATGTAAGGAGTAAGATTTGGGAGGGGCCAGGGGCAGAATGATATGGTTTGGCTGTGTCTCCACACAAATTTCATCTTGAATTCCCACATGTTGTGGGAGGGGCCTCATGGAGGTAATTAAATCAAGGAGGCAGGTCTTTCAGGTGTTGTTATTGTGATAGTAAATAAGTCTCATGAGATCTGATGGTTTCAAAAAGGGTAATTTCCCTTCACAAGCTCTCTTCTTTTGTCTACCACCATGTGAGACATGCCTTTCACCTTCTGCCATGATTGTGAGGCCTCCCCAGCCACATGGAATTTTGAGTTCTCCACTAAACCTCTTTCCTTTGTCAATTGCTCAGACTCGGATATGTCTTTATCAGCAGCATGAAAACAGAATAATACAATGTCCTTAGTCTACATTTTGATGGGATTTTATCTTTCTTTTTTACTATTTTTTTGAGTTCCTTGAAGATTCTAGATATTAGTCCTTTGTCAAATGCATGATTTGCAAATTTTTTTCCCACTCTGTGAGTTGACTGCTGATTATTTCTTTGGTTGTGTGGAAGCTTTTTAGTTTAATTAGGTCTCATTTATTTATCCATTTATTTATTTATCTTTTTGTTGCATTTGCTTTTGAGGTCTTGGTCATGAATTCTTTGCCTAAGGTGATGCCTAGAAGAGTTTTTCTGATATTATCTCCTAAAATATTCATTGCTTCAAGTTTTAGATTTAAATATCTGATCCATCTTGAGTTGATTTTTGTGTAAGGTGAGAGATGATAATCCAGCTTCATTCTTCTACATGTGGCTTGCCAATTTTTCCACTTCTTATGGAATAGGGTGTCCTTTCCTCACTTTATGTTTTTGTATGCTTTGTCAAAGGTCAGTGGCTGTAAGTATTTGGATTTATTTCAAGGTTCTCTATTCTGTGCTATCAGTCAAGGTACCTATTTTTATACTAGTACCATGCTGTTTTGGTAACTATAACCATGTATTATTATTTGAAGTTTGGTAATGTGATATCTACAGATTTGTTCTTTTTGCTTAGTCTTGTTTCAGCCATATGGGCTTTTCTTTGGTTCCATATAAATTTTAGAATTGTTTTTCTAGTTCTGTGAATAATCATGATAGTATTTGGATGGGAATTGCATTGAATTTATAGATTGCTTTTAACAGTGTGGTTATTTTCACATTATTGATACTACCCATCCATGCACATGAGATGTGTTCCCATTTGTTTCTATTATTTATGGTTTCTTTCATCAGTGCTTTGTTTTCCTTGTAGAGGTTTTTCACCTTCTTGGTTAAGTATATTCCTAAGTATTTTTTTTTTGTAGCTATTGTAAAAGGGATTGAATTCTTGATTTGATTCTCAGCATGGTTGTTGTTGGTATACAACAGTGCTACTTATTTGTGCACACTGATTTTGTTTCCTGAGACTTTATTGGATTTATTTTTCAAATATAGAAGTCTTTTGGGGAAGTCTTCAGGGTTTTCTATGTAAACGATCATATCATCAATGAACGGTGATGCTTCGACTTTCTCTTTTCCAGTTTGGATGCCCTTTATTTCTTTCTATTTTCTGATATCTCTGTCTAGAACTTCCAGTACTATGTTGAAAAGAAGTGATGAAAGTGGACATCCTTGTTTTATTTCTGTTCTTAAGGGAAATGCTTTCAGCTTTTACCCATTTAGTACGATGTTGGCTGGGGGTTTGTCATAGACGGCTTTTATTACTTTGTGGCATGTCCCTTCTATGCCAATTTTGTTGAGGGTTTTTCATCATAAAACATGCTGAATTTTATCAAATACTTTTTCCTGTATCTGTTGAGATGATCATACTATTTTTGTTTTTAATTATGTTTATGTGATGTATTACATGTATTGATTAGTGCATGTTAATCCATGCCTGCATTCCTGGTATGAATCCCACTTGATCATAATATGTTATCTTTTTGATATCCTATTAGATTTAATTAGCTTGTATTTGTTGAGGATTTTTGTGTCTATGTTCATCAAAGGTATTTGTCTGTGGTTTTCTTTTTTTGCTATGTCCTTTGCTGGTTTTGGAACTAGAGTGATACTGGCTTCAGAGAATAATTTAGAGCAGATTCTCTCTTTCTCTATTTTTTGGAATAGTTTCAGTAAGACTGATACCAATTCTTCTTTGAATGTCTGATAGAATTTAACTATGAATTTATCTGGTCCTGGACTTTATTTGTTGGCAATACTTTTATTACTGATTCAATCTCCCTGCTCATTGTTCATCTATTCAGAGTTTCTATTTCTTTCTGATTTAGTCTAGCAGGGTTGTATATTTTTAGGAATGTATCCATCTTCTCCAGATTTTCTAGTTTGTGTGCATAAAGGTGTTCACAGTAGCCTTGAACAATCTTGTATATTTTTCTGGTATTAGTTGTAATAGCTCCCATTTCATTTCTAACTGAGCATACTTGGATCTTCTCTCTTCTTTTCTTGGGTAATCTCACTAATAGTCTGTTAATTTTGTTATCTTTTCAAAGAAACAGCTTTTTGTTTTATTCATCTTTTGTACTTTTTTGTTTCAATTTCATTTACTTCTGCTCTAATCTTTACTTCTGTTGGGTTTGAGTTTATTTAGTTCTTGTTTCTCTAGTTTCTTGAGGTGTGACATTGTTCATATCTCTGTTATAACTAATAGCAAGTTTTTCATAGCAAAATTGTCACAGCATTAATAATTTTTGCATTCCCCACTGAACAAGCACACACATTGGATAGGGCAGACACACAATATGTGTTCTTTGAATGCAATAACTTTGGACTTAATATTTAGGCTTTATTGCAATATATTATATAAAAACTATTTTCAAAAGCCCAAATTGTGTGAAATAAGCTTGTCAAATTGTATGCATTTAATCACAATCTATGAGACTTATATTAAGCATTCTTAGATGCGGTAACAAAATTGGTCTATGAATTGAATGTGGAAATGAGGAAAGCCATTATATAAATATATGTTTGTGGATGTACATTTAAAATGAGAACAGAAGATGGAAGCATAACAAAACTGTAATAAGCAAATAGCCTAAGTGTTTAGTTCAAACATAAGACTTATTGTGGATGGTTATAGATGATGATGGAATCTTAGATTCCAAACATGTTTTTCTCCTTCAGAACCCCTCATATAGTGAGGCATTTATTCAGTAGAGAAATAAAGAATGACAGATGTCTTCTGATTTTGCTCTGATACTTTTATCACTATAATAGAATGGCAAAGTTGCTGTTTTATTTAGAGTCTCACAAGAGGAATTACATTGGATTTTTTAAAGAAATTATGAGAAAATAAGGAGGTGTACTATATGTGTTTCTAGCTGTGTTTAATTTTCATCATAGTAATATCACCAAACATTCTGACATAGAGATTTGAAAACCAAATTTTAGAGACAAAATAGGTAATAGCAAAAATATTATTATTTCTTACTAGGCTAAATAAGACATTCAATCTTATTTCAAGAAATGTACTAAGTAAATAATGTATGTGGTTTGTAAATAGGGCAAAAATCATGAAGATGGTTTGAATGAAATTTGTATACTTTGAAATTATATAAAATATCTCTTGCTTTCTAGCAGCACATTATTTTAGTTTTAGTCTTGAGCATTGTTTTTTATTTTCTGATCTTTACACTTATTTTCAATGGAAAGCTGGAGAAGTCTATTTGTAGTAAGTTAACAGATATCCATTTTAAACCATAAATCACAAGCTAAGTAGGAAAAGGAACAGATATTTTAAAAATTACCATTTTGTAAAATTTCAACAAGATAAGGCATGACACATTACATTTTATCTTTAAGTTTTCTGCTTCAGCACACATTTGCTATACTATGCAATTTCACGCCAAGATTTTCCTCTAATCCTGAAAGCACATCTTTCCAGAAAAAGTAACAACTTACTTTCAGGTTCTCAGATGTGTAGGAAAAAATGGTCGGTTCAATAAAACAAAGTAACAGATTTTTCAATTGTCTTTCATTTCTTTCAGAAAACATCTGTTGAGTACTTATGTTAGTCATTGTGGATGCACAGTGAAATAAGATGGGTGTACTGAAAGACCTGAAGTTAGTAGAGAGCTATCAGCAAATAGCTTAATTTTGCCCCCCACCATTGTTTTCAATTGTTTCAGTTGTTTGACCTGTTAGGGTCCTCTTCTCAGTTCTTGAGCTTTATCATTTATCTTGGATACTGAATGTATCCGGAACTAGTAAGTACAATGTGATCTAAATCACATTTTTTTTTCTGACACACAATTTGAAATAGTTTCCCTTTCCTCAACCAGGGTCTAACCCAGATTCAGTTATCTATCAAGAGAAAGGGAATCATCGTTGGATTATTTACTTGTTTCCTGTACCTCAATCTGTAATTGTAAGCAGCTGTTTTTGATTTCCCCATGATCAGATGGATGAAGAATGAACACAAAGAACAAAAGGAGGAGGAGGAGGAGGAGAAAAAAGAAGGATGGAAGAAAGGAAGGAAGGAGGGAGGAGACAAAGGAAAAGAACAAAGAGACAAAGCCTTTACTAATAACTGCTGCTGTAATTGAGCATTGGGGCCTTTTGTGTGCCTTTCAGTCACCTAGGCCTGTCAGGCAGCATCCTCTGGCAAGATCCTTTCAGAGGGTCCCACCTCCACTGCTCTTGCAGTCTAATGTGGCACACAGGGAAAGCTTCCCATTGTTAAACACCCCAGCTTAGAGCAAAGACTGCTCCACATGTGATCGTCTTGACTCAGGAACCACAGCTTCTTGAATATAGAGTTTTGTTCCAGAGTCAAACACAAAACTTTGTGTGTGCCAGATTCCAGGGACACAGTTCACAGGCTCTCCACAACAATTAAATAAAATGATGTGATTTAAGTAGAGAATTAAATGTACTGCAGATACTGTCCAAATATTAATATTCATAATCTGAGTAGTGAAAATACAGATTTACTTTTCTTCTATTTGCATAACCAACTGTTGTAAAGTAACACATTTAACTGAGAACCTACTTTTATTTTTAAATTTGTAATCTTGGCTTCTTTAAGGAAAATTTAATTTATATTACAGGTATCAAAACATTTCAAATATTGGTTTTCCATACAAAACACACTGGCCCGGTTGCCCTTTTAGCTGGCAATTGGAGCCCCAGGAAGGCACAGTCACCCATTCATCTGATTAAAAAGGGGACTGAAACAGGGAGCCAGGCCAGGAGATTACCGGGCAAAAAAAGCACCACGAATCTCCGTGCTGCTGTTTCAGCCGGCGCAGTGAGTCACCGCAGGGGAAATCACACAGATCCCGGCACCTTTTCAACAGGCAACTGGAACACCTGGGAGAGAGTTGACTGTTCAACTAAAAAAAAAAGAGGGTCAGAGGCAGGGAGCCAGGTGATCCGGCTCGGCTGGTCACATTGCCACAAAAAAAAAAGAAAAAAAAACAGCAATTGTTGGAAACACTCTGGGTTGAGAGTTTCACAGCAAACACAGCTGAACCTGGGACAGTCCAGCTCTGTGGGGGAAGGGCATCCGCCATTACTGAGGCACTCCACCACTACGGAGGTAGTCCACCATTGCTGAGGCACACCGCTGTTGTCAAGGCAACCAGCCATTGCCAAGGCAACCTGCCATTACAGAGAAAGTCCGCCATTAGAGAGGTGGGTCACCATTGCTGAGGCAGTTCTAACTACACCCACATAAACAGGACTGCAGGGAAGATCACACAGCAGCTGGGTGGAGCCCACAGCAGCTCAGCAAAGCCCCTGCAGGCAGACAGTGACTAGGCTGCCTTCTTGCTGGGCAGGACAGCCCTGAAAAAAAGGCAGCAGCACAATGGAAAATCATAAATAAAGCACTAACTCCCTGGTACAGAGCACCTAGAAAAAAAAGGGGTTTATGAGTTCTGCTGCAGCAGACCTAAACGTACCTGCCCAGCAGCTCTGAATGAACAACGAAGCTCACAGCTCAGCACTTGATTTCCTATAAAGGACAGACTGTCTCCTCAAGCAGCTCCCTGACCCCCATATATCCAAAGAGTCACCTCATAAAGGAGAGATCAGAATGAGATTTGGCGGGTATCCTTCCGGGAAAAGATAGCAGAAGAAGAAACTGGTAGCAACTCCTACTGTTCTGCAGGTGCTGCTGGTGATTCCCAGGCAAGCAGGGCCTGGAGTGGACCTCAGAAGTCCTACAGCAGAGGGGCCAGACTGTTAGAAGGAAAACTAAGAAACAGAAATAACTTCATCATCAACAAACTGGACGTCCACTCAGAGACCCAATCTGAAATTCAGCAACTACAAAGACAACAGGTGGATAAATCCACTAAGATGGGAAGAAACCAGTGCAAAAAGGATGAAAACACCTGAAACCAGAACACCTCTCCTCCTACAGGGATCACAACTCCTCACCAGCAAGGGAACAAGGCTGGATGGAGAATGAGTGTGATGAAATGACAGAATCAGGCTTCAGAAGGTGGGTAATAAGAAACTTCTGTGAGCTAAAAGAACATGTTCTAACCCAATGCAAAGAAACTAAGAACTTTGAAAAATGATTTGACGAAATGCTAATGAGAATGGACAAAATAGGAAGGAATATAAGTGAATTGATGGAGCTGAAAAACACAACATGAGAACTTCGGAAAGCATGCACAAGTTTCAACAGCCAAATTGACCAAGCAGAAGAAAGGATAT
>NW_016107459.1:3649394-3694546 GCF_001604975.1 Cebus imitator | reverse complement strand
CGATCCTAAATATATATGCACCCAATACAGGAGCACCCAGATACATAAGGCAAGTTCTTAATAACTTACAAAGAGACTTAGACTGCCACACAATAATAGCGGGAGACTTTAACATACCAAAACATTTCAAATATTAAACAATTGTACTACTTACCAATTATTAGCTCCCCAGTTATACCCATTATAATTTTGGTATAATTTATTTTTATCCCAATTACTATAATCCCCTCCCCCCATTTTTCAATAAGCCTCCCTTAGTTCCATATGAAGTATGACTTACATGATTTTTCTTTTTTAGGAAATTGCTGGCACTTGAGTTTTTTTTTTTTTTAAAGGAATGAAAACTGGAATGTGCCTATGATTGAATTATCAGGGAAGGAATTTAAATATTTCACATTCAAGAATAACCTGGTTCAAATTTTCATATTGTTTTCTACTTTTTCTGAAAGCTTTACATTATAGCTTCTTCTTCTATACATGCCGTCTTTAAGAAAATAGCATTATTTGCAATTGCAAAATTTGCTGTATCTATTAGGTTGTTTTCTAAATAATTAGAAAGTTCTGTATTTTAAAATGCAGAAGTTCCAGTAAATATTCTAGCAATATCCCAAAGATATAAACCAGAATAATGCAGAAAGTTGAAGTACTCATTAGCAAATTATTTAAAGTAATTTGCTTTCAGAAAGGCAGAGATGTTCTACTTCAAATAAGAAGCAGAAAAATTAAAAATATATAATTAATACATTGGATTTGTAAAAAAAATATAAAGCTCAGTTTTTCCTTCAGAAAGGACATCTTTGAGTTTTAGTACCCTGAATTACTCTGTTCAAAAATAACTTTTGTATAAGCCATCATTCAAGTAGGGGTCATATGCATAAGAGATTTTTCTTTATGGAAAGTTTTCACTTCAAGGCCTAGGCTGATTACAAAGTAAATTATAAGGGCATTTTAGTGTAATAATTGTTTGATATCCACCAACATTGATAGGCACTAACAAAGTTTTGTCTCTGGTTCGAAAAGCTAATAATACAGTCCTGAGGTAACACCTAATAAGTTTCTTTCAAACAGTTAGACTTAGTTGTTTAATACTATCATAGAATTCCCTCCCTTTCCAAAAAAACATTAGCGGCCATTCCAAAGCTGCCCTATTTTATAAATAGTTTTTCCAGTTATAAAACAGGCTGTCCTTTCCCCATTGAATTACATTGGGACTTCTGTCATAAATCAGTTGCCCATATATTTGTGAATGAAGTTACTCTATTTTATTCCATTGATTGAGATATCTATCCTTATTCTTAAAAAATTTCTAATTATGATCACTTTATACAAAAATAATAATGTAGAGTCATTCATCTTCTTTTTTTTTAATGTAGTTGTTTTGGTCATATTTCTGGGCCATATGTTTTTCCATATAAATGTAAGAATTTGTATGAAAAGCTTATCATTTTCTATTAAGAAACTCAGAAACTTCAGCTGAGATTGTGTAAAATCCATAAATAATTTTAGAAAGAACCGATAAACATTATTGAGTCATTCCAACCATGAATAACATTACATATGGCTCAATTTTGGGAGATCTTTAATTTCTTTCAGAAATGTTTCTAGTTTTTTTGTGAATTTTTTGTTATATATATTTAATGTGTTGATTTTTTACTTTAAATTTTAATTTTAATTTCCAATTGTTTATGTTCAATACTCATGTCATTTTATATAAAGACAGCTTTCTTTCTTCCTTTTCAATTTATTTTATATATATATAAAATATATATATAAATATATATATAATATATATAAATATATAAAATATATATATAAATATATATATATAATATATATATATAAATATATATATATTTTATATATAAATATATATATAATATATATATATAAATATATATATTATATATATATATCCTTAGTTCACATCCTAGGACCTCTAGTGCCTTCTTGATGGCAATAAAGTTGGTGGATATCTTGACTTGCTCCCAAACTTATGGGAAACGAATTCAGTCTTTCACCAGTAATTATCATCATCACTTTAGGATTTTCATAGATATTTTAGTGAACTGCTTTTTCTGCTTCTAATTTGTTGAGAATTTTTATTACGAATAAGCTATCCTTGAATTTTATCAAATGCTGTTTTCACATTATCAAGATGATCTTGTGTTTCTTATTTTCTTAATTATTTTAGTAAGGTGATTTTATTCCAAATTTAATATTTTCCTGTATTTGTGGATTCTTTTTGCTAAAAATTTTAAAGGTGAGTCAATTTAGATCATTTATTAATTCCACGAAAAATATTTATTTCACCTAAGTTGTCAAATTTATTGGCATTATTTCATTTATAACATTTCCTTATTAAGCTGTATATTCCAGAGTGTTTCTCTTCTTTTATTCCTAATATTAATAATATATCTTCATATTGTTTTTCTTTATTAATGAAGCTGGATGTCTATTATCTTTATTAATTTTTAAAATTATTATTTTATGATTTATTTGCTTACTTCCTTCTTTGTCCATCATCAATTTTACTGACTGTTACTTGTACAGTTATTCTTTTCTTTTTAGTTTGGATTTAATTTGCTTTGCTTGTCAAACTTCCTAAGAGATTAGTAGTCAACAAATTGCCGCCTGTAAGAAAAATTCATCCTACCACCTATTTCTGTAGCACAGGAAAGCTGAGTGGTCTTTACATTTTTAAATGTTTGAAAAAATAAAAAATATTTTGTTCATCTAAAAATTACATGTAATTCAGATTACAGTCTCCATAACTAACTTTTAAAGAATAAAACCATACTCATTTATTTATGCATTATTTATGGTTGTTTTCAAACTACAATGACAGAGCTGAGTAGTAGTGACTATAGACTAGGAAAGCTAAATTATTGTTCATCTGACCCTTTAGAGAAGGTTTTGCTAACCCTTGCCGTAAGTGATTGATTTAAATTTGTGTTTGTGTGCTTCTGATTTAAACATTTAAAGCTATAACTTTCTCTTTTCACACTGTTTAACTTACATTCCATAAATTTTTAAATGCTGCTTTTTCTTTTTTTTTAATTTAAAATAGTTTCTAATTTCTCTCTTGACTGACTTGTGGGATATTTAGGAATGCTTTGTTTAGCTTTCAAGTGTTTGAGACTTTCCAGCTATCTTCCTATTGTTGGTTTCTGATTATTTATACTGTGGTTAGAGAACATACTTTGTATTTCTGATTTTGATTTACTTAAATTTGATAAAATTTATTTTATGGCATATCATGAGGCCTATTTGTTAAACATTCCATACTTTTAATTTTGTGTGTGTGTGTGTGTGTGTGTGTGTGTGTGCGTGTATATGTGTGTGATGGAGTTTTCCTTTTGTTGCACAGGCTGGAAAGCGTAATCTCGGCTCACTACAACCTCTGCCTCCTGGGTTCAAGTGATTCTTCTCCCTCAACATCCTGAGTAGCTGGGACTACAGGTGCCTACCACCACACCTAGCTGATTTTTGTATGTTTAGTAGAGACCAGGTTTTACCATGTTGGCCAGGCTGGTCTTGAACTCATGACCTTGTGATCCACCCACTTCAGTCTCTCAAAGTGCTTGGATTATAGGCGTGAGCCACTGTGCCCAGCTCATACTTTAAAATTATGTATATTCTGCTATTATAGGCTGAAATGTTCTATAAATGTAAATTAGGTATAATTGGTTGATATTATTAATTTTTCCTATATTTTTACTGATTATATATTTATCATTTATTCAGAGGGGATGTGGAAAATGACAACCATGATTCTGATTTTGCCTATTTCTCCCTTCATTACTGTTAGTTATTTCTTTATGTATTTTGCAGCCATTATTAAACGTGTAAATGTGAAGTAGTATGCTTTCTTAAGTAATTGACTTCCTTTTCATTATGAGATTGCTATCTTTATCTCTAGTAATATAGATTATTTTACAGCAATTTTTACCTATTTTTACAATAGTCTTATCAGCTTTTTTATGCTCAGTGTCTTTAGGGTTTATATATTTTTTATTATCGAACTTATTAATATGGTTTGGCTCTGTGTCCTCACCCAAATTTCATCTTGTAGCTCCCATAATTCCCCTTGCTGTGGAAGGGATCCAGTGGAGATGATTGAATTATGGGAGCAGGTCTTTTCCAAATAATTTGAAGCTGGAGGTGGAGTTTGCAGTGAGCCAAGATCACACCACTGCACTCCAGCATGGGCAATAGAGCAAGACCCTGTCTCCAGAATAAATAAATGAATAAATATAAATATTGATTTTTTTATAAGTTTTACTTATTATGTCATCTGTGAGAATCAACAACAAATCAAGCACAAATCCCCTAGCATGGTTTGTTAGTTACAAAGTAGAATGCTTTCATTTCCTATTAGCTACATGTGTACTGATATGGTTTAGCTGTGTCCCCACTTGATTTTCATCTTGAATTGTAGCTCCCATAATTCCCATTAAACCAAGGAAGGGCCTACTGGGAGGTAATTAAAACATAAGGGAAATCCTTTATAAAGAGGTGGGTGTTTCCCATGCTGTTCTCATGATAGTGTGTAAGCTTCATGAGATCTGGTGGCTTTATAAAGAGGAATTCCTCTACACATGCTCTCTTGGGACTTTGCTTCTCCTTGCGTTCTGCCATGATTGTGAGGATTTGCTTTTCCTTGTGATCTGCTGTGATTGTGAGGCCCTGCCATAATTGTGAGGAACTCATGTGGAGCTGTGAGTCAATTAATTTATTATAATTTATTAATTTATTTGTTATTAATTTATAAATTACCCAATTTCAAGTATGTCTTTACTAGCAGCATGAGAAAAGACTTATATATGCACCTATGGTCCATTTTTTATCACTATATATATTATCTAAGTGGAAAGCTATTTTTATCCCACACACTGAAATGTCCTTCACAAGAGACTGTCATATTTTTACAATTACAGTATTTTTTGTTTACTTAATCTGTCATAGGCTCTGCCTTTTCAACCATATTTTGATGAAGATGACACAGGTGGTCAGTAAAAAAGTATAAAAGGAAAAATAAAATGTAATCTTAAAAAGTTTTTCTCTAGTTTGATTGCATATATTTGTGCCTTGCCTCTACCCTCATTTCTCTCTATTTTAGAGGAGAAGAGTTGTAGGACATGATGGTACTAGTTCACTTTCACACTGCTATAAGGACCTATCTGAGACTGGGTAATCTATGAAGAAAAGTGGTTTAACTGGCTCACAGTTATGCAGGTATACAAGAAACTTGCAATCATGGCAGAAGATGAAAGGGAAGCCAGCCGGTCGTTGCCGTGGTAGAGCAGGAGAGAGAGAGAAGGGGGATGTGCTGCACACTTTTAAACAACTCAATCTCATGAGAACTGACCCACTATCATGAGTACAGCCCCATGATCTGCCCTCATGATCCAATCACCTCCCATGAGGTCCCTCCTCTGACCCTTAGAGATTATAATTAGTCATGAGATTTGGGTGGGGGCACAGAGCCAAGCTATATAACTCCACCCCTTGTCCCTCCCTAATCTCATGTCCTTCTCACATTTCAAAAGCAATCACGTCTTCTCAACTGGTCCCCAAGGTCTTAACACATCCCAGCATTAACTCAAAAGTCCAAGTCCAAAGTCTTATCTGAGACAAGGTAAGTCACTTCCGTCTATAAGCCTGTAAATGTCAAAAACAAGTTTATTACTTCCAAGATACAATAGGGGTACAGCCATTGGGTAAACACTACCATTCCAAAGGGAAAGCAGGCCAAAACAAAGGGGATATAGGTCAAAACAAAAGGAATACATGCAAGTCTGAAACACAGCAGGAGAGTCATTAAATATTGAAGCTCCCAAATAATCTCCTTTGACTCCATGTCTCACACCCAAGGCATGCTGATATAAGAGGTAGGTTCCCATGGCTGTGGGCAACAAAGCCTCTGTGGCTTTGCAGTGTACAGCCCTCATGGCTGATTTCATAGGCTAGCATTGAGTGCCTACAATTTCTCCAGGTGCACAGTACAAGCTGTTAGTGGATCTACCATTCCCAGCTCTGGAGGACTGTGGTCTCTTCTCACAGCTCCACTAGGCAATGTCCCACCATGGGACTGTGTGAGGACTCAAACCTACATTTCCCCTCCTTACTGCCCTAGTAGAGGTTTTTCATGAGGGCTCTGCCCCTTCAGCAGACCTCTGCTTGGACATCCGGGCATTTTTACACATCCTCTCAAATCTAGGTGGAGGCTCCCAAACTCTTGCCTTTTATGTACCTCAGAACCAACACCATGTGGAAGCTGCCAAGGCTTGGGGCTTGTACTCTCTGAGGTAATGGCCCAAGCTGTATGTTGGTCCCTTTTAGCCATGGCTGAAGCTGGAATGACTGGGAAACAGGGCACCAAGTCCCAAGGCTGCACAGAGCAGCAGGGCTGTGGGCCTAGCCCACAAAATCATATTTCCATCCTAGGCCTCCCAGCCTGTGATGGGAGGAGCTACTGTGAAGGTCTCTGACATGGCCTGGACATTTTCCCCATTGTCTTGGCTATTAACATTCGGATCCTCATTTCTTATGCAAATTTTTGCAGCTAGCTTGAATTCCTCCCCATAAAATAGTTTCTTTGCTTTTTTTTTCCCTATCGTATGTTCAGGCTCACATTTTCCAAACTTTTACACTCTGCTTCCCCTTTAAACATAAGTTCCAATTTTCAACCATCTCTTGTGGGCACATACTATACATTTTCAAGAAAAACCAGGTCACATCTTCAATGTTTTGCTGCTCAGAAATTTCTTCTACTGGATACCATAAATCATCTCTCTCAAGTTCAAAGTTCCACAGATCTCTAGAGCAGGGGCACCATGCCATTAGTCTCTTTGCTAAAACATAGCAAGAGTGATCTTTTCTCCAGTTCCTAATAAGTTCTTTATCTCCATCTGAGACTTCCTCAGCTTTCCTTGTCCAAATGAGTATTAACATTTTAGTCAAAACCATTCAACAAGTCTCTAGGAAGTTCCAAACTTTCCCACATCTTCCTGTCTTCTTCTGAGCCCTCCAAACTGTTCCAACCACTACTTGTCACCCAATTCCGAAGTTGCTTCTACATTTTCATGTATTTTTATAGCAGTGGCCCATTCTGTGTGAGTCCATTCTCAAACTTGTATAAAGAACTATCTGAGACTGCATAATTTATGACAAAAAGATGTTTAATTGACTCACAGTTCTTCAAGTAAGCATGGCTGTAAAGTCTCAGAAATTACAATCATGGTGGAAGTGAAGAGGAAGCAAGTATGTCTTTGCCATGGTGGAGCAGGAGAGAGAATGGGAGTATGCCACATATAAATGATCACATCTTGTAAGAACTCATTCACTATGCCAAGAAAAGCAAGTGGGAAATCTGCCTCCATTATCCAATCACCTCCTACCAGGCCCTTCCATTAACCATGGGGATTACAATTTGACATGAAATTTGGTTGGGGAGACAGGGCCAAACCATAACATGGTGGTTTCCAAAAAACCATAGTAAGATGTTTGTGGTAAAGGAAAATCGGAAAACCTTTGGTAAATGAAGAATGAATATTGTTCTTTAAGCAGGTCATTTACTGCATACCAGGTGCCATGTGTGTTATAGGTTAATTGGATATGGTATTGAAAAACAAATTTCTACCTTTGTCAGATTAATTATTAAAAGTAACATTTACATAGTACTATGTGCTAAGCACTTTTGTATATATTAACTAATTTAAACTTTATAACAACCCTACGAGGTAGGTAGCATTAGTACTCATATAGATACTGTGGAACAGAGGGGTTACCTAATTTGTTCCAGGTCCCACAGTTAGTAACAGGCAGACCTGTCATTAAAACGTAGGGCATTAAATGCAAAAACTTACATAATCTTATATATGCCAGTGTGTGTGGCTTATGTAATTGTGAAAATAAACAAAAATACGTAGTAAACTAGTTATACTATATTAGTTATATATAATGGGGAATAAAATAGAACAAGGAAGGAAAATTATGAAAATGTGGGGTTGGGAGGGTGTAAGGGGCTGCTATTTTAAAGAGAATTTCCAGGAAATACTTCATTGAGAAACTGGAATTTGAGTAAATCTAATGTTGTAGATAGATAGATAGATATGGATATAGATTTATATGTCCTTTGAGGTCAACTAGATGAAAAAGACTAAAAATTTCAAGTCAATATGAATATTAGTATAGGACATTTGATCCATTTACATATATTATATTTTAGTATAACCATTTCTGTCAATTAACATTAATTTTACATAAAAATATTCAAATAAGTATTAGTAATATAAAATATTAGTGACTTAAAATGAAAGCTAATGGTCTATTTTTTTCAGGTTCTGAACAATCACTAATGCATTTTAATGTGATCAGCTCTGTTCATAAAATTGAATGTAATCGATCACTATAAAGTACACACTAATGATGATTAATTTTACTGATTAAACATTACTGCTAACCCTTGCAAATATTCAGATTGTCGTGTTGGAAAAAATTAACTCTAAATGCAAAAATAAGAGAATGCAACTTATTTTGTTTAACCATAACATTATTCTGGGTTTTACTATTACTATGTATACTTGTATAGATTCCTATACAACTTACTAATAACAGCTGATGCTTGATGTACTTTTTTATAAATATGTCCCAAAAAGGTCAAAATACCATGATTTGATTTTTAGCATATAATACATTTTGTAAGGAAAGAGCCATCATTTCATAAGAAGCTTTTCATTCAGACTTCTTTTGTAAATCTAATATTTTATACAATATAATCATTTATTGTGTGCCAAGTCAATTAGCCTGCAAAAGTATAGACATACCTTAAAGTGCACACAAAAAAGAACAGTCAAAATTTCTTCGATAGCATGGTGTTTCAAATGAAAATGTTATCAATGCTGGAGAAGAGGTTGTTAAGCACAGAGAATTATGGAAGGATTTCTCAACCTTAGCACTATTGAAATTTGGAGATGGATGACTTTTTGTTGTGGAGGACGGTCCTGGGTATATCTCAATAGAAACTACATCTCAACAGAAGCTCCTTACCCAACTGCCTGGTTGTTGACAACCAAATATTTTTCCATACCTTGTCAAATGTATTCTGGTGGGGGGAGGGAGCGAGAGCAAAATCATCTCTGGTTGAGAACTACTGATATTGAAAATGCCTTCTTCTTTTTAATAGTTATATTTATAATAATGAATACTATTTATTGAGCACAATTATATATCAAGTGCTTTGACAAGTGCTGGAGACAGAGCATCTGATAAATTCATCTCATCTGCTACAAGAGGAAGGACAAGAGTGATGTCTGTCTTAGAGACATGAGGCTCAATTATATGTCCAAAGTCATATGGCAAGTAAGTACCAGACCAACCATTAAAGCCAGAAAGTTACAACTGTCTGATATTAAGAATTATGCTTTTGCCTACTTCTCCTTTACAGTGCCCTAGTTTTCTTAAAATTTGGACTTGAAAGATCTTCAATGATTTAAGGAATCAAAAGGTAAAAAGAAAAATTTATAACATATACAAACATTTTATGCTTTTTATAGACTCAGGTAAATATCATGGGTGGCACTCAAAATGTACAAAATGCATCTTCTACCTCATTGCTCGTCAGTGAGGACTGGGGAATATGTTTCACTGTGATTCAGTTTGGCTTACGGATCCAAGGAGGAGGAAGGCATCAGCAGGAGCACTTCTCAAGAGACTGCACAACCCTAAGGACTGAGACAACTGACAGACGGAACAGAAAAACTGAGCCAAGTGGGGACATAAAGCCTCTCTGTAGAGAATATGTTAAGTCTGCCAAATCAGCAGAATAAAAAGATACCTGTGACAAATCTTCTGATAACCAGGATATTAGATTAATGAATTAAAAACAAAAATGATTGTTGCCACTGCTGACTTTTGGCCAGTGGCTATAGCTCCCTGGGCTTTGACTAAATTCAGAATCAGGGATGAGGGTCTTCACTCACTCTGTTCTGCTGGGAGAGGCACATACCTGCTCAGGAAAGAGCGTTCATCTGCAAATAGGAAAATGTCTCATGCGCCCAAGGCTCTTGTGTTATTCTGGCCAGGGCCACAATGGAGAGGTATATCTGGAGCCTGAGTCCTCCATGGGGTAGGGAAATTACTGGATTTGTGATTTGGGAAGTGGGTCTGAAAGCAGATTCTGGACTGCTCATAGGAGGACTCTCCAGTAGATACTAAGAGAGACCCAAGGTATATTATCTCCTGAGTTCCTCTCAAGCACCATGATTATAGCAGAGAGTTGCAGAAAACCATCTCCAGCCCTGTCAATGCTTTTATTATTAAACACATAATAACCAGAGAAGAAAAAAAAAATATATATATATACACATATGTATGGGTCACAACAAAAAAAGAGAACCAAAGATCATCCCAAGATTTGTCATGCATTAAGTTCTACTATTTATATTCTTGGTCTACTTATATATTTATGTATGTTCAATTTTCAGAAAAGTGGGCTTATACACATCTGGCTTTGTAGTCTGCCTTTTTCCTTTCAATAGCAGTCACAAACATCGGCCCATGTTAGGAAGTGTAGATCCACATCAACTGTCTGAGTGCTTTTCCATTGTTTAGCTGCCCCATGCTATTTGGCTTTCAGGTTATTTTCAAAATTCCCCTAACATGGGCAATGCAGCAATTGAATCTCACTGTATGTACTACATTGTACTACCTCTATGTATATATGTGGATTACTTCCATAGGGTAAATGTCAAGAAGTAAAATTGCACAGTCAAAATATTTATAAAAGATATAAGAAACCAATTATATTCTTATTTTTATAAATTAAGAATATAGACAACAAAGGGATCTCCTTAGTCATTTGGAATAGCTCTTAAACAAAGATATGCTATATCTACTCTGCTGAAACATTTAACAAGATGGTGGTTTTCTCATGACAACAATCACTCCTTTGATTACAGGCAACTGCTAACTTAAAAACTTTGCCACTCAAAATTTGATTGCAATTCAATTGCAGAACAAAATATTCAGTGATGAAATGCTTGTAAATGCTAGCTAGTTTCTTTCGTGAGTCACCAAATAGCTGTTAGTAGAAAGAAATCTGAATTCTAATTCAAAACTAACAAAAATCTAATCACCCTGTAAATACTTTCCAATTCTAGAGTGGGAAAGGTGCTAGGCTCTGTGCAAGCCGCTGCTAGAATACATTAATACATCAAAACTGAAGCAAGTAGGTAAAAAAGATCCTTGTGTGTAATTAGTTCCTACTAAAAGCCAGCAATATAGATGAAGAAGAAATAATGAATTATTCATTAATATTGTGGAAAAGTTGATTACTGTATTAGTTCTCTATTGCAGCAAAACAAATTACCACAAATTTGGCAGCTTAGAACAATACATATTTACTATCTCACATTCCATGTGTCAAGGCTAGGCTGCAATTCAGGTGTTGGCTAGGATTGCATTCTCATCAGAGACTTAAGAAAGATAAATTTCCAAACTGATTTGATTCTGATTGTTGGCAGCATCTAACCCTTTACAGCAGCAGAACTGAGGTCTCCATTTTCTTAAGCAGGAACTGTTTTTAGCTCCTAGAGGTTGCCTGCATTTCTTGGACATGGTCCTCTACATAGGTCTTCAAATAACATGAAGGTTTATTTCTTCAAAACCAACAAAAGAGGAAAGTCTGTATAGCAAATGCTTGCATACAAATACATATGTATGTACATAAACGTAAATGCATGTGTTTATGTAGAGATAGACATAGTAGACATAGATACAAACATGGATATAGAGATAGATATGTGTGTAATATATATGTGCATATTTACAGGTATTGTATTTGTATATAGTTGACCCTTGAACAACATGGATTTGAACTGCACCGGCCCACTTATATGTGGATGTTTTTTAATAAAAGTACACTGCCTGTGCCTGCCTATCCTGCCTCCCTTTGCACCTCCTCCACCTCTTCTGCTTCTGCCATCCCTGAGACACTAAGATCAACCCCTCCTCTTACTCTCCTTCTTAGTCTACTTAATGTGAAGACAACAAGAATGAAAACATCGATAAACATCTACTTCCACTTAATGAACAGTAATGGTAAGCTGTTATGAGAGAGAGAGAGAGAAAGAGAGAGAGGGAGAGAGAGAGGAGTTTGATTTATTATAAGAAACTGGCTTATGCAATTTTGGAGGCTGAGAAGTCACAAGATTTGCAGTCATCAAGCTGAAGACTGAGGAAAGCAGGTGGTATAGTTCAGCCAAGGTTTGGAAAATACCAATGTCCTAGTTCAAGCTTTCAAGAAGGTAAAATTCTCCCTTACTCACCTTTTTTTTCTATTCACGTCTTCAATTAATTTTAGGAGGCCCATTCACATTGAAGAGGGTACTCTATTTTGTCAGTGTACATATTCAAATATTAATCTCTTTCAGAAACACCCTCACAAACAAACTCAGAATAATGTTTGACTTAGTATCTAGGCGCTATATGGCCCATTCAAGTTGACATTTAAATGTTTCTAATACCCTGTGCCAGATATACGAGTTTACATTGATGGATTTTTAAACTTCACAAGAAAAGGGGAACAAACAGAAAACAAAATAATAAGCATAAAAATATAAGAAAATAAGCATTTTAATTGAAAATGTATATTTTACCTCTTCATAGCACAGAATTTCCTAAATATAACATTTGCATCAGACATTTTGGGCAGCTGTGCCAAGGCACAATGTAGCATTTCCAGGTCTATCTTCATGATTATTTGGAAAGATATTTTGGAAATACTTCTCTTCAACCCCCCTTCAAATAATGTAGCCTATATGGCAGTCACAAATGAATTACTGAATCTAAGATTTAATGACAAGATACGCCATTGCTTTATGTTCTATCTTAAGAAAAACAACTAATACTTAAACTTTTACTTTACTTTATTACTCAATTAAAACTCTTTAGATTTAGCTTAACTAGATTTTTGGGATTCTTTGACTATTAAAAATAGAAAGCTTAAGTAAATTATTAGCTATGCTGGTCCTAATATTTATACACTTCCAGAGTATGACTCGTTTAATTTATCTTTCAACTCAAAGTTAACGATTACTGCTTTGTCCAAACACTATAGTACACTATCGTTTATCAAGAGAAATGGAAATGCAGCATATCTTAAAAGAGTATTTTTTTCTTGTTTCTAAGCCAAAGCCACATCAAGTCAGCTAATTATTTTTCATTTGGGGAAAATAAGAATCTCTGGTTTAGTATTTGCTAATGGGGCTATATTGATTTCCTAAGGGCACCATAAGATTGGCAAGGGTGCTAAAATTTATTCTTCCACAGGTCTAGGAGCTAGAAACCTAAAATCAATATACAGCAGGTTGGTTCCTTTTAGAGGTCACTCTCCTAGCTTCTGATGTCTGTGGGCAATCCTGGCTCCCTGGCCTTCAGATGTATCACTCCAACACTGTCTCCATCTTCACAAGAGCCTTCCTGTCTCTTGTCTCCATGTGTATCAAAAAACTCTCTCCTTTCTTTTATGAGGACAACAGTCATCAGATTTAAGGCGCCCCCCAAATCCAGGAATATCTCATCTCAAGGTCTTCAAATATCAGGTTTCTAAATAGGGTCATATTCACAGGTACCAGGGATTAGGATTTGAAAATATGTTTCTGGAGGATGCTATTTAGTCCACAAAATAAAATTTTGCATTTTGAAATTAGATTTCTTCATGGTATTGGCATTGACTACTATTATTTGATCAATTCACATATTAAATTTATATTTTGTTTTATCAACAAAATTTTACAGATGCAAATCCGGCATCAAAAGATCTAGGGGTGTATGCTAATATTTTAAATGCAACTAACGGGAAAATAGTATTAAATTATTCATATGAAAATTAGAAACATAAACATTAGGGTTCTTAGAGATGTGAATGGCAGGTAACATTACCTTTTGAGTTTGGCCACTCTTCAATTTCAATGAAAACATGTAAAATTTTAATGAATTGTATTGTTTACTGCCCAAAAAGGACATTTAAAATCTATCTGCTTCCTCATTTGATAGTTATAGTTCTTTCTTTTCAAAGTTAGTCATATTAAATGCTTTATGGTGAATGCAGAAATATATTAATTTCCTGATGGGCTCTGAAAGTAATTTTAATGTCTTGGCCTTTAGTTTCCAAAGACATGCAAAGATTATTTTTTTTTGTAGCCCATTTTCAAGGACAATTGATTTTGTACACATTCTTAATTTTCAAGTCTTGTTGTCAAAGAAAATTACATAGTAGAACTGGTAGCAGCATTTTAAAAATGTGAGAAAAACTAAAGTGATTATTTCTGTTTACATAGAAAAGAGTAACAGATTCATTATCTCTCACAAATGATATCTTTTGGAGATATGCATATGCTTTAGAATATTTGAATTTGAAAGATAACATAAACCTGTGCCTATATACAACATATATGCATATGTACACCCATAATTTTAATGCTTAGGATAGGCACTGGGACACAATAGCTGATTAGATGCAGCTGCAGTCCACAGCAACTCACAAAGAGAAATGGCAAGGGAGAGTGAATTCGGTACCTTCAACTAAAATATCCAGATTCTTGCATTGGGACTGACTAGGCAAACAACTCAACCCATGGAGAATGAAGAAAAGCAGGGTGGGGCAACAGGAACCCCACCCCTTGCTAAGGGAAACAGTGAGCAGGACTGCGTGAGCCTGCCCAGGAAACCAGTTTCTCCCATGGATCTTTGCAACCCCTGGATCAGGAAATACTCTCATGAGCCCATGCCCCCAGGGCCTTGGGTCTGATACACAGAACTGAGTGGAGTCTTGATAGATCAGTTGCTCAGGCATACACAGAGACCCAGGAGTTTTACATGCTCTGCTCCAAGATGGCTGGCAAGGCAGGAGATCCATCTGTACATATCCCTAGGAAGGGTGCTGAATCCAATGAGCCAAGCAGCATTGTTCTGCAGGTCACACTTCCACAGCACCTCACAAGTTAAGACCCACTGGCTTGGAATTCCAGCTAGTCAAGGCAACAGGCTGGAACCTGCCTGAGACAGGACCAAGTTCCCAGGGGAGGGGCAGCCACCATTTCTGCAGTTTCATTGACTCAGCCATTCCGGCTTGCCGGCTTTAGAGAGTCCAAATGGTGTGAATGAGGAAGGACTCCCCCCCCAACACAGCACAGTTGCTCTTCCAAAAACAGCCAGACTGTTTAGGTGGGTCTCTGATCTTGTTCCTCCTGAGTAGGTGAGACCTCCCCACCGGAGTCTCCAGCTGCCTCTACACCTGCATTCAGGTTGGCAATGGATCAGTACCGCCCTGAGACAGAGCTCCCAGAGGAAGAAACAAGCTGCCATCTTTGCTGTTTCACAGCCTTCACTGGTGATACCTCCAGGTACAGGAAGAACTAAGGCAACTAGGGTCTGGAGCTAACCATCAACAAACCGCATCAGCTTTATGGGAGTGTGGCCTGTTAAAAGAAAAACAAGCAAAAAACAAGAACAAAAACAGCATCAACAAAAAATACCCCACTAAAACAGCATTCAAAGATCAGTAACCCCAAAGATCAAAGGGAGTTAAGCCCACAAAGATGAGAAAGGATCAATGCAAAAATGCTGAAAACTCAAAAAGCCAGAGTGCTTCTCCTCCAAATACCTTCAAAACCTCTACAGTGACGGCACAGAACTGAGCTGAGGCTGAGATAGCTAAACTGACAGAAGCAGGTTTCAAAGGGTGAGTAATAAAAAAACTGATGAGCCAAAGCAGCATGTTGAAACCCAATGTAAAGAAACTAAGAATCATGATAAAACAATATAGGAGCTGATAGTCAGAATAACCAGTTTAAAGAGAAACATAATCAAATTGATGGAGGTAAAAAGCACAACACTAGAACTTCATAATGCAATTACAAGTGTCAATAGCAGAATAGAACAAACAGA
Organism: Cebus imitator; assembly: GCF_001604975.1. Lineage (NCBI taxonomy): Eukaryota > Metazoa > Chordata > Mammalia > Primates > Cebidae > Cebus > Cebus imitator. Next base: position 3,678,595 of record NW_016107459.1, on the reverse strand, counting down.
GAAAAGAATCTCAGAGCTTGAAGAGTATGTTTCTGAAATAAGACAGGCAATCAAGAAAAGAGGAAAAAGAATGAACAGGAATGAACAAAACCTCCGAGGGATATGGAATTATGTAAAGAGACTGAACCTATGATTGACTGGGGTACCTGAAAGAGACAGGGATAATGGAACAAAGTTGGAATACATATTTCAGGATATTATCCAAGAGAACTTCCCTAACCTAGCAAAAGAGGCCAACATTCAAGTTCAGGCAATGCGGAAAACCCCAATAAGATACTCCATGAGAAGGTCATCCCCCAAGACATATAAACATCAGATTCTCTAAGGTTGAAATGAAATAAAAAATGTTAAGGACAGCCAGAGAGAAAGGTAGGATTACCCACATAGGTAAGGCCATCAGACTAACAGCCAATCTATCAGCAGAAACTTTACAAGCCAGAAAGGATTGGTAGCTAATATTCAACATTCTTAAACAAAAGAAATTCCAACTCAGAATTTCACATCAGGCCAAACTAGGCTATATAAACTAACAAGAAATAATATCCATTTCAGAGAAGCAAATGCTGAGGGAATTCATTACCGCCAGGCCTATGTTGCAAGAGCTCCTGAGAAAGCACTAAATATGGAAAGGAAAAAACAGCCACTGCAAGAGCACACTGAATTACACAAACCAGGGGCACTTGAAGCAACTACATAAACAAGTCTGCAAAATAGCCAGCTAGCATCATGATGACAGGATCAAATACACACATAACAATACTAATCTTAACTATAAATGGGATAAATGCCCCAATTAAAAGACACAGAATCACAAGCTGAATAAAGAACCATTATCCATTGGCTTACTGTCTCTAAGAGACCCATCTCACATGCAAAGACACATAGAGTGCCGAAATAAAGAACAGAAGAAAATTTATGAAGCAAGCGGAAAACAGAACAAAGTGGGGTTGTAATCCTAGTTTTTAACAAAACAAAATTTAAATTAACAACGGTAAAAAAAAAAAGGCAAAGGAGAGCATTACATAATGGTAAAGGGTTCAATTCAAAAAGAAGAGCTAACCATTGTCAATATTTATGCATCCAATACAGAAGCACCCAGATTCATAAAGGAAATTCTTACATACGTACAAAAATGTTTACATTCCCATGCAATCATAGTGGGAGACTTTAATAACCCCCCCCCTGACAATAATAGACAGATCATCAAGACAGAAAATTAACTTAGATATTCAGGACCTGAATTCAGCTCTAGATCAAGTGGACCTGACAGATATCTACAGAATTCTTCACCCCAAAACAATAGAATGTACATTCTTCTCATTGTTACACAGCATTTACTCAAATTGATTACATAATCGAAGTAAACACTCTTCAGCAAATGCAAAAGAACTGAAATCATAGCAGATCACAACACAATGAAATGAGAACTTAAGATAAAAAAATTCACTCACTAACCACACAACTACATGGAAATTGAACAACCTGCTTCTAAATGACTTTTGGCTAAATAATGAAATTAAGCAGTAATTAAGAAGCTTTTTGAAACTTATTAGAGCAAAGAAACAATGTACCAGAATCTATGGGATGCAGCTAAAGCAGCGGTAAAAGGGAAATTTATAGCATGAAATGCCCACATCAAAAAGCTAGAAAGATCTTAACCTAACATGGCAGCTAAAAGAACTAGAGAACCAAGAGAAAACAAACTTCAACACTAGCAAAAACAAGAAATAACCAAGAACAGAGCTGAACTTAAGTAGATAGGGACACAAAAAGCCTTTCAAAAGATCAATGAATCCAGGAGCTGGTTTTTAAAAAATAATAAAATAAATGGAACTCTAGCTACACTAATAAAGAAGAAAAGAAACAAGAAGCAAATAAACACAATTATAAATGATAAAGGGGATATTACCACTGACCCCACAGAAATACAAACAACAATTGAGAGTACTATAAACATCTCTATGCATGTAAACTAAAAAACCTAGAAGCAATGATAAATTTCTGGACATGTATACCCTCCAAAGACTGAGTTAGAAAAAAATCGAGTCCTGGACAAACCAATAATGAGTTCTGACATTGAGACAGCAATAAATAGCCTGCCAACCAAGAAAAAGACCAGGATCAGACAGATTAACAAAGGCACAAAGAAAACCTGATACCATTACCATTGAAACTATTCCAAAAAATCAAAAAGGAGGGACTCCTCCCTAACTCATTCAGTGAGGCCAGCATCATCCTGATACAAAAACTTGGCAGAGATAAAACAAAGCAAAACAAAACAAAACAAAACAAAAGCTTCAGGTCAATGTCCTTGATGAACACGGAAGCAAACATCTTCAATAATACTGGCAAAACAAATCCAGAAGCAAATCAAAAAGCTTATCCACCACAATAAAGTTGGCTTAATTCCATGGATGCAAGGGTGGTTTAACACATGCAAATCAACATGTGTAATTCATAACATGAACAGAATTAAAGACAAAAACACATGATTATCTCAATAGATGCAGAAAAAGCCTTCAGTAAAATTCAACATCCCTTTACATTAAAAAACTCTCAATAAATTAGGTACTGAATGAACATATCTCAAAATAAGAACCATGTATGACAAACCCACAGCCAATATCATACTGATTAGGCAAGTGCTGGAAACATTCTCATTGAAAACCAGTACAAGGCAAGCATGTCTTTTCTCACCACTCCTATTCAACATAGTATTTCAAGTGCTGGCCAGGGCAATTGGGCAAAAGAAATAAAGTGCATTTAAATAGAAAGAGAGGAAATCAGACTCTCTGCAGGTGACATGATCCTATATCTAAAAAACCCCATTGTCTCAGCCGAATAACTTCTTTTTTTCTTTTTTCTTTTCTTCTTCTTTTTTTTTTTTTTTTAAATTGTACTTTAAGTTCTGGGTACATGTGCAGATCTTGCAGGATTGTTGCATAGGTACACACATGTCATGGTGGTTTGCTGTCTCCATCTCCCCGTCACTTACACCAGGCATTTCTCCCAGTGTTATTCCTCCCCAAACTCCCCACTCTCCCACTGTCCCTCCCTTAGTCCCCCACCCCCAACATCCCCCAGTGTATGACGTTTCCCTCCCTGTGCCCATGTGTTCTTATTGTTCAACACCCATCTATGAGTGAGAACATGTGGTGTTTGATTTTCTGCTCTTGTGTCACTTTGCTGAGACTGAGATCGATTGTCCTGGGTTGAACTCAAACTGATGTGCTGGCTGAGAAACTCTCAATCAAGAGGCCTTCAGTTTACTGGCCTTTGTGGGGGTGGGACATGCCAAGCTGTATCACCTGTCTCCCTACTTTCAGCTCTCCCTCTTTCTGGGGGCCCGTAGATCTGTCCCACTGGTGCTTTTGCCACTAGTCAAAACTTCTGCCCAGTTTTGTGCTGATAACTCACAACATCAGGCCAGCCAGAGCTGTTGCTAAGATCTGTGTTGGTAACTCGCTGTGCTTTTTAGCCCGGCAGCATTTTCCTGGACTGTGGGTTGCAACCGTCCATGGGAGAAGTGCAATATCTGAACCGGAGTGCCAAAGGGGTAAAGTCCCTGATCCTCCTGCCAGCTGCACTTCACGGGTGAGGCAGTGCCCCGCCCATACTAGGTTGGCCCTCCTTGGGCTGCACCCACTCTCCAACCAGTCTCATTAGAATGAACCTGGTACCTCAGTTGGAAATGCAGAGATCACTCACCATCTGAGTCTCTCTCTCTGGGAACTGTGCTCTGGAGCTATTTCTATTTGGCCATCTTTGCAGAAGTCCCTGAATAGCTTCTTAAGCTGATAAGCAACTTCAGCAATGTTCAGGATACAAAATCATGAGTGCCAGATCATGAATGAACTTCCTGTCACAATTGCTACAAAAAGAATATAATACCTAGGAATACAGGTAACAAGGGAAGTGAAGGACCTCTTCAAAGAGATCTATAAACCATTGCTCAAAGAAATCAGAGAAGACACAAACAAATGGAAAAACTTTTCATGCTCATAATCAGAATACTGAATATTGTGAAAATGACCATACTGCTCAAAGTAATTTATAGATTTGATGCTGTTCCCATTAAACTATCATTGACATTCTTCACAGAGTTAGAAACAACTATTTTAAAATTTGTATGAAAACAAAAAAGAGACCAAATAAACAGGACAATCCTAAACAAAAAAAAAAAAAAATGAAGTTGTAGGCATCATGCTACCCTACTTCAAACTGTAGTAAAGGCTACAGTAACCAAAACAGCATTGTTCTGGTATGAGAGCAGACACGTAGACCAATGGTACAGAATAGAGAACTCAGAAATAAGACCTCATACCTGCAACCATCTGATATTTCACAAACCTAACAAAAACAAGCAATAGGGAAAAGATTCTCTATTTAATGAATGGTATTGGGATAAATGGCTAGCCATATGCAGAAAATTGAAACTGGACCCCTTCCTTACACTATCTACAAAAATTAATGCAGGATAGATTGGGACTTAAATGTAAAATCCAAAACTATAAAAACCCTAGAAGAAAGTCTAGGCAATATTATACAGCACATAAGCGTGGGCAAAGATTTCATGACAAAAATACCAAAAGAAATTAAAACAAAAGCAAAAATTGACAAATGAGAGCTAATTAAACTAAAGAGCTTCTTCACAGCAAAATAAACTACTATCAGAGTGGACAGACAACCTACATAATGAGAGAAAAATTTTGCAATCTAGCCATCTAAGAAAAGTCCGATATCCAGAGTCTGCAAGAAACTTAAACAAATTTACAAAAAGAAAACAAGCAATCCCACTAAAAAGTGAGCAAAGGACATAAAGAAACACTTCTCAAAAAAAGACATACATGTAACCAAGAGATATAACAAAAAAGCTCAACATCACTGATCATTAGAGAAATCTAAATCAAAACCTTGATAAGATACCACTCCCACCAGTCAGAATGGCCATTACAAAGTCAAGAAACAACAGATGCTGGTGACTTTTCAGAGAAAAGGAATGCTTTTACACTGTTGGTGGGAGTGTAAATTAGTTCAACTATTGTGGAAGACAGTGTAGCAATTCCTTAAAGACCTATAGCAGGAACACCATGTGACTCAGCAATCCCATTACTTGGTATATACCCAAAGGAATATTAATCATTCTATTATAAAGATACCTGCATGAGTATGTTCACTGCAGCACTATTCACAGTAGCAAAGACATGAAATCACCAAAATACCCATATGGTAGACTGCATAAAGAAAATGTGGGGATGGACACGGTGGCTCAAGCCCATAATTCCAGCACTTTGGGAGGCCGAGGTGAGTGGATCATGAGGTGAAGAGATTGAGACCATCCTGGCCAACATGGTGAAGCCCCATCTCTTCTAAAAATACAAAAATTAGCAGGGCGTGGTGGCATGTGCCTGTAGTCCCAGCTACTTGGGAGGCTGATGCAGGGGGATTGCTTGAACCTGGGAGGTGGAGATTGCAGTGAGCCAAGATCACGCCACTGCACTCCAGCCTGGCACCTGGCAACAGAGCAAGACTCTGTCTCAAAAAAGAAAGAAAGAAAATGTGGTACATACGCAACATGGGATACACAAAAAGGATGAGATTATGTCCTTTGCAGGGACATGGTTGGAGCTAGAAGCCATTATCCTCAGCAAACTAACTCAGTAACAGAAAACAAACACTACATATTTTTACTTTTAAATGGGAGCTGAATGATGAGAACACATGGACATGTGAATGGGGGGAAAAACACACACTGGGGCCTGTCAGAAGGGGTGTTGTGGGGGGATGGAGAGCATAAAGAATAGCTAATGGATGCTGGGCTTAATACCTAGGTGATGGGATGATCTATGCAGCAGAACACCGTGGCACACATATACCTGTGTAACAAACATGCACCTCCTGCACATGTACACCTGAAATTAAAATAAAACTTGAAGAAAAAAAAGAGGACTGGGGATGTGGCCATAACACAAACTATAAATGGAGAAAATGAATGATTGTAACTGGGTAAGCAACATAAGTTGCAACCTGCTGTTTAACTTACCTGGAGTCTGACATCAACTTGAATAAAATCGACTATTTGTGAAAAATTATTTGATATGAGTTAATTCTCATGCCTTGTCTTGTTTTTGCAAATAGAAATATAGCATCTTTGTATCACATTCTTCAAAGCATATACCTGTTTTAGACATATAAATCAGTATTAATCATGTACTACATTTGTTATATAAATTGAAAGTTTGAAACATGTAATTAGAATGAATTTAGAACATGGGGAAAGTATGTCTGAGTAATTAGCTCCCTCTACGATGTTTTTAGATGGCTCTAGCTACCCTTTGTCCATTCCTGAGAGATGAAGCTTGGGGCAAGCTATCTGTTTAGACTTTTTAGCTAAGACTGATAATAAATATTTTTTCCTTTGCAACCATATAAACTTTTGAATATAAACCCATTCATATATCTTTTATTGTTGTTTGGTATAGAAAATATGTATGTTATTTCTTTGTTTATATTTATAACATGTATTTCAAATATTTTTCCTTTCTTCAAAGAGAAAATAGAAGACTTGGCAATGTTCAGTTTTGTATTCAAAATACATGGTTCCGTAACAAGCCAATGAGTGATAATTATATTTTTCTGGAGCAAATATATTACCATGTTGCTCCTTGGTGTTTTGTAGCACATTAGATGCTACAAAACTTTAATGTGTAGAAACATTTTAAAGTTTGTGCTAGTGATAGATCATACATTAGCTGCTCTTTATAAAAGAAATACCACAAAGAAATATGATAAAATCCCTACTGATTTTTTATTCCTTGTGGTAAGGAATATAAGGTACATATATACTGTCACGTGTATCTTCATTCTTGTTCTAATCTAGAAGCTGTGTCTAGTTTAAGGAAAGGAAGATGGCATAATTTTCAGAGCACTTAACTCCACATTTTATTGACTATTGTATTGGAGAATTTTCTCTTGCCCAAATAAAAGCAAACAATCCTATAACAAAAAAAACTAGTTAGCAATTTGCCAGAGAAATTCTTACACTCTTAACATTTTTCTTAATAACTCAATACATCTCTTAAATGAAAATCTGTAGATATTTTAGAAGTGAACTTGCCGATTTATATACTTATGTAATATTATAGCAATGGCTAGGTATTAGATAGAAGAAAATAAAACAGAAGAAAAATACATTTTATGCCTACCACCCATATATTTGAAGGTCAGTCTATCTGAATTTCTTAATAAATTATCTGTTCTTTATTAAAGTAATAAAAAACTATAAGAACTATAGAGTACTATCTTTATTACTTTGAAATAATTTATTTTATTCACATTGTTGCCCAATATATGAATATGCTAGTCTACAAATATGCTCCACAGGAAATTTAATATTAAATTGCTATCTCAAGTAGTGTACTAAAGATTCTGTTCTCAAAAATCAAATGCATTTAAAAACAATGTAAATTAAAACAGCATTTCTAATTTTTAAATGATAATATATTATATGCTACAATGTTAATTCTAAAAGAGAATTTCTATTTTTGAAAACTGTATGCATCTTAATTGTATGCAGACCCAGATTGACTCTTTCAAAAGATCTACTTTAGGATCTAGAAATTCCAATGTACTTCTTAAAAATCATTTATATTATTACATACATAATTCTTCCATGTTTAATGTTTTTAGATGTATATTATGGTACTTCCACCCATTTTAAAAAGGGCATTATCTTCATTTTGGCATAATTTCTGAGATCCCTAGAGACCATGTTCTTTTAATTTGTATGTGAATCTCATCGTGGTTAAATTAATTCTCTCCTTAACTAAATGTATCCTTCCAGATGGAACAATTTTGTTAGTAGACTAAACAAATTATTAGACAAACCATTAAAATAAGTATTAGTTGTTATATTGAAGAAACTCCAAAAAATAAAAAAACAGCTGTGAAATTAATGTATGACCCTTGCTTTGTTCACTGAGTGGATTCATTACAAAGAAATGTATATATTTAAACTTTCTGGAAAACTGAGTAGGTCAAAAATATTTAAATAAACAAGGTTTTACATAACTTTAACAATTTTTGTTGAGCCAAGAAAACCTTAAAAACTACCTTTGCTGTGTAGCTGTTTTTCTATATATGAATAAAATACATAATTGGTATTGATTAGCTTGATTAGCATTGTTTATATTGGTTGACTATAATTAAGCTATCCCAGATGAATTTCCCTGATTGGTATAACCTGAATCAACTAACAATCAATGCTACTTTAAATATTTTTTAAAAAATATCAGCATAGCACATGTTGATGAAATATATTCCTGGTAACTTGTCTTTTCTTCTTATTGAACTCTGTCACTTCAAGTGATAAAACTGCTCAATATTGTTATTGCTATCCATAGAATCTGGGGGGATAACTTGTTTTCCTTTAAAAGCAAAATTCAATGAAAGAAGGACTACATAGGCTATTTAGGCTTCATGTGTTTTAAAGCACTACTTCAAATGTTACTATGTGGAAAAATCATAAGGGAACAGGTTAAAATACAATCTGATTCAGTATTTCTGGGCTGGGGTTTATAATTCTGTGCTGCTTGTCCCAGTTACTGTAGAAGCTGTTGATTGATAAGCAAGTTTTTAAAGAACAAGAGCACGTTCTCCCTTTTCTCTTGGGGTTTACTAGTGTAGACATGTATCAATTGCATCATGGCTAGTAAGTTTAGTTTGCCATAATTAAACTGTATATCCTCACCTAAAGGCAGTATCAAGATACTTTGTGGTTTATATTTTCTTTCATAGAATCATTTATTTTTTATTAATTTAATTAACTAGTGAAACTATCTTTCCCTGAACCTCAAAATGAAAAAGGAAACCCATCAAACTCCTTCCACATTAAAATACTGTCTCCTCAAACCATCATTCAGATGCTTTCCTCATTTTTTTATTAGCCTTTTACAACCTTCACAATTTAGATAATTTTTTTTTTTCATTTTCCCCATAGTTTGAATACAGAATATACCTGGGTTTGGAAACAGGGCAAAGACTCAGTGGTGATTGTAGCACGTCACACTTTGTATTATATTTTACACTAGGGAAAGAGTGGAATGTGTTTTCTATCCAAGAAAAACATAATGAGATGTCTCTGTATTCCCTCAAGTTGTCTATCCAGCTCCATACCAAGACTTCCATGGCAAGTATGAGCTCTGTGCCAAAGGGAAGCTCTAAAGTTCCCTTCAAAGAGCTCCTACAGGGAATACATGGAAAATGTCCCTGGCTAGAACCAACTGCTTTCCCCCATAGCCTTCACTCTGACTATGAGTTAATAAATCAGAAAATAAAAATTGTTGCAGAAATGATGCAGGCGAAGTTAAATTGTCTTCACTGTAGAGCCGAAAGGAGTATAATATCACAATCTCCTTGAGGACAAAGTCTACTTATTTCTATAATTAAGAAAGTTTGAGCAATATAGAAGTGTCCAAAGAGTGGGAGTTTCTCCAACTTGAATAAACCTAGAGTGTGAGAATGTATTTCAAAAAGACAGTTCCGCTAAATTGTTAGAGAAGTTCTTAAGAACCTAAAATCTTAAACTGTGAAGATAAATTCCAATTGGGAATTGCCATTGACTTAAGAAACTAAAGTCTTAAGCTGTGATTATAACATTCAGATGCTCATTTGAAGACTGCATTTGAAAGTTGAGGCTTACAGCCTGATGGCGGTAGGGTATGCTTGAAAAAATATTTAAAAACGAATACTGCCTCTTAGGTTGAACCCAGTTACTTATAAACTGGGATGTGGATACAACCGCTGAAACCTCACAGCAATATTCAGTTATAAGGAGTTTATAATAGGTAATGCAGAAATATTTTCTATTATTTTTAGTTAATGAAATAGAGATGCAAACTAAATAAAGCCCGATAGATGACCCAGACAGCCCTGAGAATATATTCACTTACTAGTTTTCAGATATTTGTATAAATTAAGGATCAAAAACTTTTTAAAACAATGTAAAACCCCATATTTTAGCTTTCAGGCAATACAAAAACAAGTGAAAAGAAGGAATAAGCCCATGGGCATAATTTGTTGATCTTTGGCATAAACAATGCATATGAGTTCAATATTGAAATGGTAGTGGTCAATCTGTGCAAAGTCCCAGATTTCAAAGGTTAGATGGGTTTTAGAAACAGAGCATCATGAGGAAGGTATGGAGCACAGCAGGAACATATGCACCTGGAAATATCTGAAAGAAGATTAAACAAAAGAGACATTTACCTCTTTTAAGACAGGGAGGAAGTTGAATTTTAGAGTCTTGATTTTGAATGTTACTCCAAAGCTTTCAGGTTAGTTATAATCAAAGATAAGGGCCTGATGAAATGCTTCAGGGAAGGATCAATCTGATGGTAATATGCAGGATGATATGATTTTAATGAAGGCAGGAAAACCAGTTAGAAGGCTAGTACAAAAATTTAAGTATGATCAACTTGACCTAGAGAAGTGGTAATAAAAATAAAGAGGAAGGGAAAATAAAGTTGCACAACTATGTTAATAATCCATTTGGAATCTGACCTAATATCTTTAAGCTAAGAAGAGGAAAAGAGAATTTAAACATATTTCTAAAGTTGGAATTTATGTAACAAGAAAAATGAATGGTATCACTGATACTGTCAGTGAATTCTGGAGGGACGAGCAGTTTAAGAAGGAAGATTTTGATTTTAGCCTTGAGTTAACAAATCTAAGTCCACTAAAGGAAAAGGCCCAACTGCCAGTTAAATATAGAAAAGCCAGTATTTGTCAATCAGGAATGAAAATAAAAACAAATGATAGAGATTGGAGAAATAATTAGAACTGTGGAAATGCTGAAACATGGTAATATCTCCAAGATTAGGGAATAGTTTGAAAGAGACAGAGGTGGTTATTGTGTCGAATTTATAAAGCTCTATTTTTGGCCGTCAGCCTTACAATTCTATTTTGAAGGTGCAAATAGCCATATTCTCACCCTTCGGGAATGTTCAATTTCTATTTAAACATAAGCACTTGCTGTGTGAGTGACTGCCATCTCACTGATTGCTAGTGTGAGGCGAAGCTGCAACAGAAGGCTAACAAAAGATTTTCTGGTAGGTGTATTTTTCCCATTACATGAAATACAAGCTTTATAATCAGGGCATTATGATCTAAAGAATGATTTTGTTTCAGGCTCATCTCTTCTCCCATGGGATGTGGATATGTGTGCGTGAGCCAATTTGCACCCCTTCACAACACTTTCATTCATCTAAAATTACAATACCATCCTTATGTGGTTTCTGTGCACCCAGAGGAATTAAGCTCATCATTACTATTATGACAGTAACGCTCTCTTAAGAAGTTGCTATGTTGGAAGTTTTCCCAAATGATTCATTGAATTCTCATGCCCTATCGCTAAGTGTATAATTTTCCATTTCCATTTTTAAGATACTTAACATGTATTATATCTAGTGTTTTTAAAATATTTATTTAAGATAATTTTAGTAAGACTTACATCATTTACAGGAAACAGACTATTCTGTAATTTGCCTATCAGAATTGCTGTGTTCACAAATTATATATGTGAATGCAGGAATTTGGTATTACATGACTAGCTACAGTGGGGATATGTTAAAGCACTTTTATTTCCTGTTTAACACAAGTTAAATGTCTGTTAGAACACATTCTCTAAGTAGAACACATCTATCTTTCATGTCTTTCATCTGGAGCATGGATCATTGAAGTACCTACATTAATCACCCAGAACAATTTAGTGAACAGAATTTTTAATGGATTTAGTAGTTATTTATACACAGATTAGGACATTCTTCTCTGATTATTTAAATTGCTTAGTTTTTAGAGAAGCAAAAGCTAAAATTTCAGATGTCTTTGATTAACATGTTTTCAAACTATAAAAAAGCTGAGTAAAACAGATAATAAGCTGTTTATATTTGGCAGCTGATTATCTTAATTATCCTTGTCAGCTGGGGATGGGTTATTCCTGTAGCTTTGTTTAGAAACAGTGTTGAAAAAGCAAGGGATGTACGCTGTTTCCCCTCGTGGAGAAAGGATTAACATAAATATGGAATAGGCTATAAAACATGGTATGTACATGAAATAAACTTCATATATTTGCTAAAAAATAAATTAGTGCTTTTTTCTCTAAAACGCTGAAAAAGTCACATTTTTGTTTTATAAATTGAAAGCAGGGAAAACTTGAGGTCTATTTTATGAAATCACCCACCATTACCTTGTGACCTTATTCTCTATCTCCTCTCACTATTCCCAACTAATTTCTCTGTGTAATACTGTATTTGGATAAAGAAATAGTTTGTGAGAACATAGGTTGTTCATAAGAAATTACACTATTAATAACATACTTATCTATAAATATTATTTGTTCAATAAATGGGTATAATAAAAATGATTCCAATTTCACTTTTCAAGGCCAGAGCAGAAACGTATACTTTGGTAGTAAACATACCTATGTAAAGAAGGTGATTAAACAGTGATGTGTTCTTGTCCATGCACATGAGGAACGCAAGTTTAGTTCAAAGTCAATGTGGAAAGAATCTTTTCCCATGGTCTGACACCTCTAGACTGGACAGGAATGTTTAGAGCAGGAGAACATTGATTCCTAAGGAGAGAGTTTGGACACAGCTGCCTACCTCAGACAGACAACTCATAAGCATTGTTTTGCTTTCCGTCGAGTGAAAAAAGTAAGACCAAGACTTTAGTGGTAGGGACAGTGAACGAGGAGATGTCCCAGAACAAATTCAGCTTCCTTAGGGCCATGTTGGTTGCCTTGGTAAGAAAAAGTTTAATAGAGGATACATTTTATATCCTTTATTGTTCATTGCACATAAATATAAACACCAATAACTATGGTTCTCATTATTGAATGTGGATTGTGTTATTTTAAAAAATTCTTTTGTTTTCTTCATAAAGTCCTAAGTTAACCCATGATATAATGTAATTAGACATTATTTTATAATGACATTACATTATAATGTAGCAGACATCTATGGCTATACTGAATAAGCCAATATTTATTACTAAATCAGGAGTGTCACTGGAACTCCTGGCCTTAAGTGATTCTCCTGCCTCAGCCTCTCGAAGTGCTGGGATTACAGGAGTGAGCCACTGTGCTGGGTGAAAATTATTTTCTTTGTATTTTTTTTAGAGTTTTCATATGTTTTATTACCAATTTAAGTAAAGTAAAAACTTAGATCTGGATTGAACTGCAAGATTTGATTTCCAGTTCTGCCACTTATTATCTGTATGCAAGTTAAGCTCTTGATGTTCAGATTCTGCATTTGGAATGAGTTGGTTGTAAAACTGAGACTTAAATACACTTAAGAATAGGAATTTCAACAATATTACTTTGATTTTTTATTTATTGTTTAGTTTTAATTAATTTTCCGATGATGAGTAATAGAGAAATATGATAATTTTTTGAGTGTTAGAAACCACAAAATCTAAGAACTAACTTGCATGAGAATTTCCTTAACTGGTGTTATTTCTGTTAGGCTATGCCATGGTAAAGCTTTCACATCACATAGTAGATGACGCTATATTATTTCTAGATGTATAAAGCAGTAATAACCAAATCAGTTCAACATTGACCCAAAAATAGACAAATAATAAATGGAACAAAATAGACAATCCAGAAGTAGATTCGCATGCATTTGGACAATTGATTTTGATAAAGCTGAAAAGATTTTTGGAATTAACATTCTGGGATGACTTTAGAATTAAGATACAGCCCACTTAACTCATAAAAAGAAATGGAAGATTAGCTTTCTTAAATTGTTTTATTTTAACCAAACACACATTATTGCTGCTCTGACAATAAATATCGTGTTTGAATGTTATTTATAACCTGTAACATTTCAATACAGCTGGCTACAAATCATGTGGTTTTTTGTCTCTAGATGGTTGATAGAAAACCCTATATAGGAAATAATGCCAGAAATAACAAAGTTAGAAAATAATAGCAGAATATTATTCCATAATAGTGTCATGGAAAGAGCATGATGTTATCATCTTTACTTCATTTAAGACTATGACCAAGTTATTTATCTTTGTTCAGTCCACAATTGCCTGTAAAGTTGGCATTAAAAGATTACCATAGAGAGCACTAGTTCAGGGGACATCAGAGAACACAGGATCAAACTTACATATCCACAAATAGTGATTATCAATTCTAGGAAATAAACACACAGATATGCACATGCACACACACAGACACACACACACACACACACACACAGACACACACACACACACTATTTCAAAGCACTGGAGAATGACTGAAAGCAGGAAGAATCAGTTGATAATCTGACACAAAACAAAGCAAAAACATCAAGACTGTCTTGTTGGAAACATTTTGCAAATGATGGCTCAAACTCAAACAGAACGCTATTAACTTTATCAGCTTGAGGGGTCAGAGGATATAGTTTAGGACTAGCAGAGCAGATGGAAAATATATCAGGATAAATGGAAAGGTCAAAAATATTTAGAAAGACCCCTTCAAAACTTTGGCTGGGCACAGAACTATGCATATGTTGAGGACAGTCAAAAACATAGAAAGGAAAGATGAAATGCTGAAAAACGTAAGCAGAAATTTCAGCTGCTACCCATTTCACAGGAGACATAATGTTAATTCCTGCCAAGGTGGAGTTGTTTATAAATACCTTGTGCTTTCCACTGAAAGCTCAAAGGAGTAATGCATTAGGAATAATGAGTATGTCTCTGAACTAGGGTATTTACTCTTGGAATAAGGAAAATGTAAAACAGGCCCACCCTGATAGAGCATAAAACCAAGTTCCTAATTGTACAAGGTAATATGACAATTATTTAATTGAGGGCTAAAGAAAAATTAACACTCCACACAGGAAGATAACAGAATCCAGAGTCTCTACAATGTCTTATTATACATATTGACATTATATCATTCTACACATGAAGAAATAGAAAAATCTACCCCATAATGCTGGAATTAGCAGAACTGTAGTTTAAAGCTACTATAAAGAAGTAGAGACCAGGCATGGTGGCCTATGCCTATAATCCCATCACTTTGCCAGGCCAAGGCAGGAGGATTACTTGAGTCCAGGAGTTTGAGATAAGGCTCAGCAACATAGCAAGACTCTACCTCTACAAAAAAATTAATTAATTAATTAATTAATTAATTAATTAAAATTAGCTTGGTTTGGTGGCATTAGCCTGTAGTTCCAGCTACTTGGGAGCCTGAGGAAGGAGGATTGCTTGAGTCCAGGATTTCAAAATTTCAGTGAGCTGTGATTGTGCCACTGCACTCCAACCTGGGTAACAGAGCAAGAGCCTATCTCTCTAAACAAAATCAAAAGCAAAAAAAAAAAAAATTAAGAATTAAAGCTTGGTTCTCAACTGAGGATAATTATCAATCCACAAAGTGGACATTGCTAATGTATGGCAGTATTTTTTTCTTGTTGCAACTGACTGGGGTGCTCCCGACATCCAATGAGACTAGATTTTATGCTACATTATAATGTAGCAGACATCTATTGCTATACTGAATGAGCCAATATTTATTACCAAATCATGAGTGTCACTGGAACTCCTGGCCTTAAACGATTCTCTTGCCTGAGTAGCCATTTCAGTCAAGGGTGCTAAAAATCATCCTACCATGCAGGTAGGATGATTTTGACAACCTCATCTGACAAAAACTTACCCAGCTCAAAGTGGCAATACTACCTTTGTCGAGAAACTCTAACTCAGAAAGATATAATTTCAGCATAAATGAACATCTAGGGATTTTTCTGCAGAGAAATGGAAACTATGAAAAAAATAAAAAATATTTTACATCTTAATTATGAAGAAAATGAAATTTAAAACCACAAGAAGATAACATCACCTTAACTTGAGTTCATTGCCTTTGCAGGGACATGGATGAAGCTGGAAACCATCATTCTCAGCAAACTAACACAAGAACAGAAAACCAAACACTGCATGTTCTCACTCATAAGTGGGAGTTGAACAATGAGAACTCATGGACACCGGGAGGAGAACATCACACACCAGGGCCTGTTGGGGGTGTGGGGGGCTGGGGGAGGGATAACATTAGAAGAAATACCTAATGTAGATGAGGGATTGATGGGTGCAGCATATCAACATGGCACATGTATACCGATGTAACCAACCTGCACATTCTGCACATGTACCCAGGAACTTAAAGGATAACAATAAAAGAAATCATATGACAAGATTCAATAGGCATTCAGATACAAATGTTCTACAGGCTAGAAATAAAAAAAAAACTTCAAAATATGATAATCTACAAAAATCATACAATTAATACAACATCTATTAACACAATATTAATTTCTTTCTACTTAAAATTGAATAAAAGCAAGAATGTCCATCTCATCACTGCTCTGCAACATTTTGCTTCATACCCTAAGCAATACAATAAGACAAGCAAAGGAGACCAAATTTCATAACAATTAAACAGCAAACATTCAACTGTAATTATTTCCAGACAAAATTGTATCACTAAAAATTTTTAAAGAATTTATACACTCACATACTCATAACCTGCTAGAACTTATTAGTGAATTTTAAAAGTTTATAGGATGCAAGGTCACTACAAAAATTATTTGCATTTATATATAATATCAACAAAACATTTGAAGATAATTAAAAAATTATTAAATTGCTTCAAAAACATAAAATAACACTAACATAGTAAAAAGTATGTAGTAACTCTAGATTGGAAACTAGACATCACTGAGATGAATTAATACATAAATGGAGACATTCTATATTCTTGGATTGGAAGGCACAAAATTGTTAAAATGTGAAATTTCTCTATATTTACCTATAGGTTTCATATAATCACAAGTTATTATTCCAAGAGTGATTTTTGAGGGTAATGAAAAATAAACTTCAAAAATTTATATAAAAATGTAAATGGTCTAAAATAGTCAAAACAATCTGAAAAAGAAAACAAATTGATTTATACCACTTAACTTTAAGTTTACTTTAAAGGCACAAGCATTAATAAGGATAGACAAATAGGTTAAATGAAGCTAAAGACAAACTGCAGACATAACGTCACATAATGGTGAAAATTTGATTTTTTAACAAATGTGGCAAAATGGTTAATAAAAAAAGCAAAGTCTTCAACTAATGGTGCAGAAAAACTGAATATTCAAATGGAGAAAATATGATTTCTAATTATATCATGACATATATACAAAAAATTAATTGTAGATGTATCATCCATATAAGTATAAAAGCTAAAACTGTTTAGCTTTGAAAATATAGAAACATATAATTATAACCCTGGTATAGGTAAAACTTTTTTAGGATCCAAAAGCATTAAAAATGTAAGAAAAACTAATAAATTGGGCTTCATAAAAATTGAAAACTTCTGTTATTAAAAAACACTATATTAAGTAAATGAAAAAGCAAGATGCACACTGTGAGAAAATATTTATAAAACTTACCTGCAAAAGACTTCTATCCAGATTACACAAAGAACTCCAACTTATAATTGTACATACCAACTACTCAATTAAAAAACTAGAACAAACACCTTGCTAAAGAAAATATTTCATCAAATAAATGCAGATTAAAACAGATATCACTATTCTAGAAAGGCTAAATTTTAAAAAATGATTAAAAATAATTTTTGAGGAAGGTGGAGCAACTGAAAACTCATGCTATGAATTGTACAAAATAAAACACTGTTAAATTGTTTTATAAATTAAACATGTACCTGCCTAATCTATCAATTCTGCTTCCTGGCACATAATCAAAATAAATGAATGCATGCATCCCCTCATCACCAATATTTGAAGAACTTTTTAGCATCTTAATTTATAACAGCTCAAAACTCAGAAGAGGGGGATAAAAATAAAATATCTATCTACAGAATTGTTGTATATCTATACAGCAGGATAAATGAAGCAAGAAAATGTTATTACTGATACATGCAACAGCATGGATTAATTTTACAGCTATCATATTGTATGAAGGTGCCAAGTAAAAAGTAATATATGCTCTATGATTCTATTTGTATAAAGTTCTAAAAGAGGAAAAAATAATCTATGGTGATAGAGATCAAAACATTGGCTGACTCTGTAGGAAGACATTGGCTGAAAAGGACAAGGAAAACGATTTATGGGGTTACAGAAACATTGTATGTTTTGATTTGGTTGCTATATACATGGGTATTAGATCTGTCAAAACTCATCAAGTGAACACTTCAGATCTCTGCATTTTTCTGAATGTATATTAAATCGGAATTTAAAATATTTAGCAATTCTAACTTGATGCATTGGATGTGCTTTTCTTTTCAATGTTTCTGGAACGAAATCATGATTTCCTCAATCTTCTCAGTGTAGCTCAAGTAGCTTAGTCCCTTGAAAATTAATCCACAATAATTTTTTTGAGGTGGAGTTTGGCTCTTATTGCCCGGCTACAGTGCAATGGTGCGTCCTCAGCTCACTGCAACCTCCACCTCCCAGGTTCAAGTGATTCTCCTGTCTCAACCTCCCAAGTAGCTGAGATTACAGGTACCTGCCACGATGCCCAGCTAATATTTTTATTTTTATTTTTTGTATTTTTGGTAGAGACAGGATTTCTTCAGATTGGCCAGGCTGGTCTTGAGCTCCTGAACTCAGGTGATCCACCCTCCCCACCCTCCCAAAGTTCTGGGATTACAGGTGTGAGCCACCGTGCCCAGTCAATAATTATATTTTTAAAAATGTAGCTATAAACCAGAATAACAAAATATTGATTTATAATTAGTGATATTGCTGTTATGTTCACAGTAGTAGCAAGGACATCTACTCTCTGCAAGTCTTTCTGGTGAAGCCAAATTCCAACCAGAACTTAGTTCGGTGAATACAAGAATCAATTCAACCACAATTAGTTTTATAAATTTCAATGGCCAGTGTCATTATGCTGAGATAAACTAAGGCAGTCATCTCTCTTTCTAGCCAAGTGGACCTCCTCCCACCCTAGACAGACACAAAATCACAAGGCCAGGCTTTAGCCTTTGAATGCACTTTTTCTGGGCTCATCTGAAATATTGTCTTTCTGTTAACATTGCCTTTCTCTAAAGAATAGTGCAATCAATGACAATTAAGCTTCCTATTCAAAATCACCTTCTAATCTTGCTCTACTGAGATTTCTACTGGGTCATTTTGCTTAGATGTTCATGTTTCTATGTTTCTTATCTATGAAGAGCTATTGATGCAGAAATCTGACTTCATCCTCTATGTATATATTTTAATATTTTAGCTGTTACTGCACAAGTTCTCAGGGGTCCTTCATTATAAAATCTTTGGTATTTGTGATGAAACTGGACATGTTTGATATGGTTGATCCTACATTAAAATTTGAATGCAATGGTTTGTGTCACATCAATTTATTTAAATGCTATATTTTATTACCAAAAACAGTTCTTAGCCTTATGTCTGAACTCCATCCTTCATCCTTTATTGATCCTCTTTCTATCCTTGACTCATAAACTTCTCTCCATTTGAACTCCATCTATAGCTCTAAACTCTCATATTTTATTTGGCTAATTCCCAAGTCTTAGCTCATCCCAAACATATCTGGATATAGTGACAGGGTAATATTCAGCCACAGTGTGAAAATATATGCCTTTCATATTACTTGGCAATAAAATGGCTAAATGTTTAGTTTTCTTAATGTACCTCATCTAAATTATCTCTAGTCAGAATGACCACATAAAACTGTTAAGAAAAATGAATTCTGGTATCAAAATAGCTGCTAAAAATAAAAGTTTTTCTCTAAATGTTATATACCCATGTATCATTGACTGCATTATGAAGAGAGGGTGCATTGATGAATTAACTGATTAAAATAATTAAGTTTCATGTTTTGTAGGTATAAGTAATCTGACTGAAAAATTACTCTCACTCCCTGCTTACCAAGGATATTCTTTCTTTATTCTTCCATTCATGTCCCACCTGAAACAGTGATTTGAGTCAGATGAAATGACTTTCTCTAAATTTATATATTTTTAATATGAAGTTGGAACTGCAGGACTTAATTTTGGTGATTACTAATAATGACCATATTTGGGAATATGCCATGGTCTTGCTGGAATGAATAAGTAAGAGTTCATTCTATCAAGGTTTCTATTTTCCTGTATATTAGATAAAATATATCATGTGGGGTTATTTTAAGATTGAAAAAGTAACATTTGATTGCCATTTTAGAGACATGTTAGGGACCTTGTTCCTATAATTAGATAATTGTAAGCTTAACAGAGGAGACAAAAGAAATTTCAATTCCATGACACAGCAAAGATTGCTTATATGAGACATATTGTGTCTCTGAATTCCTAAGAGAGCATGACAGTTATTTTATTTTATAGTAAATTGCTGTGGCGGCCAGAGAGAGGCTGGAGTCTGACACAACCATGAAACAAGCCCTAGTGCCCACGTCCTGGTGACTGAGGTCATTCCGAAAGCCATTCTCAAATAAGTGGGGAAATATTTGGTCATCATAAAAGCAAATGACAAAATATGCCACAAAGAAGAGAAATAGTGATTTGTCCCAAAATACAGGCAGAGAACTACCATAGATTAACAGAAGGCTGATACTCAGAGACCTGTCCATAAGTGTGTGAATGTCCTCAGGAGTCAGAGCAAAGCAAGGATAATCCGACTTTGGTTCCAGGTGGGGGATGGGATCTAGATTCTAAGGACAAATCCAGATCAAAGTCAAGACGTTTTAATTACTCAGAGTTTAAGAAATTAGCCAGCCTGCTGGCACAGTCACTTGAGCAACACTGTTGAGATGTAAATGAGAGAACCGCAGTAGAAGGGAAGATAGAGGTTGTGCCCTCCGTGTCAGTATGCAGTTCCGAGGTTTTCTGTTCAGCCCTGGGTACACTTCCACAATCAGCCTAAGAAGGAGACGCAGATTGTAACTGCTCAGTAATTACACTTGAATAAAAATCATTGAGCTATTAAAAGACCATGAGTTGGGAGTCTCCAGCAGCATCAGGATTCCTAGAGTTGGATGACAGACCAGAAGTATATACAAGGCATAACTGCCTGAAGTGTTTAATCAATATAGGAGACTTCATTTTATTTTATTCAATATTGAATTAGTGCAAGTATTATAAATTATTCCATTTTCACCAATGCAAGTAGAAATGAGTGGGAAGATGTTTACTTAAGTAGACATCAATATGTGTGCAAATGTATAAGTAATTAAATTGTTTTTGATGATCTTATTTTATTTCATGATTATTTGGAAGGATGTTCTGGCAAACTGTGTGTTCACCAAATATATTCATTTTCTCTCTCGTTGTGAAAATAAAAAGTTGTTCTCAGGTTTTTAAATGAGTAGTAAAATTAATAAAAAATTTTAACATAACCTAAAATTTAAAAAGGATAAGACAGTTAAAACATTTTGGGTAACATTTTAAATATATATATATATATATAATTTTTCATGTTATTGGTTAAATATAATCACCAAAAATTCTTGTATACTATTTTATTATTTTTAGTTTTATGAAATTATTATTTCTAAAATCAAAGGAAAAATACATTATTTTCAATATATTCAATATATTTATATTTAAGTAAATAAGAAAAGTAGACATGCAAAAATGACTTCAAATTATATAGAATGTTTACACATTTCCACTTAAAACTTAACAGCTTCATATAGCTATAATTATATACCCAATAGAAACTATTTTATAAAAATATTTTTTAAGTTTCCACTTATGTTCAGGCTGTAGTTTCAAAAATTTCATAACAATTTACCTAAATAAGACTTAAGTAACAAAATCAAAACAAGGTATTAGAAAAGTAAAAAGTTTATATATGTGAATAATAAATTTGTGTATTAATGTCAGGACTTACATTTAAAATATATTGAACTGATAAAGGACCTATTGATAAATTAACCCCAAAGTATAACTTATATGACACATAATATTACTGTACTTGTTCAATAATAAATGTTAGGATGTAGTATGATTTGTGTGAAGAATAAGTATACATGATTTCTGCTGCTGAGCTAGGGTATATCAGATTGTATCAGACCAACACTTCTGCTGAGAAAAGCTAAAAAAATGAATAAAATAACTTTAAAAATAAATTTTGAAACATCAGAAAACCCTCCAGTCAGCCAAAATTTTAGAGGTCAATATCTAAGAGAAGTAAGAGACAAAAAGATGATAACATGAGATTGGAAGTTGCACTGAACTTGGAGTTATTTGCCTATCATGATGACCTGTGCTTAGCATGGCCAGTAGAAGAAAGGCTGAGAAGCTGATAAAAAACATCGGGATGGGAGGGTGGCAAGCCTTGCAATATAGCCTGGGATTTCAGTTGACATCCCTGAAGAGATGTGTCCAAGACAATGGCCAAAGAGAATATAGAACTGCACTTATGAAGACTGAAATCCACCCTGAAACAGTTTAATTTCTGATAGGATTAAAGCAATCTGCTCCTCATTACTGGTTAGGAGAAAAGAAATTAAAAATGGCATTTCTGGATCTGCAAATAACCTATACAAATGTTCACAAACAAAGTCTAATATATTTTTTAAAATACCACATATACCAGGATATAAGAAAAACTGATAGAAACCAATTAAAAACCTAGACCCACTCCTCTTATAAACAAACAAACAAACAAAAAACCTACAGGGAGAGATAAAAACAAGTAATAGAGCTATCAATCAATGAATTTTAAAATAACTGTGATCAATATGCTTAAGAAAATATATATTTAAAAATTTAGAATTTTAGTAGGAAATTTGAATTTATAGAAAAATATTCAAATACAAATCTAGCAATAGAAAAACAATATCTAGAATTAAGAATTAAATATTTCTTTGATAATACTTTAGACACAGCTCAAATATCATTTGAAAAGATAAATCAATGTAAATTACTGAACTGAAGCACAGAGAGATTAAAAAATTGGAAAATACAAAAAAAAAAAAAAAAGCCTGGGCAACAAAAAAAAAAAAAAGAAAAAAAAAAAAAAAAAAAAAAAAAGGATAAGACACTGTCAAAGTAAATTAAATTTAGTCTAAAGGTTCCTCCATATGTAGTAAACTGTAACCTAACTTTGTATGTAAGTAAACTTCCAATTAATTTAAGAGTATATTCTTGTAACAAATAGCTTCACCCAATTGCAGGATCCAGGCTTCAGCCACAGGCTGCCAATTGATCAGATCCACAGTTGTTTTTTTTTTTTTCTTTTAACATCATATATAAGATATGGAAAAAGAGTCTAAAATGTTTGCCATTCATGTTAGGAAGGAAGAAAAACAAAGGTAGTTGGGCAGAAGCAATATTTGAAGTATAATAGTACAGAGATTTCAAAAAAATGACACAAGACATTAAACAACAGATTTAACATAACACT
Source organism: Cebus imitator (assembly GCF_001604975.1). NCBI lineage: Eukaryota > Metazoa > Chordata > Mammalia > Primates > Cebidae > Cebus > Cebus imitator. The sequence continues at coordinate 3,655,181 of NW_016107459.1, read as the reverse complement.
ACACACTCCAAGCTGGTGTTACAAACACTTTGCTGAACTTTTTGGCAGTATCTACTAAATATGAACATACAAGTGCCCCATAAATAGGAAATTTCTATCCTAGTTACAAAGAAAAGAGAAATGTTTATATTTGTGCAGCAGAGGACATGTTCGAAACTGTTCATTGCAGTATTATTTGAAATGGTCATAAACTGAAAACAACAAAATTGTTCACAAGCATGTAATGTGTAAATAAAGTGTTTGCTATTCATATAGTGGAATATTACATAAAAACAAAAAGGAACACATTACAACTACCTACAAAAACGTGGTTTAATATCACGTTCATAGTTTTGAAGTCAGACGTAAGAGGTCATGTAATCTAAAAAAGTGCATTTAAATAATGTTCAGAAACAATCTAATATTGGAGAGAGTGGATACTTCTAGAGAGAATTATTGTTGTTCCCAAGAGAGAGCTTGAGGAAAGCTTCTAAGCTGTACATTTTCCTTCAGCAGTACATTTTCTCAAATTTAAGACATTTGGGGTTAAGCTAAGTCCTGGGGCTTTAGGAGAATGATCAATGATATCCTCCATTCCCAGGTCCCAAGTCCAGGTATTGTCCTATTTCTTGTTCTCGATTTGTTCATGGGTGTGTTAACTTCTTAAGAATTATTAAACATGTAAACATAATTAGTTGACAATTTTAAGGTAAATTATCCTTGAATAAAAATTAATAAAAACTAATATATTGTTTGGGAAAAGATTATAAAATCTAATGGACATATAAAAAATGAACGTCCAACGGACAATTCTGACTCATTTTTACATTTGTGAGAAAAAAAAAAAAACGTTATTAAAAAAAAAAAAAAAAAAAAAAAAGGAAAATTCTCTGTTTTATCTCAAAGAAATCAATGACTGTTGGCCAAAAAAAACTATTGTAATTTCTTTCATTTGCAATTGACTACATATATGTGTATATTTAATACCTTTCACTCAACTAGCAGTTTCAAATAACTTGCAGATGTTTGGTTATAGATCATTTAGCCAAAAAAATCTCCTTTATTATAATACAATCAGGCAAGTGATTTACATTGCAAAATCCTTGTCACTTTTGACCAATTCAGTGATTTGCACTCCTGTCCTGGTGCACAATTTACTAGTTATCATTCCCCTTATATTTTATATGAAATGTGCTCTCAAAAGATACACAAAAATGTTAATGATAAATCAAAATTATTTATCTAATGATAATATTATGCATTGCCTCATGGAAGACAAAGCCGGAGGCAAGTTTTGCAACTGATCAACTCTGTCCAGTAATACGACAGCAAGGTAATCTAATTATGAATGTGCACCAGCCACTTCAACTTCTACTACAGCAAATATAGATTATGCATAAAACGATATTATCTGAATAAATATAATTCCAACCTTTCCCTAAGTCACTTGCTGAAAAATAAATGTATAATATGTGAAGATAACTGTTGATCACAAAGGATTATTTGCAAATATGTGTCATATATCTTAACTTTTACACTCACATTGAGTCATACATTTAGTGTTTTATGTATTTCTCTCTGTCACAGCATCAGCATGTAGCCAAATTCCTGAATTCAGGTGCCAAACATACTCTAGAAGACGTGAGGTAGAGGAATTAGTCTCCTCAAGTTACAGTCAGTTATGTGAGATGGTAAGATTTGGGCATCTTCATTTGGCCATCTTCTGGGTAAATGGCAGAGATATATTATGGTTAAAGATTATTCAGAGCCATGTTATGCTAGAATGATTAGCTAACTGAATAATGTATCTTATCTCTAATTTTTTTCGTTGACCCTTCAACATTAGCTCCTTTTGCTATTTAGGATAAGCAGAGACGGTGTAGTCTTAAGACCTTGGATTTGTGGACTTTGAAATGTTCTCAGCACAATAAGCTCTTTCTCTACTCTGTCTACTTTTGCCATGAGCCACTGCTCATCGTACAACCAGCATGCTGTTCCCTGAAGTGCACTTTCCTGAGAGTCTGTAAAAAGAGAATCTAAGGAAATAGAGCCCTTCATCAAAAGGTTTCCACATGAGCACACATTCAATTCTCCACTGCTTTGACAAGGCACAGTCTTTCTTTTCTCAAGTCCAAAATGCTTATTAATGCTTTTGTAATAATCGCTACCATATGTAGAGAAATGCAAATCTTACTCTATTCTTTCAGCAGTCATTTCCTCAAATTTGAGACATTTGGGATTAAGCTAAGTGCTGGGGCTTTAGGAGGATGATCTATGATGCCCTCCATTCCCAGGTCCAAGTCCAGGGAAGGGAGTAAACCTATGATGCTCTGCATATTTTGGCCCAGGTCCGGCTTCTAAGTCAGTTGTCTCTTATAAGATTTTTTCTTAATATTTCAGTTAGCCATTTGCAATTCAGAAGCTAGTGTAGGCAGTGAATCATATGGCAGCTCTATTCCCTGCATGGTCTCATTTGGGGTGGGAAAAGATTTTTTACACAATGTGCTCATTGGCATACTGTATAATAAAGAGACTCAAGAGAAAAATGTATTTGCAAAAATGAGTCAACTAAAATGAATATTTCAAAAACACTCATTGAAAAATCAAGAATCCTGATTAAAAGATAACAAAGCCTAATATTTAGTTTAGTATATCCACACAGGGAAGTAGAAAAGGAAATAAACTTTATTCTGATCAATAATGTGGCTTTCTGAATGTAAATGAGTCAAGGGAATATTCCCTTTTCCAACATGGATTGAAATAATACTATGAATGTCTCATTGGCAGTGCCTTATATCCATAGGAATAAAGTATACATACGTGCATGTGCTTGTTTGTATGTATTTGTTTCAAAAGTAATTAAACAGGCATGTCTGTAGCTCAGACTAACAGAAATCAAATGTTACAATGATGGAGAGATGAAATGTTCTTCTGGTGTAATTTTAGCAGCTTGCTAAAATAATGTTGGATAAACACAGAGGGATAGCGAGTCAGTAACAACCATATTCTTATAATCTTGATACAATTTATTTAACAAAAGGAAAAGGTTATATAGAGTTTTCCATTTTCCAATGTGCATAAGTGATCATCTTCTATAAAATAGATGCTGAATAATGTCTTTGAAATAAATAATGAACAGAAACATAGGCTTGTTCCATGTATAGTGTTTTTTTGTAAATTAACTTTCAACAAAAGCAATATCTCAAATTGAAGAAAAAAGCTATCCCACTGAAGCATTCCTCAAACTATGTCAAAATGGTGGGAATAATACATTTGTATAAGTAGTAATAGAACACAAGGTGATAGCTTAGAGTGAGATGAGATTGACGTTTGTACTTACCATTCAAACCATAAAGTCATGCAGGGTAAGCTACAAATTGGATTGGGGTGAAGAAAATGACAACCCTGAGAAAAAAAAAACATTATGTGCTCTCTAACATCCAGAAACATGACATTCTCCATCCTTCTAAACAAATTTACTGACTCTTCTTCAGTCAACAAATATTTTTTTGGTTATAAAACAGGCATTCTTTTTATTTCTGTGTTTGTGTGGATTGACAATTTGATTGCAAATCATATCTAGCTGTCTATCATCACAGAGATTCCCTAATTCCTCAGAAAAATTCTAGGCATTTTGTAAAATATTTCACACTTTAAGAGGAGAAAATCACCTGGCTTACACAATACATTGTTTTGTGTGAGTATGTAAAATAAAAGTCATTTGCAAGTTGAGTGATCAAATTGTTCTCATTCCCCTTCTTTGGACATGAATTTAAGAAGCACTTTTCTTTACTTCACTATAAACAGCCCAGCTTCAAACTTCCAAATAAAAATGAGACCTCTGTAGTCTGCAAGTTTCCAATCATATGCATTCATGAAATGGATAGAAAAGTATCTTGTGAGATTTTTATTTGCTAAAATGAGAAAATAATTTTTAACTTACCAATATTAATATTAGAATCAGCATAAAATTTTGATCTAGTTAGTTTCCTCTTGTTTAAATTAAAGGAAATGTAAAAGATATTATGTCCCCCAAATTCAGCATTTTAGAGTTTTTCTGAATTTACTCCAATGTATAAAAGTTGTCTAAATGATGTACTTATTTGCCCAAATCAACATACTTACTTTTAACTCATCAGTGGAGTTCGTAAATCCACTAGAGGTTTGTACCTAAACCTGTAAATATTTCACTTTAGTATGTAAAATGATATTTTTATGTTAATGGTTATAAATTATTAATGAGCAATTTTTATAACATACATCAAAGAGAAAGGCCAATACTGAATGTGAGCCACAACAAAATGTACAGTTTAGTCAGATTTAAAATAGCGTCTGTTTTATATGAGTTCAAAAATGGGGATAATGCATTATTCTTCTGCAACTATATTCCATACACACTCATCCATAAGTCCTAGCTAAAAAAAGTGAAGGCTAGCTGAAAGAAGGCAACAGCACACTAAAATGTCAGTATGATAAAAAAAAATGACGGTAAAACAATATTCGCATTTTAGATAACACTAGAAATTAAATACAATCTTGAAGATTGCATTACTTTAAGCAATTGAAATTTGTATTTGCTCCAAACACACAATGAAGAGAGGATGTGTTTTAGACCTTGTTTAAAAAAATAAAAAAGATTCTCCCATACCCACAATTGTCAACCATTCGTTAATTTCCTTTTATCAAAATTCAGTTATGAGTGAGAAGCAAGCTGTGGTACCTTTAGGACTCAGCTGATTTATAGTGCTCCATACTTGGTCCAGACTAAAATAGATCATTTTGATTGCTTTCTCAAAGAGCAGGCTCATCTAAAATGAACTGTCCCTGAGAAATCATTAGGACAGAAAATTAGGACAGATAGATTTAAGTGCCTCACCAGGAAACTGTGGTACTTAAGAGTTTCAAGTTTCTCCAAGGGCCTAGAGAGTAATTTTAAGTTTCAGGGCACTCCAAAACTACCATGAGTTGTTGACACTTCTTAGTTCCCATACCTGAACAAATGGGATTTAGTTCTAACCAGCATATAGAACTAGATCATCCGGTGCAATGAGCGCAACACCACACACACACACACACACACACACACACACACACACACAGACACAGACACACACTTTTTCTAGTTGGCTTCTCTATCTTTGAGAAATTGCGACTACAAAGAGGCTGAAGGGAGAGAGCTGACAGACAGGCGAACAGCTTCTTATTCTCCTCCAGATAGTGATTTTGATATATCTTAATCACTGGAACTGTAACAAACACATACAGCTAGCAACAATTACCTCTGGGAGATGTCATCCAGTTATATTAGATTCTACAATTTCCTCAAAGCTGCTTGATTATCCATGCAAGACTCTACGAGATATTTGATTTTGGGTTAATGTTATGATAACTACAACTTATTGATCATTTACTGTGAATCAGACACTGCTATAAGAGTTTATACTATTGATTATTTAATTCTCACAAAAATAGTCAATAGTCCCACTAGTCCCACTTTACACATTGAAGGTAAAGCAAAGATAAATTAGATAGCCAGAGGGACTGAAAAATAGCCCAATATGAATCTCTGCTACGCTAACCAACTAAGAAGTAGAAGAGTGGATTTGGACCCAAATGATCAAGCACCAAAGTTGATGTCGTCCACTACACTCCTGCTTCTCAAATGTGACTACTCATGTATGTGACAATGATCCTGAAGATAATAATACTGGCTCTAAAACTTCCTGAACACATTGAGTTCAACTGTATAATACCATAGCATTGAACTCTTCTGAGGCATCTCTCATTTTGAGGAATGTCTTCTTTCTT